>NC_041055.1:16866957-17231873 GCF_900634775.1 Gouania willdenowi
AGTGTTCCCTCTGCCCTCATGAATAGTTTAGGTGCGTCTCACACAGGAGGTGAAGAATGCTTTATTCATGCAGGACTGTAATCCACCTGTCCCATTGCGTGCTACAGAGGCGGAAACATCCAGACACTGGTTACAGTAGACATCATAAGCCCTGCACTGTTTCTGCTCATTGCTACAGTAGACTCCTAACCTACTGCATCATGTTCATCACTCTTTAAAGAACAAGTCCTATTTTTAACAACAAAGTTAGGGTACGGATTTCATGTACAGTGGTTTGACATGAGCTGAGTCAGTGCAGTGCAATGCAAACAACTAAAGAGAAGATCAGTGCCAATGCACATCTATTTAAAGTGATCCTATCGTCTGTATTGATGTAATGTGCTAAGCCAAGACTGCAGTGACCCAAAAACAAAAGAACCGCTAACTCAGCATTTAACAATCCAATGAAAAAGACTAAACATAAATCTGCCATTAAATGAAAAGCTGCGTTTGGAACAGATTCACAGGTTTGTTTGTTTTTATGGAAAACAGATATCGCTATTAAATTCTGCATTGTGCTTTATATTCATATCATAAATAATATTTACACATAATTGAAAAATATCTACAAAACAAGATGAATATAAAGATAAAAAGATGAACAGAAGAAATAAATAAGGTTGATGTGTGCAATAGTAGCGGTGCAAGTTATTGCTTTACTTCCCCTAAATAAATAAAAAAAACAATAAAACACTGGGTTTTTTTATTTTTTTATTTTACCATTTTCTCACTTGTTACTTTGGTTTTCGGTCCTGAAATCCAAATGAAACAAATAAAACCCTTTTATGTGCATCCTCCTATTCTTGTTCTCAGTCACACAAATCCAGTTCATAGGAAAGGGAACACGCCGGAAAAGGTACAGCAGGGATGCTGAAGAATATTTGGTAACACTTTATTTGAAGTTTTATGCATGAGGCGGTTTTTCCGCTTATTGTATCTGTGGTGCAGAGCTCCCAGAAAACACACTGATGTGTTCACAACCAACAAATTTTATTTACGTTTGTCTTTCACACACATCACAGCAGACTCGTATCAGTCTGTCAGAACTTCTCCTATGAGGCATCGCAACGATCACGGCACATAGGAACAGTGCTGATGTAATGCTGAGCCCAGGGCAGAAATAGAGCAATGCTTAATATAACATTAACAATATAACCTAGTGTTATGCTCACTGGTTATGCCCACTATACAGACATAACAACGCTGTCATTATTATGACATGACACCTGTCATTAGCATGAATAAGGTGCCATGAAGTCTGTCAATAACTGTCGTTTGTTACCCTAACTCTAACCTTTCCCCACTAGATCCCTGCACCAAGCCCCAAAACTGCCGTCATAGCTCCAAAGGTGTCATAATTTAGCGAACATCACTTAATGACAGCTAAATGACACCTTATTCACGCTAATGACAGCATAATGGCAACCTCATGTACTGTTACTTATGTAAAACATCAAGTAAAGTCTTACCGAATATTTTATCACCCCAAAAGAAGCAAAGTTAGGTGGTTTACATTAAAGGGTTTCTCACCATAACCACTTTCAATATCTTTAAATAGGTATACAACCTTTATATTGACTTTTTTTCCTTTAAAAGGCTGAAGCTGCACATAGAGGAGGTCAGAGGAACACACAGCAAAAAGAGTTTGGAAGCCAACCAAAGTCATAACTGGAGCAGCATTGTTCACTTCGAGCAGAAAGAGGAGGTATCGATTGTTTGGCACTTGTCTTTTTAAGGCCCGGACCATGTAGAAGATAACTCCAAAGGTCATTAAAAACAAGTCTAACTTATCGACTGAGAAGTCCATAAGAAGCAGAATGTGGGAACTTCAGAAATCAAATGTCAATGTTTAATTCTGCAGAAAAGGAAAGCTCCAATAGGCAGGCATATACAGGAGACGATGTTCTATAGTCCGCTAAAAGTTTTCGTGTGACTAGACTGATTAGTATCAGACTTAGTCAATATATAGAAAAATCATCCCGTTATTTATAAAGTTTTAGCTGAAATGTCTTAGATCTCTGAGCAACTAAAGGTCAACTGGTTTCCTTAGCAAACGTTGAGCCTGTACTGCAGTGGTGCCTTGAAGCAACAAACCACATTTTCAGCCCTCACATTGGCCCTTTAACGATAAACAAAATCATTTCCTTCAACTATTGCTTTGAGACACACCTCTGTCTAATGAAATGATGAATTGAAGGTGCTGTGCCATTTATTTGGGGGTGGGGAACCCCTTCTCTGGGAGCTGCACCACATGGGACAGATTGTCGGTAAGATAAATATCACTATTCTATATGTTTACATTTAAATATAACTATATTAAACAATACTTGCATGTTCGTGAATATGTAAAGAGGTTTATTTGATAGTTTGACTAGTTATTTTGTATTCATTTATACAATAAAGATGTTTATTTGTGTTTGTTGCCTCAAGGCAACACTGTGCAGTTTGTCTAATTGTGTTCAGAAAATATAATGCATTAGCATCTGTGTGTTTGCAGAGATGGGTTTATAAGCATTTTTACTGTAGAATCTACTGATACTTACAGGAAATAAATATAGGGACATTTTACATTAGGAAGCAGCAGTAAATGAGGGAGTGGATCAGGAGGAATGGATCCCTGATTTGGATTTTAGGGACAAAGTAAAGTGATTGTGTGTGTATGTACAAGTGTTATTTATTTAATTTTTTTCCTAATATATGCTTCCTTTTTCCTCTTTTCAGGAGAAAACCAACCTCAAGACAAGTGGTCTAAGACAAAGAAAGAGATGAAGAGGAGGGTGAAGAGTATGGCATTTTACCAAATAATGAAAAAAATAATCAAAATTATGATTTTTTTTTGTTGTTTTATCTTTTTATTGAAAGATTTACATTGATAATGTGTTGCTTGTTTATGTGTTTATGCTTGTTCCACCTATAAAACTTATTATAGAAAACCCTTTGTGTTTTACTACTCTAATCTTGCCTTGAAGCAACAAACCAATATTGCTTTAGAAGTGGGTGGGGGCTCCAAAAATATAAAAAGTCATGCAGTAGAGGGCTAAGAACCTTTTTCACAGTGAGATAAAAGAGAAGACATTAGGATTTGAGATCATCCTTAAAGGGGCAGTCCGTGGCTTTCAGATCCCTCCCTCGCCGCTGCTGTCTTGCCCTTCCCCCAAACTTTCCAAAGTCCCTCCCTCAGAGGAGCTAACAAGCTAACGTTAGTCCGACAGCAACATCATCGTAATATAACATGCAATGTTAAAAGCATATTACTGCAGCGCTTCTCTCTCTCTATGTGCACACACCTCAGCAGCAGCAGCAACAACACAGTGTCACTCACAGCAGCTCACACGGAGGCTGCTGCGCACACACAAACAACACATGCACCACAGAGTTCTAGTGCAACAAATACAAATCAAACATAATGTAAATCAAGCAGCAGTAATTACCTTTCAAGCAGAAAAGTCACCAATTCCATCTTCTACTCCTCCAGACCATACACTGTTAAAAAGACGGCTCTCCAGCCCGGGAAAGGGGCGGGGCTTGTGAGCGACAGCTGTTAGACAGCCCATCAAACACAATCCTGGCTCTGATTGGATCTTTTTGCTCGGTCGTGGTGCATTCTGGTAATCTGCCAAAGGCTGCAGGAGCAGCAGGGTAGTGTTGTGTTCAAGACCGCACTCCGAGACCAAGACTTGCCCGAGACCAGAATGCACCGAGACCAAGACAAGACCAAGACTTTCGGGAGCCGAGACCGAGTCAAGACCAAGACCGAGACAAACCGAGACCAAGACCAAGACCAAGACCATAAACATTTTTTTTTCAATTTAAAAAATATATAAATGAATACAATTATGGCAAGGTTCAACAGTTAAATAACATTCTCTCTTTAATTTTAGTTTATTTTAAATACATTTGACGGAGAAAAAAGGTGCCTGCAAAAAATTAACTAAAATATTAAAACTACTACTGCTACTGATAAATTCACAATTATTCTACATATTTGAAAACAAGATTTTTATGTCAGTTGAATGTACAGTGTTTAAAAGCATTTCTGCCAAGAAATAATGATTCTTGATTCTGATTCTTTCAGTTGTTCAGGTTTAACAGGTCACAGAGTTCACAAGATAATTTTTTAGTTTGAAAAAGCCTTTACACAGGCCATTTTTATTAATTCACTGAGTTGATAAAGTTTAATTTGGTTGCTGTAATGTAATTAGGATATTCAATTAACAAAGGTTTCCAACTGTAACTGTAAAAGTGAAACTTTCTGAAATAAAACTACAAACAAGTTGTCAGCAGTGTAAAAAAACATAGAGCTACAGGTAGATGTGAAACTAAATAAAACAAACTCAAACCCTGGAAAAGTCATGTAACAAATTAATCAATAGTTCTTGTTGAGAATTATTATTATTATTCTGGATACAGTGGAAACAGAAACTATAAAAAATAATTAAATTTGGGGACCTGTTTATATTGTGGGGAACATATTATATACATAAATGTAACTGAAGTCTAAGGACACAAAAAAAAACACCACTTTAAAAAGAAAATAGATTAATATAAGACCTCTTTACAGTTATTTGAGTCATTCTGGGCTAGTGCAACTCTGCAGCGATGACGCGCTGGTGACGACATAATCCAAGATGGCGGCGGCCCGGACTACAGCCGACATTATGTAATAAAGCCTTAAAAGACATGGATATAATGAAAAGAGTGGATGGACAGATGCATAAACATGCAGACTTTCACACGGACACACACAAACTTATTAAACACACACGGACTTAATAAACACACACGGACCTCAGTACACACGGTAAACAGAACAGACTTCACCGCTCGGCTGGCACTAGGACCCAGTAGCAGAGTAAGTGCGTCCCCTATCCAGCCTTCACAGGCTGTAATATCATCAGTTTATAATTTTACCAGTTGTTAGAGCTACTGTCTTTACCAGGGAGATAATATTTATTACTGGTGATTGTTTTCTGGAGTTTTACTGGGATTTTTACCGGTGATTAGTTCACATCTCCCTTGCGCTCCGCGGTCCAAACTGACACCGTAGCCACACACTTATGAGTGTGTCACACACGTCACTCAGTCACTTTAAGGAAGGTTGTGGACATTATACGGGGTGGATTAAATAATGAATAAAGGATTGTTTTATCCCGTTCTTCTCCGTGTTATTATCACATTATAAAAAAGTTTAAAAATAGCAGGAATTAGTGCTGGTCTCGAACGGTCTTGACGGAAAATCCCGAGTCCAGGCAGCCCGAGTCCGAGACAAGACCGAGTCAAAATGCTTCAGAGTCCGAGACAAGACCAAGACCTTTAAAATTTGGTCTCGAGACCGGTCTCGAGACCAAGACCGGTCTTGACCACCACAACACTACAGCAGGAGGGACTCAATGAGTCTGTTTTTTTCACACAAACTACTAGTTTGATGTAAAGCTGTCCTTACATAGTGACAGCTTTAGCAAATATGACAAAAAGTCATTTTTATAAGAGTTGCAGACCACACCTTTAATGTAAACTAACAACAAAAATAAATAAAAACAACATATTCATAACGAATGTAATCAAAAAGTGACTAAAAATGGACATCCTTTTCTAAAGTCTGAGGATTGAACCTCACGCTACAAAGAGCTGAAGGCTCACCATCATTCACTACTCTCCGTTCTTTAGTTTTCAGTTTGTAACTGTACAAAAGATCCAGTATAACTACATTCCCTAAGCCATACTTACAGTCAAAGATAGATCACGTTAGCACAATTAGATTGCATGCGTTTGGGTTCCTGGACAGCATACATCATAAACGCATTAGTTCTGATCTTAAATAATTTACAGAAATGAGAAATTACCACCTGAATATCAAAATGGAAGCTTTTGCATATAAATAGGAATTGCAAAGCCAATTAGTGTGTTAATGGGTAATCCAGGCTCAGCCAGGGAAAGGTTTTACTACACGAGTCCTTTGGGGTGCCAAATGTGGAAATTCACTGATGATTTACAAGCTGATGTAAATTGTTTTTTTTCTTCACTTTTGCCTCATTAATCACACATTTAAGACTTTCATGTCAACAATATGTTCATACGGAAAAAAAATCTTATGAATCAGAATATATCATATTTTAATACACATTTTATGTTTATCTTAAAAACTTAAATGTGTCAGAGTGCAAAGCTAAAGTGTTGATTTCTTGGTGCTTTCTGCGGCAACAGTAATGCTTTAGGCCTGGATTATGATTTTTAATTCTTCATCCTTTAAATAATAATTGTCTGTTCTTCCATGGTAGATAACGTAGGCTGCTCCTGCTTGTTTTCTCCGTGTTTGTGATTGGTCAGACGCTGCAATCTCTGCCCCCTTCAGTGAGCGTGCACACAGCCAGGTTGGAATCACCTGATAGAAGTTAACATGTTGATAACCAGCTTCGTAGTACAGCTGACCTGTGATGGCAAATGATTGGTTAAGTGAAGCCCGCTAACAAAGAGATATCCGGATATATTTGTTCAGCTTCGTAATACAGGGACATAGCGATAACCTTTGGCAACATATGCAGAATAATGGAATAAAAATAAATATGAAGCCAGTACACAGATTTTGTCGCCACAAAAAAGTGTAAAGTCTAGACCTCTCACATTGTGTTTTTTAAAAGCGTGCCACTCTTTTAGCTTAACAACATGCTAAGCTAACTTTCTGCTCTATATGATAAATGTCTATCCATTAAGTCACAGAGACAAGTACTGATTCCACTGTTATTGGTCAAGTAAAATGTATTATAGTTGATATTTCACTTAATTATTACATCAACTACATATTTCAGGTTATTTGTAAAATGATAGCTATATATAATTGATTTACTACCAACAGTTCCTGGTCAACAACAAGAATTTGTTTTCAATCCCTTAAAATTTGAACCACTTCCAAATGACAAGGCCTTCACAATAACAATGAAATTATTATTTACATCAATAATTTGATTAGTCAATAAGTTATTATTATCTAGCCAATCTTCCAAGCACCATATAATGGGAGCAAACAGATTGATAGTTAATTTGTCAGAAGCTGGCTTCCTGTTAGCATGTGTGCTAACTTCAACTACACATTGCTTTAAAGTAGGAAAGATAGAACATGTAATTTAATAGTATAAAGAAAATTCAGATATACAAATTTTCCATTATTAAGTTGAAGGTTGTCACTAGTGTCCTGTAGGGGTTGAACGACTACATCATTTTAAAGGTCGACTCTATGTGCACACTGGTCGAGTTGACATCGACTAGTCGATGATGTCACCAAGAGCCGCAGCCGAGTGCCGGGTGTTGTGCCAAAATCTGTGACCCAAAAAGATGTGACCACAGGTGGCAACAGTTTCAACCCCTGCGGCTACTCTGCGGACATTTACTCCCCCTTAAACACGTTTGTAATTCTTCTCCAGGCTGCATTTACTTCACCCACCGGAGCGTCATGTTTAAGGGGGAGTAAATAGCTCCTAAATAGGTGCAAAGAGGTTTATGCAGTTGACGTAGCACTCTTCTTCTCTACCACTGAGAAGCCGCACCGATCACAGATTTTTTTGGGTCACAGACTTTGGCACAACACCGCCAGCCTCTGAAACACGGGACATGCTATAGAAGCTAAGTAACACAGGAACACTGCTGCTTCGCCTACCGTGAGTCTACGGTAACTGTTAAGCCCTGAAGCTTCCTCAGAGCTGGGTGTTTAGACTTTGTTTGGACTGTTTTTACGGTAGCTTTGGTTTCCTTCACCAAAGCCGGTGTTGTCCCAAAGTCTGTGACGGTCCAGAGGGTGAAGTAAATGCAGACTGGAGAATTACAAACGTGTTTAAGGGGAAGTAAATGTCCGCCAAGAAGCCACAGGGGTTGGAACTGTCGCCACCTCCGGTCACAGATTTTTTCGGGTCACAGATTTTTTCGGGTCACAGATTTTGGCGCAACAGCGGTCTTCCCCCGCTAACGGAGCGTCCGTCCTGCGCTGCTGATGTTTTCCAGATCTGCTTAATACACAGACATGTTACCACTACAGCTAACGTTAGCATGTACATTGGCCGTAATATCTGCCTACCAGCCGCAGTTGGAGGAGAAATGCTTGATGTTGTGCTGCCTTGCCGTGCAGGGGTACTAGGACCCTTCTTTGCTGTGTTGCACCGCCATCTTGGGCAAAAGTCAGGTACTGCAACTAGTCAACGCCACGTAGACAGAGTCGCGAGACAACACTAAAGTCGACTAGTCGACAAGTCTTTTCAACCTATAGTTCCTGTCTCTAAAAGTTATCATAAATGTTATAATTTTCCTCCAGCCTCTAGGGACAGTAGTGGTCAAAGACTTTGAAGTGAACAAAATACTGTTTGGGTTCAACTGAACCGTGAACTTTGCTTACTCTTATCTGAAGTTTCTGAAAGATAGTCCCGCAATGCAAGAAACCTGATGCATTTGAGAGAAGTTTGTAGTTACTGAAGTATTTAAAATTCTAGATAAGTATACAGTAGTTATTTTTTTACCATCCTTACATGGCTGAGTAAGCCTCTGATCATCAGTAGTTCTTATATCTGACACTGTGTGTACTTGTTACCCTCACCCATTAATGCCAAAAGGCAATCTAACAAAACTCACTAAGTCATAGGAATAGCAATTGTGTCTTCTGCTTTACGCCTTCGTCAGTGTTGGGTATAATAACAACAAGGTCTCTGCCAGCCATTAATTCACAACTTTAGAGGAAATCATATCAAGCTCATCACATCTGAGCTGATTGATTCCAGAATGCATTTCATTTGCAATTTCATCATTGCACACAGGAGAGAAGTGCAGATGTGTGTGTGTGTGAGAAAGAGTGGGGCAAGGAAGCATAGTAGGAAAGCAAAGTGACTCAGGCAAGCAGTTTGAGAGATAAATGGAGGTAAGGCCATGATTTGTTTGTTTTACGGGACCTGAATGCATCGTAATTCAGGGAGATGTGTGGGGTAATATGGAAAGGGTTCGGCAGATAAAGGAGCTTGTAAGTGAAAAAGGTGAGGTTTCACTCACAAAATGGCAGTTCATGTGCACAATGATGCTTTTACAGTCAAACATTAGAATGATTCCTAGCACCAAGTACACTATTGATTACATTTACGACTATAGTTGTCCGACTGGTAAGCAGGTGCAAACAGAGACGCAGAGATCCGCTGCAGTAAATGTTGAAACAATACACAGCGGAGATGTAAAAAAAACATTAGTCAATATTAACAGTCACTGAATGAAAAAATAAAGTGTGAGTAAAGTGTGTCTGAGGGAGAGAAAAGGCTGCACGTGTGTGACACGATGTGGTGCAGAGAGGATGCTGTGCGCGGAGCTGCATGGATGTCGCTATGGACGCACCGCTCCAGTGAGGTTTTGAACGTCAAACTCTCGTGTTGCGTTGATGGAAGGAGCATCAGGCCAGAATCAGCTGATCAGATGCATAATTTATGCAGCGATGGCACAATATTCCCAAATGAGTGTGCGTGACTACTCAGGAGCTCAGACCTGCTGGATGATGGTCAGTAGATCATCTTCAAATAGTGCAGACTGATTGACAGACTGTGTTGCTGCATTAACTCAGATCAATGGCAGATCAACAGGACAGTTCAATCCAAATCTGCCTGTTTTTCATGGACTGATCAGAGCAAAGTTACAGGACCTGACGGAGTAGCCACATTAAATTAGGGGGAAAAATATATCATTAGGTTTAATTTTTTTTGTTTATTTAGTTTTCTACAGTATTAAATGTTTATGCAGCAGACAGAGAAGTCCATCTGCCTCCAGTTTAACTTCCTAAAATGTCATGTGTGCTTCTGTGCACTCACGTCTCCACATTGAACGAGCAAAACGCTCATTTAAATAGGGCGGTCTCCACCGCTTTTGCATGCACGCTAATCATTGCTGATTTACCACCCTTTTTTTCAGATCTTAGTGAATCCGCCCCATTATGAGGGGGTACACGTGATTTAAAAAAATCAAGGCTATAGAGTGATACATTGGATGGAAAAAGCTTGAGAACCATTGATATGAAGTGCAGTAAAAGTTCAGAGAAATTGTATTTTTTAAGGGGCGGATTAGTCTGACTTTGACAGATGTTCTGGTTGGCACACAGAGCAAGGACACGGGCACCATGGCCGCTTACCCAAACAGAGAGACAACGCTCTCATTAAGAGACAGGGGCATGAAGAAGCAGAATAGAACAACACATGCTTCTGAACAAAGTCTAGAATGAGACATTTCCTTTGTGTTCTTGTTCGTGTCTGTCCTACTATTGACAAACTGGCTATTGTCTATGCCTTGTCTCTAACTCCAGGGCAGGCTTCAGGTTTCACCAGTGGGGTTCCTTCTCCTTTTTGCCTGATTCTAATTAGACCACTGTGTGTAACTGTTTAGGACAAAGGTGCCCTCAGACTTCATGTACCTCATGCAGTGTAAGTGTGCACGTTTCCTCTTTGTGCTCACACCTAACAGAGACGATAATCTGCTTCATTCCCAATCAACTTTATGTGATGCTTCTCCTGTGATCTGCAAACTGCAGCAAACTATTAGCAGTCATTGTGGTTTGAAGCAATACTGCCATTTTTAGTGTGAGGTTTAAATTCATGACTTTTCTGGGTTTTTGTACTGACAGTTTTCTGGGTTAAGGATGGTCGTCCCGGTCTGCCGTCGACCTAAAGTGGTGCCGGTCCGTTTTTTGTTTGTTTTTGTTGATGAGCGAGTGAAGGCAAATCTGTTAACAGGTGGCCAAAAATGGTCCTGATGTAGCAAAAACGTCGCAAGAAAAGAGAGAAAAGTGACTGAAATAGGCCAAAAACAGTCAAGAGTGGCCAAAAAAATGTGAAAACTACGAGGAACCAGGTGGTATGTAATGGTAAAGGGTAGCTTAAATAAGCAAAATGTGGAAAACAATAGTTAAAAATGGCAAAAATGTGGAACAAAAATAGGTAAGATGTTGGGAAAAAAGGAAACAAGTTATTATTGGGCAAAAGTTAGCTTATTTGGATGAAAAGTGGCCAAAACAATTCAAGAAAATTGGATAAAAGTGTCAAAATGAACTTGCAAAAATGGACAAAAAAATGGGTATTTATTGGCAAAAGATAAGTTAAAGTCTGAAAAAAGTGTCTTTGAAAAGGGGCAAAAATGGGACAAAGGAAGTTGCAAAATGGCCAACGAAAATAGGTAAAAAGGGTTAAAAAGTTTCCACCTTTTAAGGTTTTCTAGGGGGATAATAATTAACATAAAGGTTTTACAAAGCCACATGATGAGCATTAAAAAAAAGTTTTGTTTTGGGATTTAGTTACTTTTTAACTACTGTAGAAGAGGAACCCCAACAAGAGGGCTTGACACCAGCACACACACACACACACACACACACACACACACACACACACACACACACACACACACACACACACACACACACACACACACACAAAAACACACACATCTACACAATACTTGATTTGGCCTCCTATCAAAGAAACCAGATTGTGAAAATCTGCAGCCGTGTGTGGCAATAATGAAATAGTAACTCACTGCTCCTTCATCTTATATGGATGTCCAAATTTTTATCAATTAACTAAAATATTCTACAAACTCTCAAGGATGTATTTGATTATGTTTCAGATTCTATGTTCCACTGACGTCTGCAATGAATAGTTGTTTTTTATGAAAATGTATTGTTCGGTCTTGATGAGGTTAGATGGTGATGGATGGATATTTTCCACACTAACAAAAGCAATGGGATCCATTAATCCAACTTGTAAATCAGCCTGTTTTGATGAGGGCTGCAAAGAGCTAAAGCATACAGTATACGGCAATAACCAAGCACATTTACATTCACTTTAATTGTCAATTTAGAGTCTAATAGATCTAATCTACACAGCTTTGCCATCTGAGAGAAAGCCATTATGATCATCATAATCATCAGTTCTCCTGGAATTAATCCATCGTCTCTTTTTAAGTCAATCCAGTTCCAGCAGTTCACTAACAGTGTTATTTACAAAGGTGAAAAATCAGGTGAAAGGGATTCATTTACATTTTCGGGTCAAATCAACCCTCATGTGTTCAACCTTGAGAAAATCCCTGACATCCATGTTTTTTGCTGTGATGGAAACCAAAGTATCCAGAGCATAGATGCACAAAAAGAGAGATAAGACGCAATCGGTCTTTGGTCGGAATGTTCTGGAACTGGATGCTATCTTACTGCACATGGCAGCCAGCTTCTGCTCATAATCAGGACAACTATCAAATCCATCACAAGAATTCATTTGGAGAATTTAACCATATTCACGATGGGCAGAATGTTATTATATAAAAATACAATAAGTGTCTAGTATTAAAAATGTTCATTGTTTAGTTTTTTTATTTAGTATTGAAAGACTTAAATATTGCTGACAAAATCAATCTGTTGCTTTATCCTCTCTTGCTTGCTTCTATCATAAAACATTGACATTTAAAATGAAGCATTGAGACCAAAACAAATGAGCGCAACTCTCTGTTGTTTCTTTTTCATTCATTCTGTCATATTTTTCAACTCTTAAGGCACCCCCCAAACTATAAAATACACCAAAATGTGGCTCCCTTTCTAAAAGCTCCTCCTGCCAACAGCCCAACAAGATAATCGCTGTATCCAATTCTTTGGAGAGATCTGACCCAAGATCTGCCGTTAAAAATGGGCTGAAACCAGCACATAGATGGCAGCCATTCTCCACCTCAGTGGATGCTATCAAAACAGAAGTGCCCGTGATTGTTTTGATGGATGGTAATTACACTCCACTTTCCCCTGCCAGACAGATTTCCCGGCCCTCTACTAATCTCAGGGATTAACTCTGCTACAAAATACCAGCTATCATCCACCTTGTGTCTATGGATCACATGCAAAAAATTAAAAAAAAACAGCAAAATATTTATAATTTTTTTTCTTTTCGAAAGCTAATTGTGAGCGCTCGTCTCAAATCCATTGATGTCCTCGCAGGGTGAAAACAGTCCAATGTCAAACACACCTATTGTTACTCAATTTATATTTAGTCTCATCACATCTTTGTCTATCACAACACCAGCAGAAGAATAATGGCCCCTGGGAACCACCTGACAACACATCATTGTGATGATTTAGATATTTTTCCAGCAAAGAAAAAAAGCGAAAAAGCATCAGAGACGAGACAGGAATTGACATCGTGGAGGCGGAGACTGAGAGCGTGCCAAGAATCTCAGTCTGGAGCTGTTTGTACTTTTAAATAGAGGAGATTTGAAAGAAAGCCGAGGCTGACATTCCTCATTGTGTGAAGTGTGATTACAAGACTTTGGATCGTCTCCTGAAGGCTGCGATCTGATCCTGGCTGTGTTTGTTGTGTGCAGTTACAGTTATTGTTCACTGAAACTGTCATTATTGTTCAATTGTGCATCACGTCAATGCTCATCTTAAAGCTGCTATCTAGAGTTTCTGAGAGGACGTTTTGATGTCCCGCCCTCAACAGCTCCACTTCCTCCCCCTGCCTCTGCCAATCTACCAGAAGCCACGCCTCTACTTTTCTGCACGCGCATCGCGGAACATAACAAGGTTGCACCGAGTCGTATTGATATAGGTCTATGGGTCAGGTAAGAGCCAAAATCATATTTACGTGTTTGCTGTTGTGACATGCGGCCTTATTTCCGTGCACAGTAACGCCTTCACTTTGATTGACAGTCTCAAAAACAGGAAGTTGAAGCCTATTGGCTGGATGCACTCGGCGACTGTTTGTATCAGGGTCTATAGGACAAAGGAGGGACTTATCAGCATTAATGTATATGAATGACCACCGGCAGTAGACCATAGGAAAAGACTAGTTAAGTATTTTTCGCATTTCAAAAGAATGATACATAAACATAGATTTATTAGAAACTCCGGATTATAACTTTAAGCCACCGCTGGCTAACTTCACAATATTTCGCACAAGTACGGTTGATTTAAATTGAAGTATAGAGTTTGTCATTCAAAACCATAGATGTTTCCATTACAGATTTTTGCAAAATAAAAGTGATGTTTCTAAATGTCGACAAAGTATAATTGCGCTTTGAACGCGTTTCCATTGAAGGTTGAGACTAATAACTCCTGTAAAATCTCATTCCGCAAAACTTGGTCTCCAAACCTCCTCATAACACTCTGTATTCCTTTATTGTTTTACGTCTAATGTGGCAGCAATAATTTGAAAGTATAATACTTGGATATGTCTTGGTCTCCTCTTCTGTTTACACGTACCGCACCATGTTTTCTAGGACAGAAGTGGTCATGTGACAGGTGCCTCACGTCATGTGACCATATACGTCACATAACGTTCTGTGACGTGTATTTGCGGAAAAAGTGTTTCCATAGCACTTTTGCGATACATTTCAATATTGAAACATCTGAAATTCCTTCTCACGAAAGCGTAACAACTTTTTCGCGATATTTGAGTGTTTTTTCAAAATTCAGGTGTATCAATTACCAGTTGTTATTGTGCTATTTAGATTTTGCGCATTTCCAAGGGTAATGGAAAGCCAGCTCATGCCAGCAGATTTATTAACAGCTTGTTTCATCCAGTGTTATTTTGACAGCAAATTTAGATTTTGTTAATCTCATAGTCCTCTGACAGTATTTGTCTAAATGTAGTTATCAGGACTCTCAGTTAAATGACATTAATATTTCAGTCGACTATAGTTACGGATATAGTTGACTGAATTATGCAGCATTGAGTTTATTCATTTTTTAAATCAACCTGGTATTAATGTTTGTAAATACACAGACAGATCTGATGTGATCATTGTCTAAGACCACACGTGTTCTGATTGGATTTGTGACCAAATTATAGTTTAGTTTTTATTAGTTGACAAAAATATCCCAAAAATAGTTTTCGTTCACATTCATTAATCTTTAATTAGTCCTAGTCTGTAGTAGTATATATGTTCATATCCATACTTTATATTTATTATTAGTAAACTGTTTCTGGTTTGTTTTGTTTTTCGCACCATCCACCAAGTCACATTCCTTAACTCTACTTGGCAAATAAAACTATTCTGATTCTACTTAATGTCACTTAAAAAAATGTAGTAGACTCTGGGTTCCCAAAGTGGGGTACGGGTACCTCCAGGAGTACGCAAATTGTCATAGGGGGTACGTGAATGAAAATGAAAAAACAATGACAACATTGGAAACTAGAATATGAATAGAGCAGTTAATGGTAATGCTAGGTTATTGTTATTGCTTGGCTAATGCTAGATGATTTTTGGCTAATGCTAGGCTAATTCTATAGCAATGTTAATGTTAATACTAGATCAATGCCATTGCTAGGTGTTTGCTAGGTTAATGCTAATGCTATTTCTAGATTAATGGTATTGCTAGACTAATGATAATGCTATTTTAAAGGTAATACTTGGTCAATATTAATGCTAGGCTAATGTTAATGTTAGGCTAATGCTATTGCTAGGCTAATGTTAATATTGATGTGAGGTTAATGTTATTGTTAGGCTAATGCTATTGCTAGGCTAATGTTAACGTTGATGCTAGGCTAATGCTAGATAATGTTTGGCTAATGCGAGGCTAATTCTATTGCATTGTTAATGTTAATGCTAGGTTAATGCTATGGCTAGGTTTTTGCTAGGTTAATGCTAATGCTATTTCTAGATTAATGGTATTAGGCTAGGCTAATGATAATGCTATGTTAAAAGCTAATACTCGGTCAATATTAATCAACCATCCATCCATCCATCCTTATGTTATTACACTATTAATTTGTATGTATCAGTTTAACAGTGGGTCACACAAACATATTCAGTCGGTTTCAATAGAAAAACTCCAGTTAGCCTATTTTACATATCTTTGCACTAGAGAAAAAATATACCTGCAGGTTTTATTCTCAGACGCTTGGACATAAATTACCAAACAGGCCTATGAGAGACACAAAGACCCTCTATGCAGACAAACATTTAGTCTCTGTCTGCCGTAGGACAAATAAGTTGAAACTCTTCCACCGATATGAAAGAGAGTTTAAATCCAATTCACCATGCGGAAGGTTTTGTCATGTTCTCATAAGGTTTTTTTTTTTTTTTCCAGCATCAATTTTCTTCATCCTCTTACTGAGTCTGGGCTCTAGAGATGTATTACTCCTAAATATTTTAATATTTTAACTGTGATCTATTATCACGAAAGGACTCAAAGGACACTGCATGCTTTAATGCTTTAAAAAAATATATATACATATTCAAAATGTGAGCAGTAAAATACATATAAGAGCAGTATAAACAGTTGTTTCGTAGTCGGTATTCTTATTTGTCTGTAAATGGAAATGTCATGACTCACTCAACGTGGGATGCAAAGATTGTTCCATTTTGTAAAACATATTTATAGTGCGTGAACCTCTGCCAAGCAACTAATATCTTCTTTGCCAGATGTTTGCAGTTATCTGGACCAGTGATCCTGATGGTATTGTTGTTTCTTGTGGTGTGGATGGTGATGACAAAAAAGGTGGTGTAGGAAAAAGTCTTCGGGACCAATGACTTGTAAAAAAAAATATGCAGTTTATTAATACAGACAATGTCTCGAAAAAGTAACAAAAAATGAAACCTGCTGAGAGCTGAGGGCCAGGCTGGTCAGGGAAGACAAACGCATATATGCTTCTGAGGTATGTCCTCCAATCTTTAACATTAGCTCATAACCATATATGGACTCAACTCAGTTCTGGGTTGTTGATGTAAAGAGAAACAGTCTATTATCAAGTGGAAACATAAAACAGGAAATTTTGAGCCTGTCACCCCAACAACACAGTAATACACAGATTTGTGGAAAACAAGTCATACATCTGGAATAGCTCTTAGGTCCCCATGACTCTAAATAACAACTAACACCCTGGGTCAACATTTTCATTGCCCCAAAAGACGTACACCTCCCGTTAATGTTAAAATAGGGTACCTTTATCGCCTTACAATGAATTACTCAAGAAGAACTTTGCAGACAGAGTCTGAATGCCTGTTTTTCCATCCTGACCATAACACCCCAAAATTCTCGTGAAATTACACATTGAGTTACTGCTTAAACAGGGCCTCTTGTTTAACCTATAGTTTACACATATGCATCTTGCTGGAATCAATTCTTTATTCAACAGAATGACTATAAATATTTAATATGACATGTTAAATGCTTTAATACACATCAGTATCTCCACTAAAAAATGATACAGTAGGTCAAAATGTAGGGGCACCCACATTTTTTGAAATATCGTGATAAAATATGCATTAAGGATACGGATAAAACTCGGTAGTGTAATTGAGGAAACAACCCAACATAACACAGCCGAACTTCCTAAAGATTGGTCAATTACAAATCGAGATATATATTTTGGTATTATTTGGTTATTAATGATAGGGATTTGTACATTTTTCAAACTGATCCAAAATCAGCATATTGATCTGGATTGATAGTCATGACTAAATACTTTAGTTTGACTCGTATCCTTTTGTCTTCTAATAAATAAATATACACTTAAAACAGATTGTCTGTTTATGAGCACACATAGGGACATGCATGGTGACACCAGCAGGACTAGAATCCAAAACATCCACTCTGTGTTACATAAATGCCTCAACCCTTTGTTTTGCATTATGTGTAGATAAAGAGAGAATGACGGACCAACGCTTATATTGACACAATATTTTAATGTACTCTATTTCTCTACCCTCTAACTGTCTCTATGTCCGAGAAGGAAATCTAAATGAACGCATCTTTTTTTTTTTTTTTTTAACTAGGAAACATGCAAACCTAGCCGTTATTTTGCTCTACATTTAGGTAATTGACAGTTTACAGTGATTGGAAGTCAGTGTGGCACTTAATTTCGCCTGAATATTTGGTTATCGATGTTCCCATTCTTCCATCCACAGTAAAGACGGAGGTAAAAACAGAAAAGAGAGCAGAAAAGAAGCAAAGCAGAGGAGGGGTTGAGGAATGGTTGTTGTCGATCGGAGGTGGCTCGAATTTTTTGTTTTCGCGTTGAACCAGCCGATTGCTATCTTGGCTGCTTTATCTAAAAGTCAATAATGTACTACAATTTATCTTGATGTCAGGAAAACCAAAGCTGCAGAAGAAGAAAGAAAAAAAAAAAAAAAAACTATTTACATTGGTGCCACATACCTTTAAATCAGTGAAAGTCCTCAAACAAAGAATACTAAACATTTGCTCGTTTATTACACAGCATAACAAAAAAAAGTCCTGTTTGTTTGGCTTTAAGGACATACAGTATTATTCTTTTTGCTACATGTTTAAACCAATCCATACATGGCATTAAAGGGATCCTCCACTGTTTTTACAAATGTGGCCTAAAATCTGTGAAATGTCCTCATTATAAGATCTATGCCTAACAAAACACAACATTTTTGCACCATATTTGTTGTATTAACTTTTAAAAATTGGACTACTTTACTGTTTTAAATTTTAAAACCGGTATTCCGCCATCTTGAAATCACGTGATTGATGACGTCACACACACCCATTTGCCTGTAAACATCTCATTGTTTTCTACTGGAGTGAAGCATTCAGTCAAATTGACAATTTGTGCTGCTTTTGGTTCCTCTGCAGAAATAATCAGGAAAGGTTAAAGATGTCAATGTAAACCTCTTTGGTTTACTGAAAAATGTTCTATGTCCGTAGGGGGCGACAGTTCCAAGTCTGCGGTTTGGTAATCGACAATAAAGCAGAGAAGAAGAGCTCAGTGCGCAGCTGACGCAAAAGCAGCACAAATTGTCATTTTGACTGAAAAAGCTACTTTTTGATCTAAAAAGAACTGAATGCTTCAAGCCAATAGAAAACATTTGGATGTTTACAGGCAAATGGGTGTGTGTGTGTCATCATCGATCAAGTGATTTCAAGATGGCGGAATACAGGTTTTCAGATGGTAAAGTATTCCCATTTTTAAAAGTTAATAAAACAAATATGGTGCAAAAAAAATCCATTTTGTTAGGAAAAGATCTTCTAATCAGGACATTTCAAAGATTTTAGACCACATTGTTAAAAGGAAGTGGCTATCCGTACGACTGTCGTATAAATATACCAACATTCTATTCATTGGCCAGTTTGGGTCACGTGACTAAGACTAAACCTAACCCTAAGATGTACTTCGGTAAACGTACCAATAGCACCGGGGGTTGTCCGTACGGTGTCCGTACGAATAGACTTACTTTTTAAAAACAGCGGAACAGAGGATCCCATTAAAACATGTTCTGTTTGGAAATAATTTAACAGATGTTTTTATCAACCCTAAGATGCTACGTACGTGTACTTCGGTAAACGTACCCTAAGATGCTACGTACGTGTACTTCGGTAAACGTACCAATAGCACCGGGGGTTGTCCGTACGAATAGACACTTACTTTTTAAAAACAGCGGAACAGAGGATCCCATTAAAACATGTTCTGTTTGGAAATAATTTGACAGATGTTTTTATCATTCCTGGATGGGATGTATGTAATCATGCTTCACTATCATAACTTCATCTGTGACCGCGCACTGCTTCTTTTTTTTAATGCGTCTTGTCAGAAGCTGAATATCGTACTGCTGAGGCTTTGAAAGAGACTTTACGAAACATAGAGCCACACTCCCACAGCTTTCTGCATCTGTTGTTATAAATACAGCTGTGGACAATAGAATTCCTCCATTTCATCTTCTTTTGACCTTTTATCATTCTCTCTTTGAAGTCTTTTTCTTTCTTTTCTTTTTTCTTTTTGCAATGCACTGAAAAAGGTTGAGTGCCTTCATGGAGCTTGCATGATGCAATTTATTTACTCATGGTAATGGAGAAAAGCAATAGGTAATCTTCTTGCCTGGTGCTTTTAAAAGCACTTGGACCTTCACCTTAAGCTGCTGTTTTAGTTCATAATACCAATAATCAGAAAACAAATCCATCATGCACAATAACCTTTCAAAGACCTTTCACTGTGACTGATTATGTCAAGCATATTGGTTTTACATTTTTTACATTGTTCCTGATGCTGTAGATAGCGTTAACCCTAACCCTAAACAAATGGAGATCCTGTGATGTAACTTAGCCTATGTACATTATTTTGTTAACCTGTCTGTCTTTATTAACATTGCAATGTTTACTGTACATTTCTACTATATGTACATTCTTCATTACTTCAGTTTTACATGTTATTTTTGTAAATATATGCATACTACGTTATTTCATTTTTTCTTTAGCTGTGAGTACTGTACATGCTGTCGGACTTGAACTTTGACTAATGCCTCAACATGTTTAGGATTTCTTGCAATAAGTTGCACCATGTAAACATGGTGACAAAGTAAAGTTTTTTTTTTTGTGAGATAGTTTCTCCTTATTATTAATAATCGGTCTCCCGTACATTTTTTCCAAGGTAACGTCACCCCCACTTGATTTAGTATTCAGGGTACCCCATCTTTTAGAAAAACTTGGTCAATCCTGCTATGTCTTAGTATTTTTGTGTTACATTAATTGATTTTGAATTTTTTTTATTAGCAGGGTTGCTCTAGCGGCCCCTGGTTGGAGGGAGGAGTGGGGACGTGGACTGACGCGAACTAACCACCAGCAGAGCCATACATCCATCTATTTAATTTTTTCTAGTGGTGTGTTCATTGTGTGAGGATGTATGCATTGCGGGTTGATTTTCAACTTTAAAACATTACCTAAACACAGAAATCTATATCTGTGTAAAGCTGATACAACTCCATTTCCATTCTGTTCCATTTATTATCATTATTATTATTATTATTATTTATTTTATTTTTTTTTATTATTTTTTTTTACAAAAATCCACTTGAGCTAATCAGGGCATTACAAATGAATAAGTTTTAGAATCATACGAATAACACATCAAACTTAACTTTATCTACCGAAGACACAATTCAAGTTCAAATGTATGAAATAAACGTTCTGGTTGGATTGTTATTAGACTTTTTAGGTGCAAAAACTTGAGTAGGATTAAAAACGGGCAGTAGTCCTACATAATTTATGGGCCGTAGGTAGCCGTTGCCTGCTCGCTGCTTTAGACTACTATTGCTACAACACATCATCAGTAACCATAAGGGATGAACTAACCTGTCTAACAACAACATAAACACAAATCACATTCCCTATTTGTGGGAATAGTGATATTGTAATGCATGTGGAATTCTTCTACAGTGTTGAATAGAAACACTGCAGATTGTTTTATACCTTTTTAGCTGTAAAAACAAAAAAGTGCACAAAACGTCCCATTTTCTGTGCTGATTCAATGGTACCGATGGTGAATTGGATACCACCATAATATTCCACTGGGTGTGATTTTTCCATTGAGCCCAAGATCATGACTGTATGCCAAACCATTAAAAAGTTATAGCTGTTTTAGTGTCCATGGCGCCAAGTGTGCCATTTGGAGACTCCAAATGGCACACTTGGGAACGCCTGGACATTGCCAGCTAAAAACAACTGTAGAATCCTCAGAAATTTATGTTTTTCATTATTTATTTATTTATGTATGTAGGTAGCTCCGCTTTTGTTTTCAAGTCAATACACATAACTCAATTTTAACTGTTTATGATAAAATAAGCCAGGCAAGCATGGAAATATTTGTAATCTCATATTCATACAATAATAACATATCTACAGTGTTCAAAATTCTTCCAGAGAAACTCCACAATGTTATCTTT
The DNA here is from genome assembly GCF_900634775.1 of Gouania willdenowi. NCBI lineage: Eukaryota > Metazoa > Chordata > Actinopteri > Blenniiformes > Gobiesocidae > Gouania > Gouania willdenowi. Next base: position 16,888,660 of record NC_041055.1, read on the forward strand.
CAAAAGAGACCATCCCCATGCATGTGCACCAAACACAGTTGTCGTTTCAATTTATCAAATGTCTCGCGTTTTTCCAAAATCTGGACCTTAAGTGGTTAAAGCTCACAGTAGCAGCAGGCTGTTGATTCTGCTACCAGTTCTAATGTGCATTCTGCTTATAAGTGTGGTCTGTCCTCTCCTGGCTCTTGTATATGGCCTGGTAACAGCCACCCTCTGGTTTTGCTAAACCCTCCTTAGCGTAAAGCAGCCATTAGCGTTCCATAAAAGCCTTAACTCCAGCGTATCTATCCTCCTAGTTCACAAAAACGCTCTGTTTTTTTAACAATAGTGTTTGAATAACTGTGATGCTGGAGGTTCACGTAGCCCTTACTTTAATTGGAAGATTTTTAATGAGTGATGCTGAGAGCCAGACCATAGGCCACCAAGCCTCAAACTTGGCTGTTTGTATTATTGTTCACCTCTGAAGGCTATGGATAACATTTCTCTTGCTTTGTGTGAGTTTTCACATAATGCGGCAGCAGTTCATTTCCACAGTGCACGTATTATCCTCCAGCTTGGCTGTTTTGCATTTATGTCTTTACGTCTTTTACTCCGTGGTCTGTCTGTGCATGCAAATGAACTTTTCTTACCTTACCTTTTGCATTGATTTTTTTTGGTCTATAAATAGAAAAGAGTCGGAAAACATGTCGTTAAGGAGCTGGCTTAAGCATTGCATTCCCTTCACAACGATTGGTTCATTGTGAAAGAAATGCAATGCGATTTTCTCTTCAAACCGAGGACATCCTTTATTTGCGATGCTTTGTATTACCTTAAACATGCTGAGATGTGCCCTTCAATGGATCGAACATGCACGCAATGGGAGAATGGATAGGCTTCAGCAGACCACTGCATGTGGATACGCAAGATGAATGAATGAATGAATGAATAATAAATGAAGGGGTCACATGTGTACTCATTAAGAGACATGCAGTGGTAGCCATTAACTCCTGTTTCCTCCTGATCTTTGACTCCATTCGGTCTTTTGCCCACTATACACATGTGTTTGCTTCCCTTTGATAAGATGCTTGACTGGCTAAAGATTAGAAGAAATTGTAGGAGCCAAAAGAAATTGCAGTGCACGGTAAAATGACAATGTTTGTTAAATCAGAACTTATGAAATGTAAAGATATTGTTTTGTATAAAATAACACAGATAATGTTCAAAGCAAAAATAAATGCTCTTGCAGAAGGCGTCCAAAAATACTTCTCACTACAAACCAGCAAATACAGTCAAATAGAGATCAATTTATGTTTATTTTACCAAAAGCAAGATCAGAAGTAAAACGAAGTTCTGGGGATTGATTTGGAATAAATAATGATGAAGAAATAAAAATGAGTGACACACACATCTTAAAAAAAGTAAAAAATTGTCACAATATATTTTAGAGTTATGTGAAGCAGTACAAATATGTTTGTGTTCTTTTAAGTATATATATATATATATATATATATATATATATATATATATATTGCATTATTTGAAAAAAACACTCATGTATTTGTTAAATGCTTGCATTTCTTTTATTTATTTATTTTTTGTGTGTATTATTGAAAACGGTAACTTGAATGTAATGATTTATGATGGGCATATATGCATTCTTGCTTCTGCCTGTTTCAGTCTTGATATATATTTTGAAATCGTCATTTATGTTTGAGTATTTTTTGTTGTTGTTAGACTGAAACAAACAAATAAAGTGAAACTGAAACAATAAATAACGCCCAAACATATGCATAGCTGCACAAATATGACTTTTAACAATACAGATATCTACGATACAATTACACAACAATTAAGTAGACATAATCACAACGTTTCTAATGGTTACGGGACAGATATGTGATTTTATCATTAAATAATCACACTAGTAATGAGAGGCACTTCAAAGCTTTTGTTAGAGAGTTCTTCTCTCCATTTGGGGGGTCCTGTATCACCAGCCAGAGGGCACTAATGAAATGCAGGTTGAGGAAATGAAGCGGGTTGGGCAGCCAACAGCTCCCTCTGAGCTTCATCATTCTGAGATGTAGTGTCATTTTTATTGACTTTGTTTTTGTTGGAGGCTGACAGGAAGGTGGAGGAGCAGCTCCACGAGTCATTAATGACTCTGTATTGTAACATCAGCAGATAAAGGCCACAGAAAGGGCACTGTGTGTACAGATGATGTGAAGTCTTTCCGGGGAGTATTTCAGTTTTTCTGCAATGTGAAGGTCAAAGGTTACAGTCGGTTGAGGTTAAGGTAGTTTGCTGACCTCTTCCAGCTATCTCAGACTCAGATGAATATAAAGATCATTCCAGAGTGTTTCCAGTTGTTAGGGAAACCAGTACCTTTATTTTCTTTGCATTCAGGTCTATTCTCCATCCATCAATTTTCTGACCCGCTTGCTCCTTTTTTCAGGGTCGTGGTTGGGGTTTGCTGGTGCCTATCTCCAGCTCTCATTCAACATTATGGTGGGGGTGCACCCTGGACAGGGTGCCAGTCAGGTCTATTCTAGTGTTAATTTGTTTTCACCAAAACTGTCATAATTTTTTTTTTTTTTTATGTCATAGTTTTCATTGACATTTTTTAAGTGGCAATAACGAGACTATGACTAATTTAAAAATATGCATGTGAACAAAAACTATATCGAAATATATTGATTGTTTTGTTGATAAAACTGAACTATAATATTTTCTAGGGCTGAAACGATTCATCGAGTTACTCGATTAACTCGATTACAATAATTCCTCGAGGCAAAAATTGTGCCTCGAAGCATCGTTACATTCCTATGACGCACACTATACGCGCAGGGACCGCACACCACTAGCGCGTCATCAATGCGCAACAAACATTCTGCATTTATTTGGCGCCATGGTGGAGGGTAAGCGACAGAGAACGTCTAAAGTCTGGGAGCATTACATCCTCAAAAAATGAAGAAAACAAGGTGCAATCATGTGTTTACTACAAACAATACCTGGCATAGCACAGCAGTACGACTTCAATGATGCAGCATTTTAACCAAAACCATCCACATCCTGTTTCAACAAGCGTCGCTGAAACAAGGTAATGTAGCGCTAATTTAGGCCTGGGCTCCGATCCTGACTGCGAGTCGAGGTGACGCGGGACATAAGGGCTATGATTGGTCCACTACAAATCTCAGCCCTGGGGCCTCATTTATAAATGCTGCATACGTACTAAAGAAAGCGTACGCCACATAAAAGCAAAGTTTTGGATTTATTAAAAAAAAAAAAAAAAAAAAAAAAAACCTGACGAGATTAGGTGCTCACCTCCACGGCAGCTCTGACCCTGCCGTACGCACAAAATCATGAGAAACGGGAAACTCCGCCCCCAACAGGAGAAGTATGAAATAAAAGATAGCCCTGTGAAATTGATAGAAATTGTAGACAAGGTGCTGCGGGGGGGATGACGAGGCTGCAGTGGGAGGAAGACGACCTGCTGCGGAGTTTAATCCTATGTTTTTGGCGCATATATATAGTGCATCTGTGTGTGCCCCCCACCTCCGTTACACAGAGGGGATCCCCACTAATCCTCCTGCTTTTTGTGAGGCTGAGCTCCGGTGCTCTTTCCTCCACCTGTTGAACAGATATTCTTGTTATGGAGAGTGATCCACATTTCCTCCTCCGCTTTTATGTGTGATCGTTTATTTTTCACCTGTCCAGTCTGATGAGGCAACGCAACGCAAACTGCCTTTCTATCATTCGTAATGCGCACCATGTCACCAAATTACGCTCTCCTGTGTGTGTCCACCTCAACAATTAATATTTCCACCTCACATCGAGTGGAATTTGTTTTATTTGCTCGTTTTCCCCCTTGGTCCACCGTGAAATTCGTATTAGTGAATATTTAATTAGGGCGTTCACCTGACCTTTTATGGGCACCATATGGGCGGAGTAAGGCGTTTCCTCATGTGTGATAACTTTCGCGGTGATTGTGATTTATAAACGGAAAAAGGCGTGGGACGTACGTGCGCCCTCGTTTATAAATCGTAAAAAAATAATAAATAAATTGTACGCACTTCCTGGTTTTTATTGTACGCCTGGTGAAGTGTGCTGCTTACCTTGGCACACTTTTATTAATGAGGCCCCCGGTCACTGCGTTTGTCCAGTCACCACCGCAATGTTTCAACTTTTTGCGGCGCGATACGAGAGTTCACGGATTGAGCCGAAGAAAGATCTGAGACGGACAGAAAGTACCAGAGTTTTGTTTCCTTTCATGGCTCCAGCACATGTGACGCACTGCCAAACAAAGGTGTGTGTTTTCTGTTATTATCGCTACTCTGCCTTGTCTCTACAGTGTGTTTCATTAACAGCAAACATGCTGCGGAGGCTGTCAGTGGAGCAGACATGACGTTATGTTTAAAGTCTACAGCTCCATACACTTTTAGACTTTTTTGAAGAATAAAGCGCATATTTTGAAACTGTCGTTTTCATGTTTGTGTCCAACAATACACGTATGGTTAGGTAGCTCAGTAACCCCCAATTTCCACTGGATGCGGCTCCGCTCCGTTACGTCTCCGCCGCGTCACCGTAGCTGATATGTTTCCACTTTAGTCTATGTGTTAATTTCCACCGGGTCCGCTGCGGTGCGTGTCAGCTCCTTCCCAGCTGCAACAGTCCGGTGTCCTCCACCAGATATACGTAGGGCTTCTATTTCTGGTGGACACTGGAGCACGACGCATCAATCAGCACAGAGCAAATGAAGCTAAACAGGAAATTAAGCACGTACTCCGCAATAAAATATTTCAAGTAACGACATCACCAAAACGTCATAATGTGTGAAAACAAAATCACATTCACTTTACTGGTGCAGTTTTATCTCTTCAGTGTTGGCTGTTGCTAAAAAATGTGGCTATGACAAATCCAGAGTCCAACCTTCTTGTTCTCCTTCGTTAGGAACACTGACCTGTTTATCTGTTTATTGTTGCGTTTATAACACAAACATTTAACTGAGTTCTCGCGCAATTATATACTGTAAATATCGTGAAAACTGCTCTGCCTTGTGACGTCACAGACGTCCAACCGGAGTGCACCGCGGCGCACTCAAAACGCAACCGGTGGGGATTACCGGACGGCGGACAGTGGGGCAAAACCGGATCGGTGCCGTGGCGCAGCGGAGACGTATCCAGTGGAAACCCCCGGTAATAATCCTGAAATAAATTGCAATTTAAGATGCTTAAAAAACATAAAATATTGTTTACTGTGACTGAAGATAAACAAGGGCATTTTAATGCTCTACTGAAAAGACACACAGCCACAACTATGTCGACCAATTGCCAATGTGTTCCCTCAACACAGAAATACAGTTGGTCAATCTCTACATCATGTTGACGCTGTGCCCACGGCGTAGGTCCTGACACAGTAGCATATAACAGGATTTACACCATGCACATTCCTGTCTGTTTAAAGTGTCTGAGCTTCACTCTGACTGCAGTCCATAATGCATTTCTTCAAACTCATATTCATGAGCATTTGGCCTGGCTTTGGACCACGAACTGATGTGAATGTTCTCTACTGAATAACCTCGATCATCTGCTCAGCTGCAAAGCACAATCACAGCTGTGACACAGATCCCTTCTGTTTTCTTCTCAGAGAGCATTTAACAGCAGATCTCCTGCCACTTCTTCTGCACGTGTACAAACACCTAAGGTTAACGCATGCTTGCAGAGGAATGTGAGAAAGATGAGCTAAAAATCACAACATGTGGTTGGACCACTGAGGCTTTAGCAGCTACGTCATTGCCTAATTGCAGAGCCAAAGGAAACAGCTCGTGTTCCTTGTTAAACATACTGAAGGCTATAACCTCCCAGAGCAGACTGTCTGGGGGTCAGTAGGTCTGACGGAATTAATGAAGGTGTGCTGCGTTTTGAATGAGGTAAAAGATTTTGAGCAGCCTGAAGTTGTTTATGCATTTTAAAACCCGGGGTGACCTGGCGTTCCAGGCTGTAGCGCCAAAACTCTGGAATAGCCTACACCAGTCCCTCCGTGAGCTTGTCTGTGTGGACTCTTTTAAAAAGCATCTGAAGACTGCGCTTATCAGAAAGGCTTTTGGTTAAATTGCTTTTCATTTTTATTAACCTTTTATGATGTTCCTGCTGTTGTTTTAAATGATCTGGTATTTTATGATCTTTTTGTGATGTGGCTGCTGTTGTTTTAATTTCAGTTTTGCCTGTACAGCACTTTGTGATTTTATCTGTGAAAAGCACTATAGAAATAAAATGTACTTACTTACGTACTTGTTTTAACATCAACTCACACACTGTTTCAGATATCCTTAAATTTCAGCAAAATCTCAGGCTTCGGTTATCCGTGTGAATGCGCCACATAAAAAGCAGACGTTGGGGGGTCATTTATTTATTACATGTGGTTCTTAAGTAAAACTAATCTCCTGTGAATAGGGCTTTAGAAGGGCAACTTTGATCACAGTGGAGCCCCAAAATTGTCATTGTTTGATCCGCTACCCACGTTACCTGAATTCATGCCAGCATTTAGAATAATAAACAATCTGAAAATCTTAGATTTTCTGTGTTTTTGGAGTCATTGTCTTTGCTTCTTGCCATTGTTATTTTGTGTGTTTGTCATTTTGGTACTTTTTGTTATTTTGTGTGTTTTTGGAGCTCTTAAGTGCCTTGACGACATGTTTGATCTACAGTGTTAAAACAGTAAGACGTCAACCTGTGTAAATTGCAGAAAGAAGAACTGAATCATTTCTCACAAGCGTGTTTTTTTTAATTAATTTTTTTATGTTGAATTGACAAAAGTTCAAGTGGAACAAGTTTCCCTAATTGTGTGTATGGCTACTATTCTATTTGGATTTCATATCCATGGGACCTAATAGGTAAATATACTGTAGGCTACATAAACATACTAGCATAATAGCTACAACAGTTTTATATGGATATATATATATATATATATATATATATATATATATATATATATATATATATATATATATATCCATCCATCCATCTTCATACCCGCTTATTCCCGTTTATCAGGGTCACGGGGGTTTGCCGGTGCCAATCTCCGGCTCTCATAGGGCGCTGGGCGGGGGTACACCCTGGACAGGGCGCCAGTCCATCACAGGGCAACACAGACAGACAACCACTCACTCATTCACTGCTATGGGCAATTTAGAGACTCCAATCAACCTTACAGTCATGTTTTTGGATTGTGGGAGGAAGCCGGAGTACCCGGAGGAAACCCACGCAGCACGGGGAGAACATGCAAACTCCACACAGAAAGGACCCAAGTGTCCACCCCAGGGCTTGAACCCAGGACCTTCTTGCTGTGAGGCGAACGTGCTAGCCACCGTGCGCCCGTATATACATATATATATATATATATTTTTTTTTTTTGTTTTTTTCTGCTTCACTGCTGAGCCAATGCCTTGTGCTGAGGACAAAAGAGCACCGTGACTGCAAGTGCTGCAAATTTGCATTGTTGAAGCCAAGGCAAGGTTTTATGTCAGGACACATGAAGTCGGAATTTAAATTCAAGCGTTAGTTTCTTTTTGTAGAAATCACAGCACCTGGTACAGTAAATGGTTAGTGTTTCTGCGCTCTCTATTCGTTTTTTTAATGAACTAAATTGTTTCTAACCATCTACAGCAGTAGAATTATATGATTATACTCCTGTTTAGGTTACTGCTTTACACATGCAACATTTTTCTCTCTTAAGATAGTATAAAAAGACAACAATGATGAATACAGAGACTGAAAGTGACTCTTTCATTTTAAGCTTTTTAAACTTTCAGAAGCTATCGCTTACTTTGGGAAATATAAAGTATGTTACATACCATTCCAAGGCAATGCATGTAATTTTCCTTTTGATTTTATGTGGATATTTCACTTAATGCCAATCAAAAATGTAGACATAAAAGACAAAGCAGCTAAAGGACAAAAACATTTATTTCTGCACTAGCACTCCTGTATTGAAACCCCATTACCCACAAGTCAATTGTTGTGTGTAATGACCCACTGTGTTTTTACTCTTGGCTGAGCCCTTTCTGCAATCCCTGGGGCGTTTTATTCTGTTGGCCTGAACGAGTCGGTGCTCTTTGTTGGATGCCCCCGACCAAGAAAATATCAAACTTTAATCCAGTATATGGTCAGCATTTTTATACACTTCTAGCATCCATCCATCCATCATCCATCCATCCATCATCCATCCATCCTCCATCCGTTTTGCAAACTTCTGTATTTCCATGTGCCATGTTAGATTTATCTTAATGGTGAGAATCCCAGTAATCCATTAGCAGAGTTACCCAGTAATACTCTTCATAATGATTCGATGAAGTCCTGCTAGCTACTTTAATTAACACTCAGTACCAGACGGGCTGGTGGGCTGCTCTAAATAAAATGAACTCATACCTTTCAGACTGAAAGTGATCTGAGGTGAAATGAACTACACTGTGATGGTCTTTTTCTTTCTAAAACCGCATTTAGCTTGAAAAAAAATGTGGATTCAGCCATACAAAGTGACTGAATATATTATATTAAAGGGAAACTAAACTCAAAACAACAGTATGGTCGATCTCATTTAAAAAGTATGTGTATTTTCATTTGTGGGGTGGTTTTGTGGAGCGAGCTTGATGAAATATTGTATGGATATAATGCAGTTAAATTTTTTATTTTTTTTAACAAAAGATATATTTTGGAAAAGTAGAGAAATGAAGAAGGAGAATGTAAATATCACAGATGTTGATGGCGCTTGTGCATTTTATTTGTTTATTTATTTGTATTGTATTGTAATTTATTTTATTTTATTGGATTTTGCAGCTATAGTGGTGAAGAACAGGGGTAGGACTTGACAAGCATAGGCTTCTTCCTATCCCTTCTCGAACAAATCCAATATATTATATTGAAATTGACTTTTTTTTAATTTATATTTCATGAAGATTTCTGTTGATTTTTGTTTATTTGTTTTTGTTTTCATCCATTTCTGTATTCATTTGTTCAAAAATAAATAAATAAATAAATAACTATATTTTTAAAAACTGCAAACTTTTTTTTTTTTCCTAACAGTCATAAGAAGGGCAAGATTTGGAAATTTGAGTCAGCAAAAAAAAAAAAAAAAAAAAGATCTAAAGGTGAGCAAAGCCAATGTGCCTCAGAGGGGACAGAATGGAGTTCAATAAGCCAGCTGAGTTGCAAAACAAATGAGAGGAAAGGTGGTGATGAGGAAAGAAGGTGTGCAGCATTCCTGATGACTACGGTCGGATTTTATATACAGGCAGAAATTGCCAAGTTGCAGCAGCAGCTGTGGATGCTTTCAGACTGAATATCACAGATATTCAGCGGGGGAAAATAAAGACTAGAGCTTGAATTGTTCCGACACTTTCCGTGATTTATAAATCCCCAACAATACATATCTCTGAAAAGTTTTGGGAAAAAAAAAAAAAAAAATCTCTCTTGGGTTCTTTAGCACAAAGCAATTCGTGCCATTGATTTTAAAAGGAATGTGATATATCTTTTAAATGCAGCTCAGAGAAGATGGCAGATGAGTCATTGAGTGAAGTGGGTCAAAGAAAATGAAAAGAACTGCAGTTTTCCACTGCAGATTGACTGATTCAATACAGTGACATTTAACTGTAGATTTCTTACACTGGCGCAGGTGGTGCTGTTTGTATAATCTTGGATAAGTAGATTTTTTTTTTAAATGACTATTTTCAAGAAAATGTCAAGTGATGTCAGGTTACATTACCAAACCAGAGACGTGTGGGATAAAAAAATGAACATATAATGAGGAGCTTCCTCCTTAAAAAGTTGTCAGTGTGACACAGCAGGATTTAGGAGCAAGTTATGATGTTTGAAATACAGAAATGGACCCTTATTTTATTTAAAGAATCCAGCAGAAATGTATTTTGTGCTGGTAATTATTTTTGTATGCAATGATATATAACATTTTTTCAAAAATATACCTGTATGTGATTGAAAAGTTGTTCTCATAATTCCTTGAATCCTCAAATGTTGAAATGTCACTCACGGGCTTGTATATTTGCATTGCATTGTGGGATTTGGAGTCCCGCACAGTAATGAATGATATGACGTCACTCCACAAGACCGTGGCTCAGTGGTACAGTGGGTCATCCAGTGACAAAAGGGTTGGGGGTTTGAATCCCGCTCTATCCGAGTCATTGTTGTTGTGTCCTTGGGCAAGGCACTTTCCCTACATTGCCTTGTATGAGTGGGTATGAATTGTGCATGAATGTTGGGGGTGTTCAGAGGGGCCGTAGGCGCAAAATGGCAGGCACGCTTCTATCAGTCTTCCCCAGGGCAGCTGTGGCTACATTGTAGCTAACCACCACCGGTGTCACTGTGTGAGTGACTGGTGTTAATGAATAATGGCTTCTGTAACGCGCTTTGAGTCTCCTCAAAAAAAGCGCTATATAAATCCAATCCATTATTATTATTCTAACATTTTCAGCCATTTTCAGCAGTTTCTGTTGAAAACCACAAAATAAGCGTCCACCATTGTTTTGCGGTAACTTTCGATCTGTGAAAATAACAGAAATGATTCAGGAAGTTACTTTGGCACCCACAGTTCTACTGAAATATCAATGTCTATGTGTCACTATACATGGTTATAACACTTTTTGTGTTCTCATGTCCAAAGCACACACTGTTATATTGATTACAACCATGATCAGGGTAAAATGTTTATTTAAAATCAAGTAATTTATCTAATTAGACTAGGATTCATTATAAAGTCTAATTTTCAGATTTTCTCCAAGTCATATTTGTATTGTTGCTTTATTTAATCTATGTATATATGCTTATTTTATTGTATATATATATATATATATATATATATGTATGAATTGTGCATGAATGTTGGGGGTGTTCAGAGGGGCCAAAGGTGCAAAATGGCAGCCACGCTTCTATCAGTCTTCCCCGCGGCAGCTGTGGCTACATTGTAGCTAACCACCACAGGTGTCACTGTGTGAGTGACTGGTGTTAATGAATAATGGCTTCTGTAACGCGCTTTGAGTCTCCTCAAAAAAAGCACTATATAAATCCAATCCATTATTATTATTGTTATAACATTTTCATATATACCATATACATACATATATATATCACAATTGACTATGTTAAAATACATCTCTGTAATCAGGAGTCAAATGTATTCATTGATTTTTTGGCTGTTGTTGTGTAAAGCTGTAAGTGAACTGTGTGGATTCAACCCAATGAAGCACATTTTGTAGCTGTGTTTATTTCATCACGGAGAAGGTTTCACCTTTATTCAGGGAATAGTGGCTCCATGAATCAGATGTACACACCATAGGGTGCATAGGAGAAAAGAAACAGCGGAAGTGTTTACAGAGGTGAAGCTCGAGGAAGTAGTAGATAATGAATGGATGTGCGAGGAAGAGAAAGGAGGAAATAGGAGAAAGAAAACAGTCAAGGGACTCTATTATCGTTCATCCTGTATTCACCAGATCTAGGAATTGTTACCTAGCCAATAGCACAGAGTCAACAGCAGGTCAAAGTTCACAGGCCAGAGTCGACATACGTTGTGCAGAATAAACACGTGAACCCTTTTTTCAAATATGGCACAAACAAAGAGATTACCTTTGATCTGAATGTAAGGCGAAGCTATCAGATATTTCTCCACTCTGCCAGAAGAAGACATTTTGCTCTTCATGCTAGAATAACTCAGATAAACCTAAACTCAACTCACCTGCAGTACAGTATTTCACAGCAAACTGGCATTTGACAAAGGTCCTTGGAGATGAAGTGCGTTGCCTATCAGTATGTATTACATGTACAATGCTGCTGAAAATTACATTGACTTCCCCTAAAGTCCTCTGAGAAAGGGAAGGAGTGATAAATGTGCCGCTTAACGGGAAATTACGGTAGATACAAGAAACCCTCAGTGTTTCCCACACATCTCTAGCACTGAATATGCTGCAAAAAGAAAAAAAAAGAAAATCAAATTCAAGCAACTTCAACAGAGTAATTACATTTACATTTTTTAATTTGATTTCATGTAAAAATCCCTATCCTTATGTTACAGGCAGTTGAAGAAACTCAAAGGCCTTATTACCACTAGGGGGCACTCACAGGCACTTCAGATTCATAAACGTCTTCCATATTCTATCCTACAGTATGTGTAAACGGTTACACTCCGCAACGAGTTGTATTCTTACATTTTTAAAGTTTTCCTAAAGTATTCAGAGTGTTGTTAAATCTCCATCACCAACAAGTATAGTTTTCCAAAAGGTGTGTGTGATGGGTGCATGTGTTTAGCAGGCAGAGAGGACTGGGGGGAAGGGATTCAGGGAGAGACTCTGTAGTAGGGATTTAATGGTTACCAGTGCCACGGTAAACCATGGTAAAATTCCCGATGGTGAACTTTACCTTTTATGTTTTAACTACCATGGTAACCTTCGCAGTTGATAACCACGGTGTGGAAAACTGGCAAGATACTTGATCAGTCTCCCTACGCACGCGCAGTATGCAACGTGCTCCAAAAATGCGCTTCATCTTCAACCATGACAGCTGGTTGAATGTGGCAGCTCTATCTGCAGGAGCTGCAAAACAAGGGGCGGCAACACATCCACTTTGTGCGACCGTCACCCGCAACTGGTTTGCAGTGATTCTCAACTGGTGGGTCGAGACCCAAAAGTGGGTCGTGGACCTGTACTGAGTGGGTCGCGAACAGCTGGTCAAAAAATAAATAAATACTTAGTCTCTCATGTTGGACTTGTCTTTTATTTTGAAAGAAACATTTCTTTTGACAGGCATGCTGTAAAATGCATGTTGCACAGTAAAATGTATAGATTTATGTTTTAAACAAGAGAATGTGTGTTTTCAACAGCTACTCTTGAAAAACGTGGGTCGCGATTTAATGGCTGTGGAAAAATGTGGGTCCCAGGGTGAGACCAGTTGAGAACCTCTGGTTTAGCGAATGCAAGGTAAGTTAACCTTATGCTCGACCCGGTGCACGTTGTATGTGTATGTTGAGTTTTCTCAGTCTAATTTCCTGTCGTCACTAATGTTAACTGACCAGATAGTGGTAGAACTGTACAAAATTGATCCGTGATTTGGCACGTTATCTGAACCGCTTATTAATTGTAGACTTCACTTTTTAAAGTCGACGTAATAATTCCCTAAATACTGACGCAGAGCTGCAGTGATGATGATTTGAGACAAACACGTACTGACAACAGACGAGCAAGCAGACAGAGAGACAGACAGCCTATATACTGTATATATACTGTATATATATATGCTGTAAGTAATATCAGAAATATATAATCCATCCATCCATGTTCTTCCGCTTTTCCGTGGCCGAGTCGAGGGGGCAGCATCCTTGGCAGCGAGGCCCATACTTCCCTTTCCCCCGCCACTTCTTCCAGCTCCTCCGGGGGATACCGATATGTAAAACCCAAAATATATAATGCTTGTGGATTATTTGTAGAATAGACTATATATAAAGAATAATATAAAATGGTGAATATAACAAGTGTCTAGATAGAGATAACAGCCAACATAGAGTATTCATAATTAATTGAACAATAATCCCTTTTGTTTTGATCTAAAAAAGAAAAAGAAAGGCACAGAGCGGCATATAAGAAAATTAAAGAAACAATAATAATAATAAATGAAATAACACTAATAATAATAATTATACACACATATTTGTACATATATATATGCTATATATAATATAATATAATATACCATATATATATATATATATAATATACCAAGTATATATGTACAAACAAAATACACACGTAAAAAACAAGGAGTTTGTGAGGTAAACTGATGACCAACGTGCAAATGATTGACAAGGTGCCAAATGCTTATGAATAGTAAAAATAATAATAATAGTGATAATGGAAAAAAAAACAAAGTAGATATATATGTGTAAACAGATTTTTATTATTTATTATTTATGATTATAATGGATGATTGTGTCAGACCGGATATAATCTAAATCTGTTTGCACCCTTAATATTAAATAACAATGACATAATAATTAACAGATATTCATTTTATTCACAGAGAGGATCTGCTGGACTACTGAGTGCTACTGCCAGTACATGGCACTCTACCTCAGTAACACAAACATTAAAGGACGCATTTCAGAAACAGGCTGCTTATGTGGCCTCGACCCAAAAACCCATCTTCATTGCTAAGGATTTGATGCCGTTCCAAATTGTGGAGATGCCTGGCCTTTTGAGGCTGATGAAAACTGCTGTGCCTCACTAGAAAGTTCTGTCACAGATTTTCTTTTCCAAGACTGAAATCCCCAAACTCTTCAATCAGGCTAAAGCTGATGTATGCAAAAGTTTAACTCAGGGGACTTTTTTTTTTGCTGCAACAACTGACCTGTGGACAAGTGAAAGTGGAGCTGGTCTACCATACATCAGCTTCACCATTCATTACCTCACCTCAGACTGGCAGCTTGAGGCTCACTGCTTGGAAATCCAGTTCTTCCCAGACGATCACTGGTCACAGACCTGGTCTCCATAACCACAGACAATGCAACCAACATGAGAAAGGCTTTTGAGGACTTCCCAGACCTGTGGCTTGGACGCTTTGGCCATAATTTGAACCTGGCCATCTAAAATGCTCTGAAAATTCAGAAAGTGAACACAGCAGTTCGGGCCTGCCGTCATCTGGTCCAAGGCTTCTCACAGAGCTGGAAAGAAAAGCAAGCTGACCTCAACATGCCACAGAAAGCTCTGATCCATGATGTGATCATCAGGTGGGGATCTACCTACAAAATGATTGAGCGGTTCCTCAGCCAACAGCAACACTGTGCTACACTGGCTGCAGAAAGGGGAGTAGGACATCTGATGCCCAAGGATGCTGACATATGTGTCATGGAGCAAGTGTGCCAGCTCTTTGAGCCACTGAGCAAGTTTACGGATCCACTTGCCTCAGAGACACGAGTGACACTGGCCATCCAGCCTGTCCTGGTCCACATCACCTGTGAGATACTGGTGGAAAATAATGATGACCCATCATTGACTAAAGAGATGAAAAGGGTTATGAGCGAAGACTTTAACAGCAAGTACACAGAGAGGGCAAGAATGTCATGAAAATGGCTTGCTTCATTGATCCGCGCGTTAAAATTGTCTTTTTAGATAAGCCTGAGCCAGCAATTGTTGACAGCTGTGTCCATGATGGTTTGAAGCTGACACCTGCAGACACTGGGGAGGAACCACAAAGCAGCAGCGACCCCCCTGTGGCATCAGAGGGGAAAGGCTTGGCTGGGTTGTTGAAAAAGATCTCCTCAACTAGACAGAAGAGAGGTGAAGAGGACAAAACTCCAACCACCCCAGAAAATGGAGTGAGAGATAAGATAAAGATCTACCTCTCTCTGCAGTCTCTTCCAGCAGAAAAGGATTCACTGGTGTGGTGGAGGGGCCATGCATCAGAGCTGCCTAATCTTGCCAGGAATGTGCCATCAGAGAGACCGTTCAGTGCCAGCGGACACATTGTCTCCCCCAACAGATCCCTCCTTAAAACTGATATCCAGAGTTTCTGAGAGGACGTCTCGATGTCCCGCCCTCAACAGCTCCACTTCCTCCCCCTGCCTATGCAATCTGCCAGAAGCCACGCCTCTACTTTTCTGCACGCTCATCGCGGAACATAACATGGTCACATTGGATCGCATTGATATACGGCTATGGGTCAAAATCATATTTACCTGTTTGCTGTTGTGGCGCGCGATCTTGTTTCCGCGCACAGTTCCGCATTCACTTTGATTGACAGCCTCAAAAGCAGGAAGTCGAAGCCTATTGGCTGGACGCGCTCGGTGCTCGTTTCCATTTGTATAGGGGTCTATAGGAAGAAGGAGGGACTTATATACATTAATGCATATGAATAGTAAAAGACTAGTTAGGTATTTTTATGAAGTTCATAAGAATCATACATAAACATACATTTCTCAGAAACTCCGGGTATTAGCTTTAAACTAGAAAAAGTTGATATGCTGACATTTTTACACTTTAATATGAAGTGAACAGAGATGCATGCACGTCTAAGGAGAACAAGCACACCCACCATAACATAAATACACTTTTGTTGTTATTGGTGAAATATGTTTATCAGGAGTGTTTGCTTTCATTTGATTTGCTCATTCAAGTTTACTTACTGTCAAATTATGTGGCTATTGTTATCGTTGCAGTTTTGACAGGTCTTTTATTTACTGTATTAAATGTTTATTTTGCACAGTTTTTTTACACTCATTTAATGTTAACTTTGCAGTGTTTTGTTCAGATTGTTATTGTTAAGACTTCAATATAAAATAAATCTATTTAAATATTAATCTCATTTCAATTTTTCAGTATTTTTTTCAACATTTTGAAGACATTTTAAAAAATACCTCGGTATACCAATAACCATGATAATTTTGGTCACTATAAGCGCACATTTTCTCTGTAGGTGATTATTCACAGGCGTAGTGCATTGTGATTAATCACACCTGTTTTATATGTTTTTGGAGCGACCGAGCAGAAAGCAGACAGTAGTTAAGGAACTCTGTACAAACTGACTATAAAAAAAATTATAAATCAGCAATCTGGAGCCCTGCAATAGCTGGAAAAGCTCAAAGTAATGCTTTGAGATATCTTCTTTTTCAGGGAATATTAGGGACTTGAAGTTTGATTTGTCTCCGACTGTCTGGGTCAATGCTGGGAGCAAACACCAACACTCAGATTTAAGGGAAAATGAGCAACAACCAACCACACTGTTGTTATATAGTTGGTAAAATATGTCAATCAAAACTGGTTATAGAAAATGGCCTGTCCTCCCTGTCAGCCTGATAACTCTCCTGTATTTGAGCTGAGTCATTGCTCAGATAGAGAGCCATGATGAAGAACCTAAAAGGGCTGAGAATACAGAATACTCCTATCTGTTAACTTTGTGGTTGGGATTTCTCATATAGTTTATTTTTCAATAAATGTAATAACTTTGACCGGATATTACTGGTGGTCTTATCAGTCTTCTTCTTTTTTTTGTTTATTCTTTTTTGGAGGTAGTTGGGAGGTCAGAGTGAAGTATGAACTTTTTATTTAGTTAGGCCAGAGTCTGTCAACTTTTATTTCTTTGATGTGATGTGCTTTATTGTCACTTTCTGGTTTTAGCCTTCTGTCCTCAATACCCCAACCTTTATTGAACAATGGTTAGAGTCCAAACATTATAGAAAAATAATCCAAGGTTTAAATCAAAGTTGTCCTGTAAAACAGTACACACAGTGCTTGGAGTGGCACTTAACATGAAAATTAGGAATATTTCTTTATACTAGCAAATGATCACCATTAAACAGGATACAATAAAGTTGCTTCTTTCAAGAGAAAACAACCAAAAATCAGTAAGAGAGTGAAGATACTCCTGTGTTCAAACCTGAGAAGCATTCAGAGAGACAACGTCAGAGGTTTTGCTTTGCTGAGTTAATCAATCGTTTTATTTACAGATTTTAAAATGAACAAAAATGAATCAATAAGAATATCAGGTCTAATGGAAAACAAGCACTCATCTAATACACAGCTGTGGTCTGAAGTGGACCCTCGGGGTCGGCTCACTTCAGCCCCGAATGTTGTTTTTCTCAGCATTTTATCCACTCGTTATTATCTAGTGTCCTTCCTCACTTTGGCATGGCGGATGGCTTGCAATGTGTCTTCTTTTGCTGTGATACGTAATACATTTCTGATTGTCAGATTCGAAACATTAGCTGTCGCACATCAAGAGATAAAAACACTCACATTTTATTTGAATCAGGCAGGAAATCAAATCTTTATATCTAACATTTCTCTTTAATTAGAAGGCTTTTACATTTAGAAAACAGTTATTGCAGTTAATTAAAGATCACATTTACTGCTGACTTAAAGCAATACAAATTACGTACAAGATTATTGATTGATCGGTTATTTATCATTTAGGGGTCTAAGGTGTGTGCTTATTCAATTTATTTGTTATTTATATGAGTTGTCACTAACGTAAAGCTTGTGTTGTTGTTAGATTTAGATATAGTTGAAATCAGATGTTTTGAAACTCTTTGTTCCAGAAAATAGGCCTAGAAAAAGTTGACCTGAGAAAGGAAACATTTTATTATATTGATTATTTAGGGTAAAGGATAAAATTATAGTATGTCTTTACTGTATTAAACACTAGGGCCACTATTCTCCCATGTGCTTTGGCTGTATGCTATTCTCCTTCTGTACTCAAGTCAGTCGCTGTGCGCCTGCATCCCAGTTACGCACTGCGGGTGGAGCAGCCCTGAAATGTGGGTGTTCCCATTCAAATCTGGCTTTGCGCGTATTCACCGCTGTGCGTAAGTTCTTTTCCTCTTACGCTCTTCTAACCCTGGAATAAGTGCAGCGCCCTGATAAGGTGAAACATTATATTGCACTAGAAATATGGACTAAGTTACATTTGAAGCCATACGGACCTGTGCGTCGCACAGCAGCAACTGTGTTCACTCAGCTGCTGCTGCGCGATTAATTAACACTCTGACAGACGCAGATTTTTCGTACTATGTCCAACGTAAAGTCACAGTTTGATCCACTACAGAGTGAAACAAGCTGTCACAGAGCTGCCAAGCCTCAAGCTTTGAGTGTGACAGTCACGCAATTTGATGCATTCTCACACCACACGCCACACTTGACATTTCTCATGCTTATATTTCCCCATTCAGTATTATTATTTTTTTTTTTTCATGATGATAAACTTTGTTCCTCGCGGCTCAAGTAACTCTGATTGACTGACCAAGATAACCAATCCCAGACCAATCCATGTCTCCTTGTGCCTAAATCTAACCAACCACGGCACCCACCCTGGCCTAATGTAACCAAAACAGTAATGTTTTATCTTGTAAAGGATATTATTGTACAAACTGTGAAATGAGGCGTTCAAACACTGCTTAAAGTAAGATTTTATTAATATGAGTGTGTTACCCTCAATAACAAATAGAAATCACTAGACTGATATGCTGTCTTGTTATGTAGCAAGTGATGCTAATGCTACACTACTCTAGTTAAAGTAAAAAGACTGTGCGACTATAAGAACACGTCAGCCCTTTTGTTTGATGTTAATTGTACTTGGAACCAGTTCGATAAATTGCTTACATACATTTAAAAAAAAACATTTTTTTTTGGCGGAACGCATCATGTCACTAAAGTCTCACTCTTCTCATTTTCTGAAACTTGGCAGCCCTGCTGTCATATGCAGATGAGGATGGACCACAAACTATTGATGATGATGATGAAGGTGATGATGATCAAGGAGAGAGATTTTAACTGACTCGAACAGAATGTGGCCGATCCTCAGTCACACTGCCATAATCTGATCAATGATCTGATCAAATCAACCTGTTACATTGTTTATCAATTTCAAAGATTCTTGAGAAAGTTGTGGCGGCTCAGCTCTGTGACTTCCTTTAAAACAACAGCCTGTTCGAGGACTTCCAGTCAGGTTTTTAGAGCTCAACACAGCACAGAGACTGCTTTAGTTAAAGTAACTAATGATCTACTCTGGGCTTCAGATGAAGGACGACTCTCAGTGCTGGTTTTATTAGATCTTAGTGCAGCTTTTGACACTATAGATCACTATATTCTACAAGAGAGATTAGAGGAATTACTTGGAATCACAGGGACTGCCCTAAACTGGTTTAAGTCCTACCTATCTGATAGGTACCAGTTTGTACACGTGAATAATAAGTCTTCTGTGTACACTAAAGTAAGCTACGGGGTTCCTCAGGGCTCTGTGCTAGGTCCAATCCTCATCTGTATCTATATGATCCCCCTTGGTAATGTTATGAGAAAATACTCTGTTAACTTTCACTGCTATGCTGATGATACCCAACTGTATGTATCAATGAAGCCAGGTGAGACAAATCAGATATCTAAACTTGAGGCCTGTCTAAAGGACATTAGGGCCTGGATGGACCAAAATTTTCTTCTTCTTAACTCAGACAAGACTGAGGTCATTGTACTGGGCCCACGACACCTTAGAGAAACCTATGCTAGCCTAACTGCCCTAGATGGCATTACTCTGGCACGAAGCACAACTGTTAGAAACCTTGGGGTTCTATTTGATCAGGACTTTATCCTTCAACTCTCACATAAAACAAACTTCAAGAACTGCCTTTTTTCATCTCCGTAACATTGCTAAAATCAGATCTATCCTGTCTCAGAGCGACGCCGAAAAGCTAGTCCATGCTTTTGTTACCTCTCGACTGGATTATTGTAATTCTCTTTTAGCAGGCTGCCCGAGCAAGTCGCTTAAGACACTTCAGCTGGTTCAAAATGCTGCAGCACGTGTACTGACTGAAACTAGGAGAAGAGATCACATTACCCCTGTATTAGCCTCTCTGCATTGGCTTCCCATAAAATATAGAATAGAATTCAAGATTCTTCTTCTCACTTATAAAGCCCTAAATGGACAGGCACCAGCCTATCTTAAGGAGCTTGTAGTGCCATACAATCCGCCCAGAACACTACGCTCTCAAAATGCTGGACTACTCGTTGTTCCATTTGTCTCTAAAAGTAGTATAGGAGGAAGAGCTTTCAGTTATCAGGCCCCACTTCTCTGGAACCATCTACCAACCACGGTTCGGGGGGCAGACACCCTCTCTACCTTTAAGGTTAGGCTCAAAACATTCCTCTTTGGTAAAGCTTTTAGGTAGGAACCAGCACATAGCTCATAGTTAAGATACAATAGGCATAGACTGCCGGTGGGGGGGTCTGGCATGCTCGGTTGGAGAGAGGTTGGAGAGGGCGTTAAGAGAGAGGTCATTTAGGTTAGAGAGGGACCGGAGAGGGTCCCATTCCTCTCTCAAACACTCCCTCTATGTCTGCTTCTTCCCTTGTGTGTTTGCTCCTGTACTCCTTCTGGCTTTTGTCTTGCAAGTCCGTGGGATCCTCAGTGTGGAGTTACAGAGTCTCAACAACTCTGTCTCCACCCTTTTCTCTGCACACACCCAACACAGCATAACGTGGATGGCTGTTCATCATAGGAATGGGATCCACACAAGGTTCCTGCTGCTTAACAGAAGGTTTTCCTTGCCGCAATGATGAATTCATGTTGGGTGTGGGATACATATGTATGTGTATATACGTATATATGCATATGTGTGTATCCATAAAATGAAGAGTCCGTCCTTAAGACTGCTCTACTGTAAAGTGTCTTGAGATACCATTGGTTATGATTTGGCACTATACAAATAAAAGATTGATTGATTGATTGAATGAAGGCGTTTCAAATTCAAAGTGAACTTTATCATTTTCACAGATTTCAATGACATTTACAAGCGTTGGGAAAACTCCAGATTCCGTGATTTCTTGACAGACCCAAAAAATGACGTCACAGCCTCCTTTCCTTCAATCTGCCTTCATTCACACATACGCGCTTTTGCTCTACCTCATGCGCGGTGGGCGTGTCAGCAGTCTGGACCGGAGAATACGAGCAGGAGAGAAGCCCGCTAAAAAGTGTTTAAGTCCAGACGGGAGAATAATAGACCCCGAGATGAATAATAATTCACATCAACACTGCCAGTTGTGCTGTCTGCCTGGTGAAAAAAAACACTTTTAAATGGAAATGCAATTTAAAGACCAAGATAGAACCACAACTACTAATATAACGCAATCAATCCTGTGTTCACGTTCCAATGCTCAAAACATGCTCTACAAAATAAATGTTGATTGTTTCATCATCCAGATTGTCTCCTGAGCAGGTATTTTAAGTGCATCTCAATTAATAGCCTTCATGATCTATTTAACCAGGTTTTATTTGTAGAATGGTAAGTACAAAGCCCAAGGCTAAAAAAATAAATAAAAAAAACTATCACTTTTAATTCAAATAGATAAGTGCCTCTATACGTCCACAGCCCTTGAAATGTCCTTGTGGATGTGCAGGCCCGATGAATAGCTTCCAATACAATTGCTCTTATCTGCTCCGTGAAGCGAGGCAGCATGCAGAAGCTTGCTGCTACAACATTGTTTCACCATTTCCAATGATCAGTTCCACCATCAAACACATCCTGTTCCATTAATGTCCAAGCTTAGCTCTAATTGTGAGGATGCTCACTCAGCAGGTTAGAGTTTTACTCCCTGTTGTCAAATCTAGAAAGATCGATTGTAATTTGGGATGAATAACTATTTCTGATAGATTGTTCACATGGAATGAATGGAAAAGGAAAGGATTTCAGGAAATTAAAGCAGGACAAAGAGAGCTCTTAGATTACTTCTGTTGAATTGAAACCACATAGTTTATTTAGTTCGATGACCACATGGGCTGACACTGTGTCACAGATGAGCAAATGCACTGATAACAGGCTGGCAGAAAGACGCAGCTGTGATAGGCTGAGAGTTTCAGGTCCCCACCCCTCCCCACCCCCCTCCCACCCCTTAGCGATTAAAAGTTTTTATTTAACTTTTCCCAAATACATTAAAAAAAAAAAAAAGATTGACAAAACAAAATCAAGTAAAAAAAAGTTTTAAAGGACCAGCAGCGCAATGACATTTGACCCTCCTGCTTCCCGCTGCAGTGTTTACAACATGGTGAACACTGCGGGTGCTCCATATACTCATCTGTTGTTTGTAGTGATCAGTGTTTGGAATAACAGCGTTTAAAATAACGGCGTTTGTTGTTCAGTAACGGGGCAAACTAACTAATTACTTTTTGCGCCGTTACAACGCCGTTATCATTACTGAACGTTAAATGCGGTGCGTTACATGCATTGGTTGAATAAACTTTTATCCGAAAGCAACCCTGGCTTCTGACTCAGCTGTTGTGAGGAGGTGGGTTAAAAACAAGGTGAGCGATTATGATTGGCTAAAGCGGCGTCATGTTCCATGGTAGCCAATCAGAGCCAGTGTTTTTACACATGTTCCAGCAAGAGGAGGCGGGTTAAAAACAAGGTGAGCGATTATGATTGGCTAAGGCGCACACGCGACACACACACACATTGCGTGGAGCAGTCTGATGAAAAGTTGTCATTTTAAGGTGACGATACAAACACTACTTTAAATTAATTGTGGTCAAAGGCAAGAACGTGCATGTGAAGTGTTCATTATATCCAGGAGAGAAGACTTTGTCCACATCCGTTGTAAGCAACTCAATTTTAATGAAGCACCTCAAAACGACACACACATCTAAAAAATGTGAATTCTTTAACAGTAACGCAAATAGTTACTTTCCTTGGTAATGAGTTACTTTTATTATAGAGTAATTCAGTTACTAACGCAGTTACTTTTTTGAACAAGTAGTGAGTAACTATGACTAATTACTTTTTAAAGTAACGTTCCCAACACTGGTAGTGATGCACCGAGAAAACAAGCTGACTGGAAGAGAGAATGATCAAACACCCTCCCCGACATAATCGAGTGTGCAAGTATTCAGCGACCTTTAATGCCATAATCTACTTTGTTGATCTTTTAAATGCTTTTAATCATTTTATTCTACCCTTACCTGATTTCTATCTTAGTGATTTACAACTGACAGAAAGTATATCCCTCCATGTTAAAGTCTATCTCCCACATTAAAGCACATGTATCAAGTGTTATATGATATATGTTGTGGTGCACCTGAGAGGATGATTACTGCTAAATTTGAGCAACTTCACTCTCTCCTTCTTTAAGCTACAAGAGGTGCCAAACATTTCAAGCTGCATTTTGGATTTATATTAGCAGGTCCATTATACAGCTTTCAAAACTCATGTCACAGAAATGAGAAATGATAACAAAACAGTTAGATTGGTCCATTTGTTTTCATTCCTTATTTGTGAAGGGAAACACAGAGACAATTTATATATTTAATTACATTTTTTTGTATTTATTTCTTTTTTCACTTAACTCTCATTATGCTAGGTTTTTTACTGTTATTCAGTCTGGCTTTGTCCAGTCTTAGCAATACAATGGATAGAATAAATGTCCAAAAATACATACAGCGCATTGAACAGTAATCGTTGTACATTAACGCACTCCATTATATTTAACTTAATGTGGTTCTACCATTTAATTCCTGAAGGACTTATGTGAGTGACTATTACTGTTATTGTTCTCCTCAGTTTTATGCAATAATCTTAAAACAATGTATAACATAATCTTATATAACTGTAGTATGGGGCGTTGTTTGGCAGTCCAGTGATTATAAAAGCTCATTGTGAATCACTGAAGCCTGGATTTAATAGATTAGGTTTTGGATAAGCCTATAGAGGTAATGAATCATTACATCTTTTTAGTATTGTTGATGAAAAACAATGTCGCCACTAAATACCGTGCAAGTTCATTTAACTTTAACAGCGTGTTAAATAAAAGGAGTGGTAATTATTAGCAGTGTGGGTACTTTTGTCATGTAACTCACTGAGTTTTTGTGTTTTGGTGAAACTAGCGTTCATTCAATACAATCTCACGGGGGATGGTGAAACTGTTATGTTTATTAATCTATTGTTTTGTGCATCACAATTTCCTCATTTTTTTTTTCATGCTGCTTGGAACAAATTTCAAATTTTAGCTTAAAGTCATTTTGTGCCATCCACAACCATTTTCAAATAGATGTTTGTTGTCAATATGCTATACTGCTAAAAGAACGGGTTTGACTTAATTTCATTTCGGACCCTTAAAGGAGCATAGGGCAGGATTTGAGAAAAAAATAAACATTCATTTAAGTTTTTTTTAATGCTAATGGGTGATGCATAGTGGGGCATCATTTGGATTTGAACGATTCTGATTCCGATTTTCAATTTCGATTCCAGTTCTCAACGATTCTCGATTCCGATTCTTTGAGTTGTGTAGGTCAACAGGTCAGATTTCACAGGATAATTTTTTCATTTGAAAAAGCCTTTACACAGGCCATTTTTATTAATTCACTTAGTTGATATAGTTTAATTTTGTTGCTGTACTGTAACTAGGGTATTGAGTTACAAAGGTCCTCAGCTGTAACTGTGAAACTGAAACTTGCTGAAATAACAAGACAAACAAGTTGGTAGCAGTCTAATAAACAAAGAGCTGCAGCCCAGGTAGATGTGAAACAAAATGAAACAAACTCAAACACTGGAGCAGTCTGACAAATTAATCAATAGTTCTTGTTGAGAAAGATTAGGTTAATTTGGGTCGCTCTGCGCTTGCGCGATTTGCGGTGATGACGCGCTGGTGATGACATAATCCAAGGCCGGACTCCAGCCGAGACTATTTAATAAGAGCCTTAAAAGACATGGATATAATGAAAAGAGTGGATGGACGGAGAGATAAACATCACAAGGACACACACAGACTTTTATACACATGGACCTCAGTAAAGGCAGTCATCGGAACAGGCTTCACCGGACGGCTGGCACTAGGACCCGGAGGCGGAGTAAATGCGTCCCCGTACTGCATGTAAAGGCTGTAATATCACCAAGTTCATAATTTTACCAGTTGTTAGAGCTACTATCTTTACCAGGGAGCAACTATTTTTCCTGGTGATTGTTTTCCGGAGTTTTACTGGGCTTTATTTACCGGTGTTTAGCTCCTATCTCCCTTCCACTCTGCGGTCCAAACTGAAATCATAGCCAGACACACACACACACACACACACACACACACACAGACTACAGTCAAGTTCTAAACGCACCTTATACAAACCCTGCATAAACAAACAGAACAAGCTGAAGAAACAAACTAGTACGGGCATTTAGGAATCGAAAAAACAAATCAAAATGCAAACATCTTTGTTACAGTTCCGGAACCGGACATTTGGAACCGATTCCTATTTGGAACCAAACCCTAGTGATGAAGCGCTCTAAACCCAAGAGAATTAGCCCACACACATTTCTACCTATTGCCTTAAAAAGATTGTGTGATACATTTTGTACTGCTGTTCCGGGTCCGATTTCCCAGTGCAATTTTGCAGACGTGAAGTCAAATGACGCTGTTGCGCGTTCTCGACGGTTTGGAGAGGCGTCCCAATACGGAAATAAAAAAGAATGAGAAGAAGTCAGCTTGGAGGCTGGAAGAAGACAAACACGGTGGACCAAACTTCTGTTTGGTTCCACAGAGGCATGCTGGGAGGTCTGGCAGTAAATAAATAACCGTGTCACAGTATCAGTGTCACGACCACGGTTAAACCAAAAGGCTGACTAACTGACGAGAACTTAAACTTCTGACCAAGAATTGGCTGCATCACTGAAAATGAACCAACACCTCTGCGGACTGACAAAGGCTCCTAATCACTGATCTGTCACCCGTGCGACACACTAAGCCATACATGCAGGGAGGGAACAGACAAAAGACAGAACTGCACACATGGAGACATGCAGCGATGGACAGGCAGACGCACACAGACCAAGAACAGACTGGGAGACGTGCACAGACAGTGGTGTTTACAGATGAGGAAACACACACACACACAATGATCCACATACACCACAGTGACCAGGCATCCACACCAGACTGCCTGTCACTCAGACACCAGAAACTTAAAGAAAAAGACAGACAGCGGACTGAAAAAGCTTTAATTAGAACTAATTAGAACATTTTATTCAGGGTTATGGTTCGGGCAAGGGTTAAGATGATGTACCAGCTGAACTTTAACATCGCTCAAACCTCTGAGCTGAGTTACACAGTGTGCCTCACAAAAAGAAAGTGTTACTTTATGAACAGGTTTTTGAAGGTTTTGGTAAATTCTACTAACACTGCAGTCTTACTCTGCTCTTTCTGTCCCTGCTGAAGTTCTTTCACAATCCAAGACGAGACTTAGAGTGTTTGTTTTTCATGAATCCAGAATTAAATAAAGAAAAAACCTCTTTGCTCACTTAGGTCTGTGCAAAAAAAAAAAAAGATTGCGTTCACTTTTAGTGCTGAGTATGTCTCAGTAAATGTGTAGCATGTCAGTGAATTCACCTGAGGAGGTATTTGATGATCAGAAAGACACAGTGATTTGTCAAGAATGTAAGAACGCTGCAGGGGGGGGGAAAAAAAATGGTACTCCAGCATCCTGCTTAGCACTGACTGCGCTCTGGATGTTATATTCTGCTCTTAATATACCAAAGACTACAGAATATCTGTTTAATCTAACTGGGTATTCAAGTTTTTTGTTCAGAACTTGCTCACAGGTACATAACTGGGCTGTAACAAAACACTTTCTCCGTCCGAGTTCTCATATAACACGTCCGTGTTGAAACTAACATATTAACAATAGTTCCTATTGTTAAACATTTTCTTTTTTGAAAAGTTAGATGTTTCACATACTGTAAAATATACACATATACAACTCAATCATTCACTATTTAGCTGTAACAGTGCATTTATTACTCTCAACGTAAGCGTTGTCTTTATATCACACAACATGAACTTTGTATTTATTTCACATACTCTCCATTTTTTGTTTTTCTTTCAAACTAGGTCGTAAAGTATTTGTAACGTTTTGGTTTCACCACTGTGCAATCCGATCTAGTGGTGATTGTTGTGTCGCTAAGCTCAGAAACTGTAGCTTCTTCAGAGACAGCATGTGGAGGGTTTGTCTCTGAGTGATGGGGGTCAGGAAGATCTCCGCTCAGATCATCCAGGTTTGTCCCTCAGGTGTCTCCAATTCGTCTTCATGACACCACACGAGTCCAGCTGGACCTCATAGGATCTTGGATCAATCTGTCTTTGTATCCTGCCTGCTCTCCAGACAGTGGTGAATCGGTGGCTGTATCAAGTGTTTCAAGATCTCTGGCTGACCTGTCGTAGTCAGCAAATTCAAAAGTGTTACATTTTTGGTGTTGTAGACACCACTCTAATAGACTCACATTATTTTTATGTAACTCTGGGGTGTATAATATTAGTAGTTAAAATCAAGTGTTAAAACAGAGTGTTTCTATATCAAATCTGGAGGTGTTACAATGGAAACAATAACTCCTGACTTTTTAACTCTAAACTCCCACAGTGTCTATAACACTAAAAGAATAAATTCACTGACTCCGCCCCCAGCATCACAGGCTCTCACCAAAGCGACGATTCAGAACAATTTGCTTTCCACATGACTGAGGTGTTTTCCACGCTTGGTAAGTCATTTTAATTTGAGATGTTTTTATTTGTCATTATTATTTTGGGCCGAGACCAACCTGTGTGATAGGCTTTAGCTACATTGCTCGGTGATATGGCATATAAGTCTGGTTTGGCACGCCGAAGTTCAATGTTTGCTCCGTACTCCGTACGGCCGGCATGGTTCGGGGGGGTGCCGCGGGGGTCTCCGGTTGTGCTGCTCGGCGCGTCCCGCAGTGCCGCGTGCCTGTCTGCGCCATCTACCCTCTCCGGTGGCCCGCCATGCGGATAGGCCGGGCTCCTACCAGACAGGCCTCCTACATGGGCACTTCACATCACTCACTCCCAGCTGGTCTGGCTCACCCACTTGTTGCACCACACTCACATACCCAACCCTTGGGGGGCTGGATGGTGGGGCTGGGGGGGAGAGGGCCGCCACCTGTGCTACTAAATAGTGGCATGGGGGCGGCACTCCCACCTCTGGCTGCCCTACTAATCCCTCCAATTTTAATTACACCTCAACACACCACCCCCGGAGGGTGGGACAACCATTTCCACCCTCCGGAGCTATTGCACCACATACACATATATACACATAGGCTCGATGGGGAGCACCGCTCCCCTCCATCCACCCTTTATAATAGCACTTCATACATTCACGAAACACATACATTCACTCAGGAGAATAACATAACATAACAGGGTGGTGGGTAACTTCACACATTTGGGCCTGTCGGGTGGGGGCCGGGCTCCTCTGTTGATGGCTGGGCCGCCGTGTGGGGATCGGGAGGGTGCGGTTGGACGTGGCGAGGCGGTGGGTCTCTGGGGGGTGTGGAGGGGTGTTGCTGGGGGCTCTCTTTGCGGGGGCTCTCTTTGCGGGGTCTCTCCGGGCGGTGCCAGCCTGGTGGGGCGTGGGGGTGCCCCTTCCCTACGGGTGGGGCTTGGTGCTTGTCTCGTCTCCTGGTTGCCTAGGGGGCGCGCCTCTCGGCATGTGGGTCTGGGGTGGCCTGCCACGCCGAGGTGGGGGGTGGGCGCGCTGGGGGGTGCTGGCCTCTGCGCCGGGGTTGGGGCGGGTTGCTTGGCACTCCGGGATGGTGCTCTTTGCTGGGGGGCGGCTCTAGCTGTTCCGGTGATTGAGGTCGGTATCGGCCGCTTGGTAGGTCTGTCCTGCTATCTGCGGGCTGGCAGGTGGGTGGGTTCTGCGCCTTTGGCGGGGGGATGCTGCTCCGCATCGGTTGTGTGCCGTTGGAGTGCCTCGCTCTTGCGCCGGGCGGCACCCTGCGAGCTGGGCTCTGCGGTGTGACTGGGCCCTTTGGTTGGGGGGGGGGGGGGGGCTTTCTAGGGCTCATCGCGCGGGCGGCATCAAGGATCTGGCGTGCTCTGGGGTGCCTGGTCGGTGTGCCTGGGGGCCGGCGGGGCAACTTGCAGCATCCCCTTGGTGTCCTCGGCGACTATGGGCGTGGTCGCTGTCCCTGGGGGCGCTGCTCTTGGTGCTGCTTCCGTTCCGGGTCCTTCTGGCCTGGGGTCTGATCCCTGCTGGCTCTGGCCGTCTGCTGGGCATGGGCCTTGGCTCCGCTGCTGGGGTCTCGGGCGGGGGGCTCTCTAGGCCCTCCCCTCGGGGGTTGGGTTCTTGGGTGTGGGTGGGTGGGAGGGGCGGGATGCTGCCGGGTGGCCTTGGGGTTGAAGGTTGGGGTCGGTGGCGGGATGCGCTGGGTGCTCGGCTGCTTGGGGCTTCCTTGGATGTGTGTGTGGGGGGTGGTAGATGCCTCTCAGCCTGGGATCTTGGGGGTGTCTGGGGGGTTGCTCGGCCGTGGGGGGGTGGCCTGGGGCTCCCTGGCCCCCACTCTTTCTGCTGGCCTGGCAGCATCTGTGGGCCCGGGGCAGTTCCTGGGTTTGCGGTAGCGTTTTTTTGCACATATACTGGTATACGATGCACTTGGACGCCTTGGGATGTGGGATAAAACTCATACTGGGCTTAACTTCAGACACGTTAATCCCAAATACCTGCTTTAGGTATTACCACTCACTCATTCCCCCTGTCCACAGCCACCACCATTATAGCTAAGCTTCACACTTGTCACCAGACTGGCTTGATTACACAACATAATAACCACAATAAATTCTACAACTTCACATCTCACCCTCACTGTAAAACAATCTATTCTCCCCACCCTATTTCCTACCTTGAGTCTCTCCACCCTGCTCCCTTTCCCCTCCCCCTACCTCTCCACTTAGGTGTAGCACTTCTCTCCCTTTTTATATCCTCCCTCTAATAAAAGATTTCTTACCCTTCCTTAGGGAGGGCTGGTGGTCACAATTAAATAAATCAATTTATTTTATTGCAATAACAAAACATGCATTGCTGTCTCATAATGATTGCACTTCTTGTAGTGTTGACCTTTGACAGCATGTGCAGACAAGATTAAAAAAAAACAAAAATACTTAATGACATTTCAATTCTCTTAATTTCTTTCAGTTATGGATAAATTCAGCTTTCAGTCTCAACTCTTCACAGAGGGTGTACTTATCCTGATCAACACTTCCATCCATAATGTATTGAAATAAAAATAATCATGAAAATGCTGTTATTTGCATTGACCAGCTCACATATGTCAGACCCTTTGATAAGCAATATTCTAATGAAAGTGAGAGCGTGTACATTGTTCCACATTGTTACATGTTTTAGAAATTGTTTTCTAATTGTGATGCATGTTTTGAAATAAATGTATTTCAGAAAATCATTGCCTCTTAAATGTTTATTTTCCAAGGAATTTCTAAAAGTTAAAAACAAAATGTATACATTTTTTAGTATTATTTACAAATAACTCTTATGTAGTTAAAAGAAAAAAAAAAAAACTCTTGGAGAGTTAATATTTAGACTAACACTGAGTTAGTGTTACTAAGTATTAAATTATTAACTCCAGACAGATTTAGTATTTGACACTTAATTAGAGTTAAGGTACCAACTCTCCAAAAATAGTTAAATTAACACTCTCTGGTGTGGACCCATATAGACACTTTAAAAGTGTCGAAATCAAATCTGACAGTGTTAATTTGGGCATGCTGGATTTGCTGTGTAGTCAGCACATTGGTGATGTTTGTTTTTCAGGTCCTGATAAGCTTGTGTGACTTTTGGGTTGAGAAGACTTGGTTTGGTGGGAAGAAGTGTTCTGGTGCAGCGGCTGAGTAACCTCTGTGCTGGACTGGTATCAAGGCCCTGTGGTGGTTTGTTGCAATGGTCCAGGTTTGCAAGATAGGGGTCCTTACCAGCAGCTTTAGCTTTAAACATCAGTTTCTTAGCCGTGTTCATGGCTGACTCAGCCTTGCCGTTGCTCTGTGGGTAGCCCAGGGAGGAGGTTTTGTGTTGAAATTCCCACAGCTTGCTGAATCTTTGGAACTCTAATGAAGAGAATTGTGGCCCATTATCTGAAATGACCTGGGATACCTTGACGGGCGAAGTGGGCTTTTGGGTTCTTTATTACTGAAGTGGACTTTGTATCAGATAAATAGTCTATTTCCCAGACATTTGAATAATAATCCACTGTAACCAGGTAATCTTTGTTGTTAAATGAAAACAGATCTGTGCCCACTTATTCCCATGCTCTGCTCTGGATTTCATGTGGGAGTAGAGTCTCTTTCTGTTGTTTGGAATCCACTGACCTGCAGATATCACACTTGGCCACATGGCTTTTGATGTGATCGTTCATGCCCAGCCAGTAGATATCCTTCAACACCAAGATGAGAGGAGTGTAGACGTTTAATGATCTCTTCGTGCGTTCCGGGATAACAGCACGCTCATCTGTAAACAGAATCCCTTCTTGATAGCTCAGTTCCTCCTGAAATAAAAAAAAAGACCTCATTTCACTGAGGACTTGTTTTTTGTCATTCGGCCAAACTTTCAGAACCAATGTGATAATAGTCTGCAGTTTTTTTTTATCTTCTTTTGTTGCAAAGAGTATTGCACTGTCTTCTGAAATAGGTAAGTGTTGTATCATGTTTACAGTCTCTATTTCACCTTCCACTGAACCGAATGTTGAACATTCAGGAAAATAAGCCCTACTCAGGATGTCTGCTAGCAGCATTTCTTTTCATGGTACATATACCACATCTAAATCGTACTTTTGAAAGTGCAGCATCATTCTCTGAGGTCTTTTTGGAGCACTCAGAAGTGGTTTTCTCACAATGGTCTCTAATGGTTTATCATCACTTTGCACTGTAATATTGTGACCATATGTGTACTGGTGGAAGTTTTCCATGCTGAAAACCATTGCTAAAAATTCCTTTTCAGTTTGAGTGTACCCTCACTCCGTTGGCGTTAGTCCTCTGCTTGCAAATGCGACAGGCTCACCCTTCTGCATGAGTGCTGCACCCAAACCTGTGTCCGACTCATCACACTGTACTGTTAGTTCCTCCTCTGGACTGTAATATTTTAGCACAGAAGCATTTGCAATGGTTGCTTTCAGTTTCAGAAACACGTTCTCATGCTGGTCCTTCCAGTTCCACTCACAGTGTCAACTGTCTCAACACCTCACACTGGTCAGAGAAGTGTGGGCAGAACTTGGCAAGATCATTTACCATACCAAGTAGTCTTTGAACAGCTTTCACATCTGTTGGTTTTGGCATCTGTTTGATTGCGCGCACCTTTTTTGGGTCAATCTTTAGTCCATCAGCCATCAGAAGATGTCTATTGTATGCAGCTTTCTTTTTCCTCAGTTTGAAATTAGTTAGTTAGTTTGATGTTATTTTGCTTGCACCTGTCCAGGAACAATCTCTGCTGCTTCCTGTGTCTCACCTTGACCTGTGATTAACACATCATCAGCAATGGTGTACAAACCAGGAAGGTCTTCCAGTGCTTGTGTGAGCTATCTCTAGAAGATTTCAGGAGCTGTGCTGATTCCCATCGGCATCCTCAGCCATCTGTAATGTTCAAAAGGTGTCAGATAACTGGACAGCTTCTCTATGACATTGCTGGACATGCCAGAAACCACTCTTCACATCACAGACTGTGAAAACTTAAGCTTTGAACAAATCTGGAAGGATGTCCTCATTAGTTAGTATTGGGAAGTGACTGCTTTCAGCGCCTTATTTTGTGGTCTTGGATCAATGCATACTCTGGGTTTCTAATTTTGTTTTGTTACCACCACAATTCCACTGATCCAGTTTGTGCTGCACTCCACAGGTGTGATGATGTTTCTACGTTGAAGATCCTGCAGTTCAAATTTCAGTGGTTTCATCATGGTGACAGGAACACGTCTCTTTGGCAGCTGCACAGGCTTCACAATGTTGTCTGTCTCTATTTTATATTCTTCCTGAAGACAGTCATCTCCAGTGAACACCTCAGCATTCTTTAATTTGTTCAAGTCACCACTGTCCACTGTTTGGTCTTTCTGACGTTACAATACTGTCTAATGCCAAAATATTTTCATACTGCACCTTTATCAGTTTCGTGGCCTCATTAGCTTTTTTGCCGAGTCATGGCCTAACGTGTCCTGTGTCCACCACCTGGAATTCAAGCTGGTAAAGTTTTTGGTTTCTCAGGTTTCTTATCTTCACTTTACATTTCCCGAGTGGCTTCAGCTTACTTTTGTTGTACATCAGTAAAACAGTCTTTGAGGGTTCCAGTGTTGTGTCCAGATTAAGCAGCTCAACTGGGATCACATTGCAACGTGCACCACAATTGACCTGAAATTTGACCAGGTTCTGATCAAGAAGCATGCCAGCAAAGAGCTGAGTATCATCTACTTTGCTCTCTACAGCATTCACGCTCTCAGTTCCTGCTATACAGTAGTAACACAAAGAATGTCCTCATATTCATCACACTCACATTCAGTTACATTTTGCACAGATTTTTTCTTCTTTTCTGTGGGTACTTTACACCTGGTTGCAAAATGGTTCTCTCTGACACATTTTTTGCACTTTTTACCATATGCTGAGCATTTCTGTTTACTTTTTCATGTGTTTTTCCACAAAACTTGCATTCTGTTGTCTCACTTGCATGTACTTTGTTCATCTTGGTCCTGTAATGGCTTTACTGTTTTCTCAGGATAACTCTGCTGCCCTGCAAAGCTGTACGCATGTGTCCAGCGTCAGATTCTTCTCGCTCAACAGTGTCTCTCTCAGCCTCACATTATTAAGTCCACACACAATCCTGCCTCGAATGTGTGAGTCTCTTAATGTTCCAAAATTACACGTTTTGGTAAGCAACTTCAGCTCTGTAATATAGCTGTCAATATTCTCACTTGCACCTTGCTCTCTCGTGAAGAAACAATAGCGTTCCACAGTCTCATTAATACCAGGGTTGCAGTGACGGTCACATTTTTCAATAATGTCACACAACTTCCATGCATTATGTGCTTCATCACCCATTAACGTGTCGAGTAGCACCCGCCTGCTCTCACCGACCAGATTGAAAGAAGTTTCACTTTCTTCTTTTCATCCTCGGCTGTGACCGTTAAATCCACAAAAAGCACAAATTCGTCCCTCCAGATCTTCCATGTCCTCGACAGATTTCCGGAATCCAGGCACAAAGTTTGCGGTGGTTTTAATCCATCAATATTAAAGGCGGTAAAGTTGGTCTGCAGCACATCACACCGCACTTACGGAGTCACTGCTGTGAAACCTGTGTCACTCAAGAGAAGTCCGGTACAGCTGACACCATGTTATATTCTGCTCTTAATATACCAAAGACCACGCCAATATATGTTTAACCCAGCCTCCTTTTCTTAACTTTTAGAGAACCGGAATGCTCCTCATCATGGCTTTGACTTAAACACTTCTGGGGGTTAAAGAAAAGTGGATAGGAAAGGAGATTATTTGGATGCAGCCTATATAAGAACAGTCACACCACTGGGAAGAAAGGCCCTTGTCAGCTTTGCTTCAGGTTTTTGGACTTTTTTGGCAGTTATGTGAGTTTGAACTTTAGTTATATGAAATTCTGTTCTGCTAATAAGCTGTACAAACACCAGGGAATCAGGAGTGCGCGGCTGCTGCGCGTCGCAATGCACCCACAATCCATTTAGCGCTATTCCCTCTGAAAAAAATGGGAGGAGGAATTGCAAATAAATTAATGCAGGCGAAGCAATGCAATTCATCAAAGCTGGATTTCATTGCTGGCTCTTTTTTTCCGTATAAATTTAGCACAGCCCACAACCAGGTGGTAACGGTCAAAGCTTTTTGCGCAGTGATATTTGTGAGGAGACGAGGCAGGGGAGAGGAAAGACGACCGAGGGATGGCTTTTTCGGACCTTGAGTTAATATATTTGGGATGAATTAATTCACAATTTTAAGAATGTGTTTTAAGCCTGTTTCGTCTCCCCACCATGGCTCGGGCAACACAGCGCAGGCACGCACACACATCTCTCCTACGTGGCTCACTCTCTCACACACATACATACACACACACACACGCGTGTATCAGCGGCTCGCATGCACCCACTCTGTCACTCACATTTCCCCACTGCGGGATGAATAAAGTATCTATCTATCTATCTATCTGTCTGTCTGTCTGTCTGTCTGTCTGTCTGTCTGTCTGTCTGTCTGTCTGTCTGTCTGTCTGTCTGTCTGTCTGTCTGTCTGTCTGTCTGTCTGTCTGTCTATCTATCTATCTATCTATCTATCTATCTATCTATCTATCTATCTATCTATCTATCTATCTATCTATCTATCTATCTATCTATCTATCTATCTATCTATCTATCTATCTATCTATCTATCTATCTATGTCTTGGCTGTATTTCATTCATTTTTTTATTAGCTTCCTCTACTAACACCTCTAATTCTGCTGCTTCAAATAATTTTTTTTGCTTCCCGCGCTCTCAGCTCTCCTTCACGCTCCATGTTCAACATAACACGTACAAAACCCTAATTTAAATAGGGCGGTCTGCACCACTTCTGCACGTGCACCAATCATTGCTGCAATCTTAGTGAATTCCTCGCAGCAGGTGAGGAAACTGCGTCACCAAAGGATTTAGGGAAGCAACTGGTTCACCACCCATTGTTTCAGATATTAGTGAATCCGCCCCTTTGTGTAGGTGGCCTTAGTACGTAGATGACTTTAAGCAGCAATCTGAAAGTTGTCACACATAAATGGAAAGAACATACAGCAATACTCCTCCTGTCTCTGTAGGGCAACTGGGATGACCTCTATTCCACTGTGTCGGTAACTGTTTGATTTTGTTTATCATATGAAGATACATGATGACAAGATAACAAAGAAAGGAGTGTGCAAGAGAGGAATGAAGCCTAATGGCTCATAAAATATCCTCCCCTCAAAAACACAATTTATAAAACGTTCTTAAAAAGAAACAGCTAAGCTGTTATAATGGAAACAAGAGAGTGAGTGAATGTTCCAGTGTTCTTTATAAGTTATTGCTCAGACAAAATATACTGAATTAGCTTAGCCTTAAATGTTTTGCATGTAGAATGATTTATTAAGCATTTGTCAAGTGAGTTCCATATTTGGGGATCATAAAATTTCATGAAGCATTTATGAGTAGATGTACGACAATATGGTAAATGAAAGTTCATCCGAGTGTCGTCTTCTGATTGAGAGGTTGGGGGTTCGATCTCAGTCTTTACCTGTCTATGCGTCAAAGTGTCCTTGGGCAAGACACTGTACCCTATAAGTTGCTCCCAGTGGTTGACTAGTGCCTTGCATGGCAGTTCAGCCCATTGGTGTGTGAATGGGTGAATGAGCTGATATGTAAAGTGCTTTGAGACTACTTCAGTGTGGGGCTAAAGCGCTGTATAAATCAAATCTATTTACCATCTACCATTTATGGTATTCCA
Source organism: Gouania willdenowi (assembly GCF_900634775.1). Taxonomy (NCBI): domain Eukaryota; kingdom Metazoa; phylum Chordata; class Actinopteri; order Blenniiformes; family Gobiesocidae; genus Gouania; species Gouania willdenowi. The sequence goes on from NC_041055.1 coordinate 16,925,447, forward strand.
TTCAGATAAATTCATATATCCTAGATCTGAATTAGATAAACAATGTCTCAAGGATATAATCTGGTTTGAACAATGAACAACTGAATTATATTTTTTCTTAATTTCATTAAGTTTATCTCCACAAAGCTTGTGTAAATGCTAAATATCAGAGTAATAATAAATGAAAATATAATGTGTGTGAATATAACGTGTCACGTGAAGCAGCAGAGCATTTTCACTCCAAATGACATTGGATTGGACAGTCTTTTGTTTATTGGTATGCAAATGAAAAATCTTTGTGGAATCACTTTTCTCTGTCAAGAAAGATTTTTTGATTGTAGGCTAACGTTGAAAAAGACTTCTTGTACACTCTGTTTAAAGAGATTAGTGTAACAGGAAGTGTCTCTGGGTGTCTTGCCAACCAGAAACACCACCAGGGAATCAAAAAGCAGATCTTGTGTTCCTTGTACAGCTAAAAAGAGGCTGATCCTTCAAAGACAAAGGACCAGATGTGGTAATGAGCCTACTTGATTTCAGATAAAGCTGCCGACACACGCACTGAAACATGAAATGGCACATGCAACAAGAAACAAGTCTGATGGACCAGGCTTCCACTCATCTAAGGATTAAAGGCTTAAAGGATCAAAGGTTGCTTGTGTACATACCAGCTAACCTCTGTGTGTGTGTGCCTGTAGCTATATCACCGTCTTTCTCCTCAGATTCCATATATTACAAAGCCTGTTGATTCCCTATCTGTCAATAAATCTTCTTTGCATCTTTTTTTAGTTTAATGCACCTCATGGTCATATCACTGATTTATACCACCCCTTTGCTTGTGAAGTTTGACTTGTGGAGGAGTCAGCGTCCCACCACATTTATTATTCAATAAACCATGTGTTCACAGCTGTTTTCAGGCTCATTAGAAAGAAATCATACTGGCACTAAAAATACATGTTTAGCAAATATTCTGCTGTTGATATAATTTTCTATATGAATACAACATAGATCAGATACATTGATAGAGAGGAAGGATATATCATCTAGGGATGCATCATATTGGATTTTTGGTTCATAAATTCTACCAACTCATTTGGCAGATAACCAATATTTTTTCTTCCGCACCGAATTGCAGCGATCATGTCGTTTCTCTAGTGGAATTAACAAACAGAATTATCCTGCATACTGTTGACCAATGCAGACAAAAGACAAAGCTGACAATGTAATGTCAGCAATCATTTCCTTGTGCAAAATGTTAAGTTTTATGCAAAAATAGAATGCACGGACAGACAGCCACTGCTCGCCAGCCATGAGCTCCGGAAAATCAAGACACACACAAACATACCGGGAAGACACACACACAACAACAAAAAAGTACACGCACACGGTGCTAACGCAAAGACAAAGGTGATACACACTTGATGTGTCTGTGCATACACACATAGCTTGATTGGGGTGTACTTCCACTTTAAAGGAGCATAGGGCAGTATTTAAGAAAAAAAAACAAACATTCATTTTAAGTTTTTATTTATGCTAATGGGTGATAAAGCGCTCTAAACCAAAGAGAATGAGTCCAAACATATTTCTACCTATTGCCTTGTAAATATTGTGTGATACATTTTGTACTGCTGTTACGGGTATGAACAGCAGTACAGTTACGCTGATGGTGACGTCAAATGATGCTGGTAGTGAAGTCGAATGACGCTGGTGCACATTCTCGGCGGCTTGGAGAGACGTCCCGATCATTCGCAAACAAAAAGAAAATGACAAGATGACGGCTTGGAGACTGAAAGTAGACAAGCACAGTGGAATAAACTGTTTGGTTCCAGAGATAATGCAGAGGCATGTGCACAGGTCTTGCAGTAAACAGTCACATGACCGGCGAGTAAATAACTGTGTCTTAGTTAGTCTGGATCTGGCCGCATTTTGAGTCGCTTGAGTCCGACCCGACAGTAAAAAACTCATTTTTTTGTTAAAAAAAATTACATACGGTATGTACGTTTGTTTTAGTGGTAAACACTGATTTTATTAACAAACAACTGTTAATGTCAACATCAGATCAGCTCACCGTTCTCCTTGTCCCGTGGATCACAGCTCTCACTGTGCATTATTCAGGGCTACAGCAGGTGTGGCTGCTACTGCACTCACTTCAGACTGCGAGCAAACAACACTATGTTACCGAAATCGACCACCAGCTCTAAATATCAGTGCGAACCCGACCTGTCTGGTGCCGTCGGTCCCGTCAGGTCCCGTCAGGGTTTGGTCAGGTGTCCATCTTCTATTCACAGTATCAGCTGTGCTGTGGTGATAAACATTTGATGTGCGTTCCCGCAGTGGCTTGGCTGATGACTGCAGTTATATTAACCACCGTGGTGTCACTATGGAGTCTGATTTTTAGTACACACAAAATGACATTCCTTCGTCACCCCTCTCCACGGGCGATGAGGTGTCCCTGTATGATCTATATAGGTTGATCAAAAAAGCAAAACCTGTATTGTAATGGCCACTTGATACATTTTAGATGCCATGTTGTGGGAAAATAATATATTTTTACCATATTTGTCCCTGTAACACAGGTGGTGGAATGTGTAGCAACTGTATAAATGAGATACACTATGGCAATCTTGCCATAAGAAATTTTGATTGTAGCGCGCTGTTCTGTTCCACAATTGTGAAGGATATTAAAAAATATATTAAGTGTACATTTAGATAATCCCTATTAAGCTCTTTGAGAAGTTTAGTACACATAAACAAAATCAAAATAAGAAAAGACAATGAAACAGAATTGGGGAAAAATTGAAGCGCCATGTGTCATCGAATGTGAGCATTTGACCACTGAAGTCGGTTACAACCATAAACTGCAGTCAGGTCGAGACATCAGTGTGGACGACGATTATGCAGATGAGCTTTCCTTTGTGCAGACATTCTTTGGTAATGGTAATTGTTGCAGCAGCTGTCCGGGTGGCTAGTCTTAGACGATCATGGAGGTGAACATGCTGGATGTGGAGGTCCTGGGCTGGTGTGGTTACACGTGGTCTGCGGTTGTGTGGCCGGTTGGCTGTACTGCCAAATTTTCTGAAACGCCTTTGGAGACGGCTTATGGTAGAGAAATGAACATTCATTTCACGGGCAACAGCTCTGGTGGACATTCCTGCAGTCAGCATGCCAATTGCACACACTCTCAGAACCTTTGTGCTGTGTGATTAAACCAAACATTTTTAGAGTGGCCTTTTATTGTGGCCAGCCTGAGGCACACCTGTGCAATAATCATGCTGTCTAGTCAGCATCTTGATATGCCACACCTGTGAGGTGGGATGGATTATCTTTGCAATGGAGAAGTGCTCACTAACACAGATTTAGACAGATTTGTAAACAAGATTTATGAGAAATAGGTCTTTTATGTACAGTATAAAGAAAATGTTTTAGATCTTTGAGTTCAACTCATGAAAAATGGGACCAAAAACAAAGTGTTGCGTTTTTATTCTTGTTCAGTGTATACTGTATATGGGTGAATGGCACTGTCTTAAAATGTGCATCCCGATTCATTTATCATTGAATCATAGCTAACTCAGAGAGATGTGTTTAGCCTTGTCAAAGAACTTGAATAATAGCTCTAAAGCAAATGTTTTAACAGACTCTCGTTACAAAAAGTATAATGAATCTTTTGGAGAAGCTTTTAGTTCTGTCAGTTGATGAAAAATCATTAAATATTTGTCTGAGTGTGTCTGCAAAATAATTTGCAATGAAAAGCTTCAAGTGAAGGATTGGAGATACCCGGCTTTGAGTCTCAGTTTTCTGGGAATACAGTATTTAAACAACATGGGAATCGATGAGAAACTCCAATAAGGCAGGCTACAACTTCTAATAGATAACACAGTGCGGAATCTTTAGCGGTACATGTGCGATTGGAATATTCTTTTAAACTGTGATGTAAAAACCTACGGAAAAGAAAGAAGCCTATAGAGAACCCTTGGGTTTGCTCCTTGATCCTATGACGTCTCCTGAGATGCTCCTCAGATGCTGAGGCAATTACAGGAAAAGCCATACACCCCCACTTTACTTATCCCCTCTGCTCAGCTCCTCCCTGCCATTTATTGGACCCAGTGACTAATTAATGAAGTGCTGTGAAAGGGTTAGCACATCTAATATCTAGATGCATAAATCAGAGACTAGCTTTTATTGGAATGCTGGCAGGGTCACAGTAGAACCTTGCAGTGGGATCAATTTTGTTGAATTTTGTCCTTTGTGCGAGCTTTTTCCACCTTGTGTTGCACTCTAAGGTGCTGATACTGTATATTTTTACATCCTTGTCTTTTACAGTAGGTGTTTCTTGCTCAGCTAAATTGAACAAAGACTGAAGCCATTAGCCAGATTAACCTGAAAGATTGAAAACAGAGGGAAAAAAAACAAAAACTTGTTGCTGACGCTGTCAGTCTGTTTAAGTTGCCATGACAACATGAAAGGTTGATTTTATTTACGATTGTCAGATTATTGAACTTTGCACTCAGTTATAACATGTCTGCATTGGTACTGCCATTTTAATATCAAGGTATTAATTTATTTATTTTCTCCCTGATATTCGTCCTGTTATTAAAGTTGATTGGCAGTGATAATTGCGCGACCGGAGGTTTACCGGAAAGGACTCAAAGTTTTATGGCACGTTCACACCAAACGCGTCGACAGCATCAGGTTTACATAGACAATATATGGTGGACGCGCTTCTAGGTCCCACTGCGCTTCTCGCGCAGGATGCACGAGACGCTTGAGATTCCACGTCAAAAGATTCCAAGCTTTTGATCCGCCGCCTCCAACGCAGCCGATTGTTGAACATTTGGGGCATATCGTGGCACGTCAACCAATCAGGAGTGTTCCCCAACCATGATGTATTCAGAATAATGAGGAAAAAAAAACACTAATTGGAGGCGGAGACAGATGTACAGGCACTCTTCTGCTGGAATAGAGCGCATGTAGTTGGTGTCCTGGTAGGAGATGCGAGCACCGATGCGGGTCAGCAGGTTGTTAAACTAAAGTAGCGCTGAAAGCGACTCTCGTCCGAGCGCAGCTCTGGTGAATCCAGAAACGGCGCCGAGGCGCAAATAAAGCTAAGCCACTCTCTCAATAATGTAGAGCCGATGAACGGGAGTCGGAGTCGGTGTGTTCAGCAAGGAACTCCAAACTTTATTCTCCATTCACCCACACTTCTCTATAGCCCTCTAACATCACAGTGCACACACTGAGTCACACCAAAATACATTCGACCGGAAACAACACCTTCTCAGCATAATGTTCCCCATCATTTCATAGTCACTGGGTGAATTATGAACTTAACTGATCGCCACATTATCATCCATTGTATGAACACCACCGGCAACAGGGAAGACCCTCCCCTAAACGCATACCCTTCCCACCTTGTTTGGACGCGCGTCCCAAGCATCTTTGAAGTTGGTAACAAGCGTCTGTATTTAATGAGCGCAAGCGTCCAACTACGGGCGCGAGGCACGATTTTGACGCTTGAAACGTGTTTGGTGTGAATGTACCATTACGCAGGTTTCAGCACGGGAAATATACCTTACACCCGCTCCCTTTTTCTGTTGGTCATCAGGCAAACAGTGAATATTGTTTATCAAATGCTTATGAGTGGTTTAAGATGTATGTGTGAGATTTTATACGGTGTTTGTGTCAAACTGTGAATCGTCTTTGTTATTGCAGTTTTCCACCCTTCAATTCTTCTGTGAAGATTAAGCTTTGAGTGGACATCAGCTTGTCTCGTGAACTTTTGGAATGACTGACAGCTGTACAACTAGTGGACAAACAGAGGAGACATAACTTTAAAAGCCAAAGTGAAAGATGATACAACCATGTATGATTGCCAGCTTTCAGGTAAGAGTCAAAAGGACTTGAAATATAATTGCGTATCAAGAAAACAGTTTGAAAGAGAAAGAAGCAAAACAGGATCATGGGAGACAAAGGAAGTAAAAACACGTCTGAGATACAGGGGCTTTAAAAAGAAACCAAAACAGGAAGTAAAGGCAAGGCAAGGCAAGGCAAATTTATTTGTATAGCGCATTTCATACACAAGGCAACTCAATGTGCTTTACATGATAAAACATTCAGTTGTTTAAAATCAATATGAACATTTAAAATCATCAGTAAAATCAATTAAAATCATCAGTAAAATCAATTAAAATCATCAGTAAAATCAATTAAAATCATCAGTAAAATCAATTAAAATCATCAGTAAAATCATTTAAAATCATCAGTAAAATCAATTAAAATCATCAACAAACACATTACTTCAACAGCATGATGTACATGGATCCTGTAGATCCTTCTGAAGAGCGATGCCTTTTGCTCTCCTCTGTTCTCCAGAATAGGTTTGCTAAGAGTGTCTGTGGACAAATATGTATCAGACCCTAGACAATTTCATGCACCTAAAGAAGATGATGATAATCCAAATAAATTAAAAAATGGGAATTGCTATGGACCCCCCGCTCATCCTATAATTAATGCTCCCTTACATTTATGCTTCCAGAATGTACATACGATTAGGATGATACTTCCCCCAGTGTCACCCAGCTGAAATACTGCTCACTGCCATGTAATGTACATTTACATTAATTTAAAGCTCTACATTTCACTAAATGGTCCTGCTTCTGAAGACCACGATTTAATGTGTGCACTTAAGATGTTTCCTCAGATAAATCACATTATTTCTAGGCACTTTAGTGTTTAATCGAAGTGGTGAATGGAGTTTTACCAGGAAGGGTAAGACACCTTAGATTCACCCAGAGAAAGAGTGTATCTATGGGTTATTGTGTGTGCATGTCTGTGTGTAAGTGACAAAAAGGGACTAAAAACCGTTTTTTAGGGACCTAAATTATTGGAGATTTGATCAATGATGACTAAATCAATGTCTGTATTTCCACATAGGGATGAGATTTGTCCACATGCTATTACAAAGTTACAAATTATGTGTCCAAAAAGGTTTGGAAACATAAATCTTGTAATGAAGGTTAGGTAGAGATGTAATGTGTAGTACAAGATTAACTTTTTCGAATATTTATAGCAACTACACTGCATTTTTTATTCTAGCTAACTAACTTATTTTTCTTAACATAAATTAGATTTTTAAGAAACAAATTTTTCTTTAAGTAAAGTCAACGTATTATTCTTTGCAGTGTAGTGGTGTGAACAATGATTTAAAAAAGTTAAAAAAAAAATCAAATATTCACTACTTGTCAATCACATTGAAATCCAGTTAGGTTGATTTGACACGCTTCAGTGAAAACATTGTCAAATGGCATAAAAAAAAAGATTTAGTGTTAGTTTGTGGATGCTCTGCATTTTTGCGTAGATTATATCAGAGATTGAATATCTCATTGTTTCACAGTTTCACATCTTGTGTGTACGGGTTAGAAACTATGAGGGAAGTTGAAATGTCAGGGTCAATAACATGTCGCCTGAGCTCAGCGCAAAAACAAAATCACATTTATATCAGTGAGCCTTGACGAGGGATTTGAGGACAAGGAAAAGGGAAGAAAATCCCAACAAACAGAGCTATCGGAGAAGAGTAGGGTACAGGGATTGAACATTGTCACTGCGGCTGAGGTGGAGTTCCCTAAAACCTGCATCAAGAAGGAACAATTTGCTGTGAAAACACATTAGAGCACAACAATGACCAAGTGCTTAGTTACTAATCTGTAGGGATGTAACGATTAATCGTAAGGCAGTTAAAAATCGATTCATAGGTATCACGGTTGATATCGATTTTCTGAAAATTGAATCGCAGTACTTTTTTTAACCACAAGTGTAGGCGGCGGGCGGAGTCTGCTAATACTTTCTTTCTGGCAGCCTTCTACTCTTAAATATGTTAATAAATGATTCATTACACCTTTAGCACCGAAAGAATATCTGTAATATTACATGAATATCTGTAAAAGTCACGTTTTTCTATTAGCTCTGTCTGCTAGCATAGCTTCTCTTCTTCACTGAAAGATATCTGCATGCCAACCGACCACTGTATTACCAGCGCCCTCTGCTGGTCCAAACAAATATGACATAAATCATTGCAATCACGGTTTTTTTTTTTTTTTTTAAAGTCCAATTGTTAAGGCACAAAATACATTTTCAGTTGCACTTTTAAAAAGAAAAATAACTATTATGCAGTTTTGCATTGTTTATTATAGAACCAGAATTTAAATTAATAGGCTTCATTTTCATTTGTATTATTCCTTTATTTATTTCATTTAAGATTTATTTTTAGTTAAATTGCATTGTTTTGAATAATTTATCAAGGAATTCTTTTGACAATGAAAAATAAAAGGAAAATAGTACCGTATTTTCTAAATTTGTCTACAGTCCTATTTTGTAAAATAAATCGCGAGAGAATCGTATCGTGAACCCAGTATCGTGAATCGAATCGTATCGGGAGTTGAGTGAATCGTTACATCCCTACTAATCTGTGAATATCCTTAAGTGAGGTGAAAGTTTTTAGGCCGGGCTACCGGATTCAAAACGCCGCTCACTTTGTTTTTCTTGTTCTTGTTCTTCTTGTAGTTGTGTACACTTGTTAAAATCACTACTCCTCTGTTATTAGTGAACGGATCGGGCTGAAATTTGGTAGGTATAATCTATGGATGTGTACGCATCGATGCTCCAAGTCCGATGTTAGATTTGGGGCCCAGGGATAAATAAAAAAAAGAAAATGAAAAGCTGATTTCTCATTTATTTGCGAGTCAAATATTCCAATGGTTGGTGGTACCCAATCATTGGCACATACCAATATATAAATGGGGCCCATTACCCCGTACGTAACATGTACGAGGTAATGGCCCATTTTTCAAATGACGACTCCTCCGTTAGTTTTCCTTAATTTGGAATGCAGTTCACCAAGACAAGTTCCTCGTGTGTATTCAATACATTACTTGGTCAATATGATATGATGAGACGCTCGCAGCCCTTTTTTTTTGAATGAGGCCCAGGGGCCCAGTCCCCATTTCTGGTAATTTCCAAATTTATGGGAATATAGTCGTGTGTTACATCGTTTTAAACTTAATTCAACGTAGATTACGATTATGCCTCAAACAATTCGATTAGGGGCCCGGAGTGTCCATCCTCCTTTTTTCGATAATTTCCATTAACGTCGTTTTCTCATTTATTTGTGAGTCAAATCTTGCGACAGATGGTGGTACGGAATCATTGACACATACCAATATATGAATGGGGTCCAATACTTCGTATGTGCCACGGGGGCGCCAGGGGGCCCCATTTTTCAAATGACTCCTCCTTCGTTAATGCTCGTTGAATCGGGCTGTAATTTGACATGGATATTCTATGAGCAGATGTCAAGAGCCTCTCAGACACCTTTTTGAAAGGGGATTGACGAGGGCCCACCCCCTTATACAAATTTATCGTAACATAGTCGTGTGATATATCGTTTCAAAGGCAATTCAACGTAGATTATGATTTCACCTTGCACAATTTAATTTGTTTTACTAAATTTCACTAAATTCTTGGGAATGTGGTACGTGCAAAAATATATATATCAACGCAAACAACTAAGTAAGAAAAATTACTTTGTGTCACTCTTGAGGCTTCACATTAGCTATGATTCTATGAAATTGTTACTCAACCTGAACATCAAAGACATCTTGCCTGAAAGGAATGAGCAGAGATTTAGAAGCTGCATCTGTAGTAAAATGACTGATAGTGACATCCATTAAAGTCATATTTCTCATTTCCTGGTAAATGTATAATGTCAAAATACACTTGCTATGCCAGGTTAGCCTGACGTAACATGATACACAAATGCTGGTTGGCTGAAACCCTAAAAAAGGCGATGCCCACATATACTTCACACTGCAGGTCTTAATGCTCAATTTGGATATTTTAGAAAAATTTGATTTTTTTGTGTGCTTCTTCATATTTACACATTAAATGTATCTTCTTTCAGTTTGAAGTATGAACGCAACCCTGAAGTGACCCGCATGGGCTAAAGAGATCCTGAAGTACTGCGTGAGCACAAAGAAACGCACTGTGTTTACTGAAGTAAATATGGAGGCATCTCGTCTCGGCGTGTGTGGCACTGATAATATAATAATAATAAATAATAATGCATTGGATTTCATACAGCGCTTTATCATAGACACTCAAAGTGTTTTACACAGTGGTGGTAAGCTATTATTGTAGCCAGAGCTACAGACAGAAGCGAGGCTGCCATGGTGCGCCATCGGCCCCCCCAACCACCACCAACACACCACATTTGTACTCGGCAATGTAGGTAAAGTGCCTTGCCCAAGGAAACAATGACTTGGCTAGAGCAGTGTTCAAACCCCCAACCCATCAGTTATTGGACAAACCACTCCACCACTGAGCCACGGTCTTATATGTATAATATAAGGAATATTTATTAATTTTAAGAAGGCACTCTCCCTCCACTGTCCTCCTCAAAGTCAGCTGTGAATGGTTTCCATAATGTAAAAACATTTTAGCAACAAGCGTTCATGTGGATAATAACAACGATTGGCACTAATTTAACTACACCACTTCCACAAATGTAAACACATATTTTGATGTTTACCGGCCGTGTCGGCGCCTTTTGTCCCCTTCTACATTAATCTTATAATGCAACTTGTATAATGAGTTGTGTTAATGCAGACTTTCATAATGGTAATTGTCAATGCTGTTGGTGAATGCTGGTGGTTATCTAATGAATTTGATAAACACTGTAAGGCTACAATTGTCTGAAAACTGTAAATAATAATAATAATAATAATAATAATAATAATAATAATAATAATAATAATAATAATAATAATAATAATAATAATAACAACAATAATAATAAATGCTGCCACTATAAAGTCAAAGGCAACAAAATATGTGTGCATGAAAAGAATCCAAAACACTAAACATATTTTTGGATTGACATTGTGTTAATAAGACTGTGAAAGTTAGAGCTTTTGCATTCCTTTGCTCATAAACAGAACAAATATTTACTTTTAAAAGATAATGTGGCCAACTGTATAGTAACAAACTGATTTTGCTATTGTGAAACTGATTGTCCTAAACTTGACGCACATGAACTAGTTTAGGACATGATGGACATTTTCCTTTTAATTCAATATGTCGATATTTTGGGAGATATTTATAATGATGATATTTTTCACAACCTTCCTTTTTCTAAATAAGAACTACAAAATAAGGGTGTTTTATGAGATATCCAAATATACAGATATTTACAAATCTAATGCGGTCATATGGAAACCAGCCCTAAACGATGCCACATCTTGCTGCTATTCTAGGATGTAAAGACATTTCCGTCTTATGTCACCAGACATGAGCATATGACAGACATGGGCAACTGGCGGTCCGGGGGCCACATACGACCCTCGATCTAATTTCATGCGGCCCCCAAAGAAAACGTACAAAATGATGCAAGAATACGTTAAAAAATATGAAAAATTACAATATTGCAGGAAAAAGACAAGAAAAACACAGAAAATACTACAAAAACACACAAAACTGCTACAAAAATGAACAAAACGACAACAATAATACAGAAAATGACAACAAAAGTACACAAAAAGACAAGAACAATACAAAAATGTACTCCACTAACCCACAGTACTAACAAACAAGCAAAACAACAACAGAAATACACAATAATTACTCCAAAAAATGCAAAATGACAACATAAATACACAATACGTGAATACGAATCCAAAAAACACATTTTACAGGAAAAATGCACAAAATGACAACAGAAATGCACAAAATGGATTCATAACAAGGAAGACAACAAATATACTCAGAATGACAGAAAAACACACAAAATTATTATAAAAACTCTTTGTTTTTTCCTATGTTAAAGGTATAGAGGATAATTTTCCCAAAGTTTAGAAAAGAAACGCCTTCTGCACATGCTCAACACTCTACCTGCTCAAGAGGGAACGCCTACGTGTGCAAGAGAGCGTGCACGAGCCCAGTTTTCCTCGTGCACAGCTCTGTCGGAGATTTGCACTTTTCCCACTATGTCAGACTCGCCACCGGTAAGTGGAAATCTATTTCCAATTAGGAGGATCAATAGTTAAGATGATCCACCCGGAAGTTGAAGCCAAAATATCATCGTCCACAACACCTTTAATACTCAGATTGGTTATTATTCTAAATGCTGACATAAATGTTGATAATGTGGCCCTTCAATCAATCAAACACAGTTTTGTGGCCCCCACTGTGATAGAAGTAGCCCTCCTCTGGTGTATTGAGAGTCATTGGCCTCTTTTGTTTTTGTCCTTGCTCAGTGTAGAGGCAGTAATTGTTCAATGACCTCATCTACGGTGCACTCAGCAACATCTCAGCTATTTTGAGTTCAGTTATTTGTGTTGACTATTTGATTAGGTCCCTCCTATGTCCCAGGAAAAAAACAAAACAAAACGCACAATAAATAATTTCTATATCCTCTTAAAGACTTTTAGACAGTAGCATACATGTTATTGGACAGTACAAAGAAAATCAGAATATACAGAGACAGCCTGTGCTTCCTGCTTTGGTGGAAAAACAAAACAAAAATGTTTTCAAAGTTTCTACTGAAATGGCTTGTCTACTTTCCTCCCTTCTATCACTGTAACTCTTGACTATAATTGAGTTCACCAAATCTGGACCTTTTGGACTCACAAAGGAAAATCAGTCATGGCAGCTTTCCTAAGAATACACTGTGAACCGTGCTCTATTTTTTGCTGCTGGCACGTTGTCATTCTAGGGTTTTTTTTTTTTGTGCTACGTCAAGAAGATGCCACGATATATTGACAGCATGAGGAGCTTTCCATCTGAGAGGTTAATAACAAGGCTATAGCCAGAGACTCTTCTGCTCAGCTGCAGCTTCAACATGAAACTGTCATTTGGTAACAAGACCCCTGGCAAGGGAGATCATGTTTGGGACAGGGACCTTGACAGAATCTCTGGGGCTCTCTTTGAAAACAGTGTGAAGTTAAGATTGGGGGTAAATAATTAAAGAAGGATGTCAGTTCTGTCCAATAAAGTCACATTAATTTAAAAAGAGGCCTGCGTTTTAATGAGCTATATGCACAGTGAGACGTGACGTATTTCCAGTTGAATATAAGATGAAGTATGAAGTATTTCCTGTTATCGCTTTCGGACAGTCAAAACAGTGGAGAAGTGAGCCATCACACTTTTCAAACGTGTTTTTCACAGTTTCGTTTTATTGTGCCTGTTTGTGTGGTTGTGTGTCAACACAATGACATCCAAAATGACGAAATTTACCTTCCAAACAAGATCAAATCAAGGTACCACTGTTGCGTTCCTAGGTGTGCAGCTTCAGCTAGACGTAATTCTGCTTTGAGGTTTTTTTTACGTTCCCACAAGAGGATGAGCTGCAATAAAAGTGGATCATCAACATCTGCAGAGATAACCCCTGACATGAAGGAGTGATCAAATGCACAAGGGCGTTGGAGGAGCTGTCCCTGTTCTTTTTTAAAATAATTACTCCCTTCCTGCACCTCGTCCTGGTGTTTGGGAGCGAAGAGAGCGGATAGACTTTGTCTAGATGTTCCATGTCCTGACCACGACTACTGCTCGTCTGCTGAGCCGGTTGCATTGGACTTAGCCCTCAGTGTTATAGAGGAGGTCCGTGCAGAGAACGCTGCGTTCCGGAGACAGATGGATGAGATGGCCATCAGCAGCACGTTTGGCTTGGAATGGTTTGCTGCTTCAGATGAGGACATTAGGTTTTATACAGAAATGCTGTCAAAACATATCATATAAAACAAGAGGAGCAACTCTGAATAAACGGGAAAAACTGTTTGTCAGTGAAAGGCCAGTAGCTTATGCAAATGTATAAAATGTCCGCTGGTATTTGCTGCTGTTGTTGAGTTGCGTAAGATTATTATGAAAACTATATTTACTGTATTATTGTCATAATACAGTAGGGTTAGGAAACGGAAGTTCTTTCACGTTCTTCACTCAAACTCGGAAGTGAAGCGTGCATATAGCCCATAGTGTGTCAATCCAAAGGGGCTTACTGGCTGTTTTAAGATAATTCTAATCAATCCAAAATGATAAGTGGCAACTCAAGATATTAAATGTCACACCTTGATGTGTTTTACTGCTTTATTGTGAAATCAAAAATTGTTGGCCTCCAATTTTATAGAAAAAGAGAGCGATAATTCCAACGATAGCATTTGAGTTCTCATATTGCATCCAAGCAATTGAAAATATTCAACCCTCCATTTTATGGTTCCTATACTTAAGGGAAGTGTTTCCCAACCCTTCTTGTCCCATGGAGGCAAACCATGAAAGGTGAACCATGAAAAAGTGGCTAAAAAATAATGATTCTTTTTAAATACATTTTTGTTTAGAGTATACCTTAATAGACTTTGGGTTAAATGTTCTCCGCATAATATCCTGCAGTTTTTTTTGTCACAAACCATAAATCTAAATAAATATAGATTTTAAAAAAATGAAAATTCCATGGTGCTAGATTCACTTGTTTTATTCAGAAACATTCACTTTAGCAACACAAAATTTCTCACAAATTGACATTTATATATGCATGATAACACAAAGTATGTACATAATACCAAAACATCTGTATGATATTTTTGTTCAATGGATGATTTTTTTAGAGGTCTAATCATTCCCATCACTGTCAGAAACATCATCCCATGTAAATAAATCTGTGTCCCATGAAGCACAATGGCCTAGTCTACTCAGTAGTGACATAAATGGTAAATGGTAAATGGACTTGATTTTATATAGCGCTTTATCACCACACTGAAGCAGTCTCAAAGCGCTTTACATATCAGCTCATTCACCCAATCACTCTCACATTCACACACCAGTGGGACAGGACTGCCATGCAAGGTGCTTGTCGACCACTGGGAGCAACTTAGGGTTCAGTGTCTTGCCCAAGGACACTTCGACACGTAGTCAGGTACTGGGATCGAGCCCCCAACCTCTCAATCAGAAGACGACCCACTACCACCTGAGCCACGGTCGCCCAAAGGTAAGGTCAGAAAATGTTTCATACTTTTCACAGTGAATGGTACAAAAGGAAGGATTGGCTTTGTGGATGCTCCTCACTGAGGCTGTTCTGAGTTGTTGTTGTTGTCTTTTTCTCCATGTTTCTGTGTTTCCAACACAAACAAATGCTCTGCCGTGTCATGAGATATATCTTGTTGGGAGAGTATGGAGGCTATATTAATTAATTGTTTATGTTTCTTTAATGGTGTTTATGATGTTGATTTTGTTACATGGCTAAATACTTGTTCATGTGGATCTTGTTGGGTTTTTTCTTTCTTATTATGAATTTTATATTTCGATAAGCGCATTGAGATGACTTTGTTGGAAATTGCTTTATACAAATAAAATTGATTTGAATTGAATTAACACTTGCCAGCAGAAACATATGAAATTGTCGTTGGTGGTCTTGATTTGCAACGTGCCTACCCAACCCTCGTGGTCACGGCACGTCACTGATGCTAATGTGGGTTCCTCTAAAGCACCTATAATCCAACCAATCAGATTATACAGTTCAAGTGGCACAACACATTTTGCTGTAGTCACATTTAAACCATCAGATGTGGGGGGCCACAGGCATGTCATGCCATGGGAGTCACATAGGAGCCTTTTTAACATCAGCGCTGCACAATTAAGTATCCTTGTGTCTTCATTAGTTTAGCAAGCGGATTTTGTACAGATTTTGTCTGTTTTCAGTGTCACTTCCTGCTTGGTTTACGTCTGTACTTGACTCTGTAGATTCTGAACTTGATGGCTAAGGTAGTCAGTGTATGAGCTTATCAGCAGCAAGTGTCTCAACTAAAACCACCTCTCATATACTGCATTGTGCTTGCTCAAGGAGTGAAACACCAGCTGTGGGAAACCAAGGGTCAGCCTCCTCCTCAATCTATCCATCCTGCAACATATCAATACAATTATATTTGATTAATTCATAAATATTCACCAGTAGAAGACTGTTTACCATCACAGACTTTTTGAGGGAAATAGCTGCAGCCTTGACATCCAGATTTAAGCAGTTATTATAGTCATAACAAACAGTCAAAAACAATATTAGCATAGAGATTGGTTCAACATGTATCTAGATTAATTTATCTATCATTTAGAGTTGCTGCAGAAAGTTGTGCAACAAAAACATTGTATCCCAAACATATCAAGATATGTGCAGTCTGAGCAAATTATTCCATTGACCACATAATATCTCACGTTTCTTCTTCTGTGGTCCCAGTAACTGTTGCAGTGGGCTTGATCAAGAACCTGCTATGCTGACGGTAGCAGGACTTATGGTATTGAACTTCCATGGCCACGCAGTCTTTATATTTATTATGCAAGGTTCTTCCTTCATCTCGGCAGCTTTCAGCAACAGACCTTGAATGAAGATACATACATGGTGTCTGTATTTTCATGAAAATACAGTATGCACACTCTCACACACGCACACACACACGCGTATACTGTATATACATATATAGAATGTTTTCTTTTTTATTGAGGGACAATGAAGTTCAAATAGTTTAAATTCAAGCATGAATCTGACGTGCTGCACATAAAGTTATAGCTACAGCTAATTTCCAACTCGTGTCTCTAGCTGGGCTTCAAAACAAATACAACGTACAAAATTACAATCCTATAAAACAATATACAAATACCCTATATAAAAATATGTACAACAACCTAGCCTACAGAATTACATTCCTAATCATCACAACTCTAAAGAAAATAGATTACTTACAATATAGTGTTTGTGTGTGAGTGTAAGAAAGAGTGAGAGACATACCTGCTGATAACGTCTGTGCCAGTGAAAGAAGATCCTGTGTGCGTTTGCCCATTCTGGACCATAGTTTCTTTCTTGGAGATTTACTGTGGTGTTAGCGGTGTGGTGTTAGCGGTGCTTGTAGCATCACCTGTTAGCACAGACTCGTTTCCATGTGTTTCATTATTGTCTGAATGCTCACTTTTATGTTTCTCTGCGGAAGCCAAGATCTTTCTATCAATAGATCTTCTGTAGCATGTTGAATGAAACCCAACATCTTGTGGAATACTGTCAGTCAAAGTTGATACTGATCAGCATGAGTTTTAGCTATGGTCTTGCTCTCACCACTCAAACAAAGCCATTGTTTGACGCAGTTTCGATACGCTTCCCATCGTTTTGCCAAAAAATCCAATAAATGTTCTCTTTTTATAGATACCACATGCATTTAGTATGTTCGTGTTATGCACTGTTTATTTGTGTCAGCAGGCTTGTCTCAACCCTTTCCTGTGTTTTGTCAAACATTAACCTCAGATATAAGCTTTTTTCGTCATCCATTGTTAATGTTTTGGCTATTTTAGATTTCAAACTTCACTTTCATCCATCCATCCATCCATCTTCTCCCGCTTAGCCGTTTCCGGGTCGCGGGGGCAGCATCCTCAGTAGGGAGGCCCAGACTTCCCTCTCCCCGGCCACTTCCTTCAGCTCTTCCGGGGTGACCCCGAGACGTTCCCAGGCCAGCCGAGAGACATAGTCTCTCCAGCGTGTCCTGGGTCTTCCCCGGGGCCTCCTTCCGCAGGGACGTGCCCTGAACGCCTCACTAGGGAGGCGTTCAGGGGGCATCCTAATTAGGTGCCCGAGCCACCTCATCTGGCTCTTCTCGATGCGGAGGAGCAGCGACTCTACTTTGAGCCCCTCCCGAATGACTGAGCTTCTCACCCTATCTCTAAGGGAGAGCCCAGCCACCCTACGGAGGAAACTCATTTCGGCCGCTTGTACCCGTGATCTTGTTCTTTCGGTCATGACCCAAAGTTCATGATCATAGGTGAGGGTTGGAACGTAGACCGACCTGTAAATCGAGAGCTTTGCTTTTTGGCTCAGCTCCCTTTTCACAATGACGGACTGGTGCAGACTCTGCATCACTGCAGACGCCGCACCAATCCGCCTGTCGATCTCTCGCTCCATCCTTCCCTCACTCGTGAACAAGACCCCGAGGTACTTGAACTCTTCCACATGGGGCAGAACCTCATCTCCAACCCGGAGAAGGCACTCCACCTTTTTCCGGTCGAGAACCATGGACTCGGATTTGGAGGTGCTGATTCTCATTCCGGCCGCTTCACACTCGGCTGCGAACCGATCCAGTGAGAGTTGAAGGTCACGGTATGTTGGAGCCAACAGGACCACATCATCTGCAAAAAGCAGTGATGCAATACTGAGGCTCCCGAACCGGACCCCCTCAACGCCCTGACTGCGCCTAGAAATTCTGTCCATAAAAGTTATGAACAGAATCGGTGACAAAGGGCAGCCCTGGCGGAGTCCAACCCTCACCGGAAACGATTTCGACTTACTGCCGGCAATGCAGACCAGACTCTGACTCCGGTCATACAGGGAACGAACAGCTCCTATCAGGAGGTTCGATACCCCATACTCCCGGAGGACCCCCCACAGGAATCCCCGAGGGACACGGTCAAATGCCTTTTCCAGGTCCACAAAACACATGTGAAGTGGTTGGGCAAATTCCCATGACCCCTCAAGGACCCTGCTGAGGGTGTAGAGCTGGTCCACAGTTCCACGGCCAGGACGAAAACCACATTGCTCCTCCTGAATCCGAGGTTCAACTATCCGGCGGACCCTCCTCTCCAGTACCCCTGCATAGACCTTACCGGGGAGGCTGAGGAGTGTGCCTCCGGAGTCCCACAGGCCAAAAAGGCCCGGTAGGACTCCTTCTTCAGCTTGACGGCATCCCTCACCCCCGGTGTCCACCAACGGGTTCGGGTATTGCCGCCACGACAGGCACTGACTACCTTGCAGCCACAGCACCGATCAGCCGCCTCAGCAACAGAGGCACGGAACATGGCCCACTCGGACTCAATGTCCCCCGCCTCCTCCGAGACATGGTTGAAGTTTCCCCGGAGGTGGGAGTTGAAGCTCCTTCTGACGGGAGACTCTGCCGGGCGTTCCCAGCAGACCCTCACTATACGTTTGGGTCTGCCAGGTCTAACCGGCATCCTCCCCCGCCATCGGAGCCAACTCACCACCAGGTGGTGATCAGTTGACAGCTCCGCCCCTCTCTTTACCCGAGTGTCCAAGTCCGATGACACGACTACGAAGTCGATCATTGAACTGCGGCCTAGGGTGTCCTGGTGCCAAGTGCACATATGGACACCCTTATGCTTGAACGTGGTGTTTGTTATGGACAATCTGTGGCGAGCACAGAAGTCCAACAACAAAACACCACTCGGGTTCCGATCAGGGGGGCCGTTCATCCCAATCACGCCCCTCCAGGTCTCACTGTCGCTGCCAACGTGAGCGTTGAAGTCCCCCAGCAGAACGAGGGAATCCCCAGAAGGAGCACTCTCCAGTACTCCCTCTAAGGAATTCAAGAAGGGTGGATACTCCGAGCTGCTGTTTGGCCCATAGGCACAAACAACAGTCATGATCCGTCCCCCCACCCGAAGGCGGAGGGAGGCTACCCTCTCGTCTACCGGGGTAAACTCCAACGTACAGGCACTAAGTCGTGGGGCAAGAAGTATAGCCACCCCGGCCCGGCGCCTCTCACCATTGGCGACTCCAGAGTAGAAGAGAGTCCAACCCCTGTCGAGAAGGCTGGTTCCAGAGCCCTTGTTATGTGTCGAGGTGAGACCGACTATATCTAGTCCGAACTTCTCCACCTCGCACACAAGCTCAGGCTCCTTCCCCGCCAGAGAGGTGACATTCCACGTCCCTAACGCTAGCTTCTGTAGCCGGGGATCAGATCGCCAAGGCCCCCGCCCTGGACGACTGCCCGATCCACACTGCACCGGCCTCATATGATCCCTCCTGCGGGTGGTGGGCCTACGGGAGGGCGGGCCCATGTCGTCCTTTCGGGCTCTGGTGAGTGCCTGGTGGCCCCGGCCACCAGGCACTCGCACTCGAGCCCCAACCCCGGGCCTGGCTCCAAGGTGGGGCCCCGGTAGCGCCAATCCGGGTGACGTGAACTGCCTTTGATTTTTATCTTTCATATATGGCTATTGAACCGCTCTTAGTCGGACCCGTCACCTGGGACCTGTTTGCCTTGGGAGACCCTACCAGGGACATTAAGCCCCCGACAACATAGCTCCCAGGATCATTCGGGTACTCAAACCCCTCCACCACGTTAAGGTGGCGGTTCATGGAGGAGCTTCACTTTCAGATGTATTAAAAATACTTCACTTTCAGATGTATTAAAAAGATAAAACCTATATATTTAAAAATACTTTGCAAATAATGTGTGCATGTAAAAGTTAGTCCTGTAATGTTTTAAACTAAATTGACAAATTTTCTGTACTCTCCGAGATGTGTTCAAGTACCCCGAAGGGTACACGCACCCCTTGTTTACAACCACTGTGTTACATCATCAAGTTAAATAAAGCATGTACAAACTCCATGCTGAGATGAACCTCAGTGACTAAATAATACTTTTATCATGTATCCAATGCATACTGAATTTTGCATACTGATGTGTATTTAGTTGACACACAACAAAAACCCACATGTGGTTAATTATATCCACTGAAACTAAAAAGTACTCAGCACTAAGGGATTGAAATAATACCAAAATTTGAAGAAAAGAAAAAAAATAAATAAAAAATGTTTAAACACAAATCCACATTCTGTATTACTCTTTCCAAGTATTTTATGTAATAAGTGATCAACTAATATTTATCTTAGTAATACATCAAAAAAGGATTACTCATCTACCCTATATTCAAAAAGTGCCCTACAGCATTCAATGACTTGTCCCATAAACTATTACCTAACCAAACTGGAATGTAGCAGGACTCACTTCATCTACTTTTCAAATGCTTTGGAGAAGATTGGAATCCATCTGTCTCGTCTCGACAAGTTAAACATTATCATTGGAGCGTAATTCACTTTTTACAGAGGTGGGGAAACCCTAACACTCTACATAATTTAACACAGAATGCATCAAAAGTACACTTTGGGGCAGATTCACAAATATCTGAAATAAAGGGTGGTGGTAAACCAGTTGCTTCCCTAAAACATTTGATGAAGCAATTTCCTCACCTGCTGCGAGGAATTCACTAAGATTGCAGCAATGATTAGTGCACGTGCAGAAGTGGTGGCGACCGCCCTATTTAAATGAGCGTTTTGCTTGTTCAATGTGGAGACGGGAGTGCACAGAAGCACACTGACATATGAAGATGATCTACTGACCATCATCCAACAGGTCTGAGGTCCCGAGTAGCGCTGTGTCACCACACTCATATGTGAATATTGTGCCATCACTGCATAAATCACGCATCTAATCAGCTGATTCTGGCCCGATGCTCCTTCCATCAACACGACACAAGAGTTTGATGTTCAAAACATCACTAGAGCGGTGCGTCCATAGTGACAGAGCTCTGCACACAGCATCCTCTCCCCAGCACAGCCTCAAGAGACTCCACACGCACTTTACTCTGCATTTTCTTATTCAATGGCTGTTAAATATCGACTATTGTTTTATTTAAATTATTTTCTTATTGTAGAAATGTCACCTGGAGCATTTTTTCCATCTTTGCTGTGTTTTGTGTCAACATTCAATGCAGCCATGATCTCTGTGTGTGAGTATGCACCTACTTCTGAGTCATACTATTTTCAGCGCATTAAATAGTCATCGCAAACATTGCAATGCGTCCCCTGCATTCATTTATTTGCATTTCCTCCTCCCATTTTTTTGCCCCCCTTGTGAGATCTGCCTACTTTGCATATTCATTAGAGGGAAACGCGCTCAAAGATTGAGGGCGCATATTTGCGCGCAGAAGCCGCGTACTCCTGATTCCCTGGGGTTTGTACCCTTTATTAGCATGTGGAGTGACGTTTGCGGACTTTAGTAAAATTGCTCCTTTGAGTGAAAAGGTTTACACTCTTTATTTCTTTTTTGCAGCCTTAAAAAAAGGATAAAATGAGTCCACTTAACTAATTTCCTGATTATTTTTCAAAACTATCAAATGGTACTTTTTTCCCCCTCGCAGTCATACATGTGTAGTTTCTTTGCTTGTTCCTCCTTTCGATGCCAGTAAATCCTGTTGCAGTGATAGTGCGTGCATTGCATCCTCTTTGTTCATTTATCTTGAATTACATGTTCTCTCTTTTGATGGCACTTTATCTATTGTAATTTAATCAGAGGATTCTCATTAGGCTGCTTCATTGTAGATTGCTGCATGTCAAAGCACTCTGTTGGGTACTGCATGCTCATTAACCCTTATCTCCATGTTGCCCATGTTTCACTGTGTGGTTATGATGAAGCATATTTGTTTGACAATTATGGATTCCAAACACATTGAGCCATGTTGCCCCACTAAAGGTTTGAGTCATCCAGTAGGACCTTCACCCACTTACACAGTTCTCAATTAAAACTGCAGTTAATAATATTGATGCATATGCTTAAACCAACTCTGCCATCTTGGTTACTTGACAGGATGAACTGCCAAGGGTTAGAAATCAAAATATCCTGTCTTGCAAATTTTACAGAGCAATTATTGCATTGGGAGTCACAGGCTGATCTCCAAAAAGCAAGAAGATTAAACTCAGTATAGGCAGCTGCAGGTTATGGTAGATTTACTCATTGCCCTAATTTCAAAGGGCAGAAGCTTGCCTGTCGTGAGCTCTGGTTTACTTCAAATATAACCACAAAAACTCAAGCTCAGGCTGATTATTGATTTGCATTTTAAATTGTTTTCACAAGTGACACCTTGGATAATTGGACCCAAGAGTAGTAAAAAGTAGGCCTACTTGTGGATGAAATGTACATGATTCATTAACGATGAACAAAATATGTGCACATTTTTTTAAAGACAAAAAAAAAAATCACAATACTTTTTTGAATTATTGTATACCCTAAAACAGTGGTTCTCAAACTTTTTTGGCCCAAGTACCCCTTTTCTCTTACTTCTAAATCCAAGTGTACCCTCTTTGTCCAACTACAAGATTTTGCTCAGAATACTATGAAAAAATAACTATAGAGCATAATGATGTAATGAATGAGTGATAAAACACATATTAAAGAATCCCATAGAATAAAACAGTATTTAGAGCCTCCTGAATGGACTTATTTCTATAGTTTTGGTCATCTCCAAGACTGAACCTTGTATTTTCAGTTCATGTTCTAATCATTTTCATCATTATTATTATGATTACCATTTTTAGCTAAAAATAAACATTATAAAATCCCATATTTTTATTCTTTTGTTTGTTGATTTTCCACTTTCTCTCCCTATCTCAAGTACCCTCTGTAGTGCCATTGCGTGCCCCTATTTACCCCCATAATCCATGGGGAGCAGCCACGTTTGGGCTGATGTGACTCCGAGTGTCCTTATATTAACCCGTGTGTCTGTTTGTGGTGGGCAGGGTTTGTACGAGGTGGGTGTTGAATTTATTCTCATTTTTATGAACTTTCTAAAAGCACTTTGAGCTGCATTTTATTGTATGAAAAGTGTTTTTTATGACTAAAGATTGATTTGCTTTGAAGTCTAAAGGCGGAGTTTGCAGGGGGAGCATTGCCCCCTCAGTGGTCAAACATCTTCATTACAGTTTTCCCAAATTCATTCGAAAAAATACAAATCTTAATACAGGGGTCTATTCTCTCGTCTGGATTTAAGCGCTTTTTTGCGCACCTGCAGTTACGCACTTCTCTCCTACTCGTATTCTCCGGTCCAGGTTGCTGACATACCGGGCTGACGGAAAGGAGGCGGTGATGTCATTTTTTTGGGCTGTCTAGAAATCACGGAACATGGAGTTTTCCCAACGCTTGTAAGTGTCATTGAAATCCGTGAAAATGATAAAGTTCACTTTAAATTTGAAACGCCTTTATAGATAAACAATGTAACGAGCTGATTTGATCAGATTATTGCAGTGTGACTGAGTCACAGTTAAAATCTATTTCCTTGATCATCATCATTATCATCAGCATCATCATCATCATCGCTGTAGAGCGTGACAGAGTTAGATACGCTGGAGATATGAGGAAATAACGCGGCCACAGAGCGTCCTGCTTTATTACAGAGGGATGTTTGCAGTGAAACAGAACTATTGGCTTCCATAATATTCAGTTTTAAATATAAATTGTTTAAAGCGACCTGAGCTGAGCCTCATTAAAATATGTGTGGGAACAGTTTGTGGTCCATCCTCATCCGCATATAACAGCTTGTTTCACTCTGTAGTGGATCAAACTGTGACTTTACGTTGGACATAGTATGAAAATAGTTGAATCACTGTGACCAACGTGGACAAAAGTCTGCGTCTGTCAGAGTTTTAATTAATTGCGCAGCAGTAGCTGAGTGATGCGACGCATGAGTCCGTGTGGCTTCAAATGTAACTATAAGTCCATATTTTTAGTGCAATATCACGTTATCGGGGCGCTGCACTTATTCCAGGGTTAGAAGAGAGTAAGAAGAAAAGGACTTACGCACACTGGAAAATGCGCATAAAGCCAGATTTGAATGGGAACACCCACATTTCAGGGCTGCTCCACCCACAGTGCGTAACTGGGGTGGAGCGACTGACTTAAGTACAAGGGGAGAATAGTGCACAGCCAAAAATAGCGCCGCTGCGCAGCTTTTTGGACTTCCGGTCATGGGAGAATAGAGCCCATAATGAATAAACAAATATTTGAAGTGCCATAAAAAACAGTGACTGTACAAAATATATATGATTTAATTTGTTGTTCTTGTAAAAATACCAGTTATTTTCATGTGACCATCATCAAATTTTGTTGCACATTTCTTATTTACAATATAAATGGTGAAGCGACACTATTATTATTAAAATTACTCACCTTAGTTACAAACGTTGCTCACTGAGGACTCCTGCAGGTCAATATTCAGGGGGTGTTTTTTTTTAGGATATTAGTTTTTAAAAGCCCTTTGTGCAGTCACTCCTGTAGATTCTATGCAGGTTTATTGTATAGTATTGTATCAATATTTATTAAACTTCTTTAACAGCTGTCTTTATGACAACAGTCTTTACCAAACCCTCAAGTTTATAATCTGTACAATTACAAACATGTCCATATAACGAATTAATACAGCTTACTAAACACTGCCACAACCTTTATTTGATAGTTTTTTACTTTCTCTCTCAGTGTAGACACATCCCGTCTACACTGATTTAAAAATATATGTCATTTTAATGATCTGTTTCGGGGAATTGAATTAAAATATTTGACCAAATTTGAGAAATATGCACTTTCTTTCTCGATAATACACAGTGCGAGTCACCTGATAGCACCTCAGGCTGTTCAACCGTGCAAACCTTTCTCTTTGTTGTACTGAAAGCTGCAGGCTGGCAATTAAGTAACATAAGTACATAGCTATTAGCCTCACAGTTTTACTGATTCTTGCTAATAATAGCGCCTTTAATTGCAGTCTTAGGGGTGTTATCGTGGCCTAATTCTGTCTGTTCACTTAAACACTGTGAGTCAGATGAGTTAAGCAAACAGGCATGTGGAAGACTTTTAGCTTGTGCTCATAGTTGTAAAAAAAAGTAAAAAAAAATAAAATAAATCAGGGTGGTTTATTTCATTGAGGTTGTTTATGCACGAATGTCTCATTTTTGATTATCCTGTCATTTTTTTTTAATCATAGGACTTGTGTGGGAAACTCTTTGTAATTGAGCATGTGGCATCCCAAGGCTGTAACTCACAAATTGCAAGAATGCAAATAAGGGAAAAACTGATTATATTTGTGGTCCACTGTGCTTGTTTAACACTAGCTTCCAAATATTTTTAGACAGGACACAGCAGGAGTTCAAAGGCTGGTAGCAAACACTAACAAATATAAATTGCATAATGACATGGGCGATGGAATAACCCAATGTGTGGAGAGAAAATGAAAGGGGAATATAGAGAAGGAGAACGACAGAGGGGTAAGTAGACGGTTGCTTCCATGATAAATTGCTCTGCTGCGTCCCCATCGTGCTGCTGTTTGTTATCTGTCAGAGTCACAGCACCAGAAAGCTGGGAGAGGGCACGCAATGCTAACTAGTCTTTGCTGTGTTGACACTTATTACTATTGAATAAATTAAGCCTGATAGACTGCCGTCACACAGGAATCCAAAAGGCTTTTCATGTCCATAAGAGTAACTAAACCCATAAACCATTATTTTTCTGCTAAAAACAAATGTATTTGGGTAAAAAGTAGTGTCTTTAATTGATTATTGTCCAACTCTTGACATTTTATGAAAAATGTAAGACTGACTGCCCTGTGGGTTGAAACCCAGCTACTAGAATCACATTTCGCTATGGAGGCCGGTGACATCTTGGCAGTGGTGGGTAGAGTAAACAACGAAGGTACTCAAGTAAAAGTAGTAATTACTCAAGTAGAAGTAAAAGTACTCTTAATAATAAGTACTTGAGTAAGAGTAACAAAGTACCTCGTAAAAAATCTACTCAAGTAGTGAGTAACTTCAGATTTCAGACTTCAACAACAAGCCATCACTTCATGAATAAGAGGCTTGGATATTTTCATTTAAAAATAACTTAGTCTGCTTAAAAAACAGAATCAGCATAATAAAGTGTATATACTGTATATATATATATATAGATGAACCGTTCCAACCTGTATGCTTTGCTAAGCTGTGTGCTTGCACACACTTGTTCTGAAATATCCTATCATGAAATATTGCAATCATGAGTAACATTTCAGCCTACTTACCATCACGTTTGCTGGGATTTGATTTGGAATTCTTAAAAGTCGAGATTTCCAACATTTTGGGCTGACAAAGTAGGAAGCGCATTATATGACGTTTGAAAGGCAAACAGGGTCTGAATGTGGGGCCTTGAATGTATCTACACGTTTTCTGGAGAGACGCGGGCATTTCTTTTTCTGCCATGTTCTTAAACTACAGTGAAGGTGAAGGGTGTCGTGGAGGAGCGCACCTCCATCCTGCTATGGTGCTGCATCTGAGCTTGTTTGAATGTATTTATAGACATGCATGTAGCCAAAGTAATGTAAAAGTACATATATTTTTTCACAAACGTATTTAAGTAAGAGTAAAAGTATTCTGCAAAATAACTCTTAAAAGTACAATTTACATGTAAATGAAACACGTTACTACAACTACTGCATTTTGGAATTAGCGTTCATCACAAACCACAACTGTTAGCTCCGCCCCTCAAATCTTGTACACTGACATTTCAATCTGTGGCAACTAAGTAGGTTGGATTGTGGGAATTGTGAATAGGAAGGTACAGTGAGTATTGAGTAAGTAGTTAGCATCGCGTAGAGATTTTAAACTATAGACAGTGTGTGTCGGGATTTAACTCCTTTTTTCCGAATAAAGACGACATTTTATAGGCAGCGGGTTTTCTTATATTTCTAGACCAACTGCATGAGATCAGCTAATGGCAAAGGTACTTGATGTACCTTGCACTATAGCAATCACTTTTGGGATGAATAAAGTGAACTTGGTAAAGGCAATAAAACTTGATACGCGTTTCTTGTTTTGACTTAATCAATCAATCAATCAATCAATCAATCTTTATTTGTAGTTACACATGTTACAGAGCAACAGAGCAACAAAATTTCATTTCGGTTTCATCCCGTCCAAGAAACATGAAAAGACAACCACATATAACATAGGAGGACAGAGCGGAAGAACTGCGGGTTGCCACAAGGGCAGTGCCCCGTATTTAGATGAAAAGTGGAAAAATAAGAAGGGAAAAGGCAGGTCTTAAACTGAGTTCCCTATTAGGGAGCACAGCGTAAACCTAAGAAAAAAAACCTCCTCAGCATACATGCACCAAAAACAAAAAGAAAACACAGTCACAACAAAAACTAGAGAACATAGCACGTGGGCACAGGGGGGGGGGGAGTTGAGGGTTTGGGGTGGAGAAAAGGAAAGCATAGCAGCCAGCCGTTCTTCAACTCGTTTGGCATTTTTTTAATTTATTCTTTTTTTACAGAAATTCCCATCTCTCTAATAAATCAAGGAAGTGTGTGTGTGTTGTGGAGCGAATTTCTCCCCAACGTGGTGTCTGTTCAACCTTAAACTATTTTGACTGTTGCACATAGGTTGCGTGTGTGCCTGCACTATTTTGGACTTATTTGGTGTTGACAACGTTTATTTTTATTTTTTTTAACTTGTCTGCACATGCTGTCAAAGGTCAACACCACAGGAAGTGCAATCATTATGAGACAGCAATGCATATTTTGTTATTGCAATAAAATACATTGATAGGGAGGATATAAAAAGGGAGAGCAGTGTTACACCTAAGTGGAGGGGGAGAGGAAAGGGAGCAGGGAGAAGAGAGACAAGGCAGGAAATAGAAAGGGTGGGGAAGAATAGATTGTTTTGCAGTGAGGGTGAGATGTGAGGTTGTAGAATATATTGTGCTTATTATGTTGAGTAATCCAGCCAGTATAGTGACAAGTGTGAAGCTTAGCTATAATGGTGGTGGCTGTGAACAGGGGGAATGAGTGAATGGTAGTACCTAAAGCAGGTATTTGGGATTAACGTGTCTAAGGTTAAGCCCAGTATGAGTTTTATCCCACATCCCAAGGCGTGCCAGTGCATCGTAAACCAGTGTATGTACAAAAAAAAAAAAAAAAAAAGAAGAAGAAGTGTTGACAACGTTTATATTAATTTTATTTAGTCAGCACGGCTATGCTAACTAACACTGAGGTCAGCTGTTGACCTCAGTGTGAGGGGGCACTAGCGCACCAATTTGTTTATTTACAACCTCTAATAATCAGTAGAAGACCCTTCTCCAGTCCACAAAAGAAGGTCAATATTAATTTTTTTTTGTACTGCTAAAAGTTAAAGTGTGTTGCAAAATGTTTTTTTTTTTTTTTATTTGTTTTTGTTTTGAGATTACGGCTCCCATTTTTGATTACAGAAAATTACACCAAACAACAACAAAAATATAAAAATGACTCAAAATACACAAAACTAAATAGTGATACAAAAAATACACAAAATGACAGCAGAAATACACAAAACTACACAAAAAATATACAAAACTACACAAATACTCCAGAATCACACTACAATGGCAACAAAAAACAGTAATTATACAAAAAATGCACAAAAAGACAACAGAAAGATACAAAAATACACATAATGATTAAAAAAAACATACATTACAGAAAAATACACCAAACAAAAAAATATATCAAACTGAGTAAAAAAAACAAAAACACATTTATCATGCACATGTCCCATAGAATTAAACCAGGGAAATTGCACACGCTATTTTACTTTGCACCAGCAAATATACCCCTTTATAACACTACAGAGTATGTACACCTTTTTTGTACATCCAACTTTCAAACACATACTCATTTGGCCATAACTGACAACTCTACATAAGCTCTCACTATATTAATACATACTTCCGACGGGCACTGTACTAATTAATCAAACACCACAAGAAGTACATTAATATGTAGTCATTGTAGGTAAAGAGATCCCACTTTTACAACAAAATGAATACCCATTTCTCCTTCTATACCTGCCTTGTTCAAAATATTGAACCCCTACTCCCGACACTACTCATACTCAACGACACATCTTGTGATGCTTTATTATCACAATATCTTGTCGCACGATATATCATCCCACCTTTACTTTTGAGTGATACCAATGTTGTTTCCTTAATCATTTTCAACCTTTCCTTGCAGATAGGAATCATTCACCCATCGATGGTATTTGGCTTTCACTGTGTGTAATCGTAAAGAAGACACATGTGTGTTCTTTGCGATAACAATACTGTGGGTCATCATTGCTAGAGTATGCATGCATGCATACTCTAGCAATGATGACCCACAGTAACCATGCTCTATCCTGATTAGCATAAGAAAATGAAAGATGCATATCTACAGCTTGTAACTATTGACCTGTAATGTTGACAAATTCTATTCCTGTCAGCTGTAGAAAGAATACAAATGCTGGACGTACACTGGTGGAGTCTGCATGCTGCTGTTTCTGAGGAGGGATGTTGTATTTCATTACTCTGTGCTGTGACTGGGCTGAAAATACCAATTTAATCAAGTGTGTAATCATACTGTACCCACTACCAATGAATGGTAATGCATTCTGTGATCAATGTGCATGTCATGAAAAGCAAAATATAGCTGTTACACTCTGTAACAGTACAGTGTGATCATACATTTACAGGTCTCTGGGGGCAAATTACAGTCATACTAAGAAGTAAAAAGCATGAGCTCATCCACCCTTGTAGACTGGTCAGTGTAACCACACATTCATTCCTGGTTGAATTTACTAATGTTCAGAGAATGTGACATGTTTTAAATAAGCTTATAAGGGCAGTATTATGAAAAATTCAATTGAATTCTACTTTATTTATATATCGCTTATTACAACAAAAGTCCCCCTTCTACTCCCTTCTAACAGTTTTTCTTTTAACAGGAAGAAATCTCAAGAAAAAAACAGGTTCAGAGGTGGTAGCCATCTGCCTCGACTGGTTGGGGTTAGTGGACAGGAGGAAGAATAGAACAGGATAGAGAGACAAAACATCAGAGTGTCCCAGACTAGTTGAGCCGTGAACTATTGATCAGGAACTGCCAGCTCCAGAGTCAAGATACCTGAAACATAAAAGATAGAAAAGGGCGAGGAAAAACATGATACAGTATTAGCAGGTCTGCCTGCATGGAAACACCTGGTTCTAAACTACAGTATGTGTGAGTGTCTCCTGTTCTATTTCTAGACACGTTTGGGACTTCCAGTAGACCAGCAAACTGAGAGCGGAGAATTCTGCCCAGATGATAGGGTCTTCAAGATATACAGGAGTTTGATCATGTAGAGCACGGGTGTCGAACTCCAGTCCTCGAGGGCCGGCTTCCTTAGACTTTTAGATGTGTTCCTGCTCCAACACACCTGAATCAAATGAATGGCTTGTCATCATGCTTCTACAGAGCTTGATCACAACACATTGGTCTCCACCATGAGTGTTTGAGTAGGGACACATCTAAAAGTCTCAGGAATCCGGCCCTCGAGGACTGGAGTTTGACACCCCTGATGTAGCGCTTTGTATGCTAACTGTATTCACTTTATAATGGTTTTCCTACAGTGATATACATTCCTTTAGCCTCATTCAGAGGGCCAAAGTTGAAAAAGTTATGTTTCCTCCCTCCCTTGCACATTTCCACATTCCACATTTTGTAAAAATTGAGCTCCAAATGGGCGAGTTGGATTTTTGCCCACTTATGACTCATAAGGTGGGAACTCCTTCTCCTGACAATCCTTGCTCCCCCTACCCTACATAAGAATGTGAGTACCTCCCTCTCAAACTACCTTACAGGTACAACAAACGTGGCAAAGGCAGGTTGATATCACAGTTAATATCTTTACGTTCAGTATATAGATAGTCCGAAGCACAGCATGAGCACTCACAATTAGTTTCACTTTTAGCAGCCGTTATACCACCTCGTATCGCCTTTATGACATGATCTGATGTGTTTGTGACTCAATGCCACACAGCGGTAGGACAAAACAATGGACTATCATCTTAAATTGACTATTTCTGTGGTCAGAAGAGGTGAGGAGAAGAAGGAAGTGACTGTTAATGGTTTACTCTGCTGCTGCTCCTGTGATAAAGATACATGCGGAAGCAGCATTTGTCTGACTCACAATCACTTAAATAGCCATGTATTTTACTTTAATGTGCAGTTTTTTGGCTGAAAACAATAACAAGTGTGTGAATAGCAAAAGACAGACACTCCTACTCATGCATGAAGGCCCCAAAACAGCCTGTTTTTAGGAGCGATCATGAAAGTGACTTTTCAGAAGGCTAAAACTCCAGAAAACAGGCAAGTTTAGAAACATTAACCTCAAATACTATGTTGATGGGGTTCTTAGAACAATTGGAGATGGGCAAAAAATAGCGTAATACTGTACCTTTAAGACCTTGTCCACATGTAGCTTGGTATCTGCTAAAACAAATATTTTTTCTACGGTTTGGCCTGTCATCCACACATAAACACAGGTTAGGTAATTAAAAACGGGGCTTTTGCAAAGTGAAGATTTGGGAAAATTCCGGTTTGGACATAGATAACCAGAGTTTCCAAACGTCACAGGGATTGCTCATAGCATTGGTGTGGGGTAGCGGTGCCTGGTTGGGGGTGTTTGAGTACACCTGCTTTTCGCCCTGTGGCTGGCGGGGTGGCCCTGCTTGGGCGGTTGATGGCGTCCTCTCTCGTTGTGGGGAACAGGTCCAACTCCCTGTGGATAGCGTTGTATCGTGGGGCCTGTGCTGGTCCTGGTGAAGGCGCGGGATTCTCTGCTGTGCTGTCGCTCCTTGTTGTGGCGGGACGGGCCGCTCGGGGGGTGCCGCGGGGTGGATTTCCGGCCGTGCTGCTCGCCGTGTCTCTTGTGCTCGCATTGCCGCGTGCCGTCTGCGCCATCTACCTTCTTCGGTGGCCCGCTGTATGGCCGGGCTCACACCAGACAGGCCTCCTACATGGACCAGGTCTCAAACATAGTTAGGCAGGTGTTTACGCAGTTTTGTGTGGATGGATTTTTTTTTTTAACTAATGATGTGTGGACGTAACTTTTTTTGAAAACGGAGGAGGGTGGATATACGTTTATAAAGATACCCTGCGACTTGTGAAAAAGGTCTGTCTTCAATGGAGCCGATAAAGCACAGGTGGAATACTAATGAAGCGCTCCTATACTGAACATTAACTAAATTATTCTAAACCCAGTTTCCAAGCAAGGGTTCATCACTTGAACCACACTGGCCATTGCATTACATGCAGTGCTTGACATTAACACCAGCCAACCGGCCGGTGAATTTCAGCCGGTAACACCTCCACTCCCACTAGCCACTATGGCAGGTTGAATTTTATATACCAGTATATATTTAATTGTAGTTTTCTGAAACAGCACCTGGAATAATACACCAAGAGTAATGTGAGACTATGACACTACAACTCCCATGAGCACTGCCTACACACAGTGTTTGCTCATTGGTTTATTGGTAAAGCTTTTGACTGACGTCACTGCTGACAGCAGGTCGGACTCGGGTCTGTGAGGAGGACAGAAGAGAAGCAGTGGAGCGATGTGGTGGCCTTTTGAAGGCAAAACAAAACCCGGAGAGAGAACAAATAAGAAAAGGTTATAGGGAAGAGGAGACGGGGGGGAAAAAAAAAAATTCCATTTCAATTTGATCCAGCTCCAGTCATCAATTTCTGGCATATTGGAAGCTTCCGGTCTCGCAGGCCATTGTTCATGGAGCAGAGAGATGACTCTGATGATGAAAGCTGTGGGGAAATTTTATTTACCTCTCCTGTAAAAAGTTGAATTCCTTATTACAATTGCTGTTATTAATAAATATTTAAACAGTGTTTCTTGCTAGTTTTTTATTTTTACAGTTTAGCTTTTCAATGAATGTTCTATACCCCTTCACTACTTTAATTATATGCAATAATTTAAAAAGGTTGTTAATCTAGTGCATGTAAACTTTAGCCTGTCATAGTCTGCTTTAATCATATTAAACATAACAAGAGCACTCAGAGGGGCGGATTCACTAAGATCTCAAATAAAGGGTGCTAAGCCAGTTGCTTCCCTAAATCCTTTGATGACGCATTTTCTTCAGCTGCTGCGCATAATTCACTAAGAATGCAGCAATGATTAGTGCACGTGCAGAACTGGTGCAGAACGTCCTTATTTAAATGAGCGTTTTGTACGTGTTGAACATGGAGGGTGAACATGGAGGGTGAACATAAGGGCGCTGAATCAAAATGTTATAAGAGGAAACTAATATAATAGATTATTTACTGCAGATAGATAGATATACAGATATTCTTTATTCATCCCGCAGTGGAGAATTGTGTGTGGATGTGACTGTGAGTGACGGATGGGTGCATGCGCGCTGCTGATGGCGTGCGTGTGTGAGAGACAGTGACCCAGCGCAGGAGAGATGGACGCACGTCCAGCTTTTTTTCTCTCTCTCTCACACACACACACACACACACACACACACACACACACACACCTGGAGCGTTTTTTTTTTTTTTTTTTATCTCTGCTGTGTTTTCTGTCCACATTTACTGCAGCGATGATCTCTGCGTGTGTTTGCACCTGCTTTTCAGTTGTACTATTTTCTGGTACTAAAACTATCATTGCAAACAGCTCCAGATTTCATGAATCGCATTGCTGCCCCTGCACAATATTATTAGCATTTCCTCCTCCCATATTTTTGCTCCCCCTGGGATATCCGCCTACTATGCATATTCATTAGGGGTAAATGAGCTACATGGATTGAGGGCACATTGGGAAGCGCAGTGGTGGCGCACTCCTGATTCCCCAAGCTTTGCACTCCTTATTAGCATGTGGAGTGACGTTTGCACACATTGTAATACCCCTAAACCTTTAGTGAATCCACCACAGAGAGCGCAAACTGTATCTACAGTACCTCCCAGATCATCTCCAAAATCAAACTTGTTATTCCTTTGACATTGTTTATCAGCTCACCAAATTTTAATTAAATCCGTTCAGAACTTTTTGATATATCCTACTAATAGTGAGGGGCTAGTAACTCTGGGAAACCACTAGCCACGGTGGCCGGTGAGCAAAAAAGTTAATATCATGCACTCATTACATGACACCAAAGTTATGCGATGTAATTCCACTGCTTAAGGACCAGGACCATCTAGCCTGTACTTTGCACGTCTTCCAATTATGATCCCAATATTGATATTGAAATTAGTATGTTGATTTACCTTGGAAAAGTTATTGCAAGAGTATTAAAAATATTATGCCAAATCTAGCCTAACTGCTTGACCAGGTAAGCTTAAGGGCAGAATAATGCTGCGTTTCAGACAAGTTGAATTTTTTTTCTATTTGTCCTTAGTGTTCCAGATGCAGTACATATAAATATTTTAAAAAAGGGTTGACCAAGATAGCAACAACAAAGGCATACATTTTTGTATCAATAAAAGTATGAGTATTCAGATTAGGGATTTTTTTCATTGGCCCAACAAAGCAAGGCAACATCATGTAGCACATTTCATTAACAAAGCCTTTAACGTGAGTCACGTAAGGCATTAAAACAAAACAAACACATTTTTAAATCATGAAAAAACGTCTTTAAAAAAAAAAAAAAAGAAGGAAATAACATAAATGCAGCCTGCGTTACTGTATTCCGCAATAATGGTAGGAGCAAGGCAAATTTGTTCTTTAAGCAATGTTTTACCACTTACGATGTGGTTCTGTTGGGTGCCACAACTGATTCTGGGTACTTTTTTGTATTTTTTTTTAACCAAGTAGGAGCTACAACATCAGGTGCCCTTTCAATGCACTTTTTAGGCCGGGCTACCGGACTCAAAACGCCACTCACTTTGTTCTTTTTCTTCTTCTTGAATACACTAGTTAAAATCGCTACTCCTCTGTTATTCCTGAATGGATTGGGCTGAATTTTGGTAGGTATAATTCATGGATGTGTACGCATTGACGCTTGGAGCCCAATTATGGATTTGGGGCCCAGGGGGCCCCAAAAGAAAAAAAAAACAAAAGTAAATTTCTTATTTATTTGCGAGTCAAATATTACATAGTTCATCCAAACTTGTTTTAAGTAGGAGGTCGGAAATTCCCGATTTCTGAGTTGTCTGCAATGCAGCATTAGCTAATTAGAGGAGAAAATAAATTCATGACAAAACATATGTCTGAAAGTGAATATGTTTTGCTTCATGATAATATTTGACAGATTTTAGTAAAAAAAAAAAATAAAAAAACAATGCCTGAAGTGTATGCTTGGAAGAGAAAAGTGTGAAAACTAATTATTATCTTCTGAGGGTGTTTTTTTTTTTTTTTTTTTACTTTTTGATTTTGTTGGCAGGGAGTTTTGATTTTCATTGCAGTTTTTCTGAGAACCTGTTGAGTAATAAGTAATTCCTTTTTTCTCATTGTTGCCCCTTTTCAAAAAGTTCTGACACTTTTTTCAGACTCAAGCTTTCTTTTGCCAATACATTTTTGTCAATTAATGCAGGTTCTTTTTGACACTTCGATCCAATTTTTGTCCTTTGAACATTTTTTGGCCACTTTTCATCCAAATAGGCTACTTTTTGCCCAATAAATATCACTTGTTTCCTTTTCGTCCTACATTTTGCCTCTTTTTATTCCACATTTTTGCTGTTTTTCACTATTGTTAGACACGTTTTGCCCATTTAGGCTACATTTTGCCATTACATACCACCTGGTTCCTCTTTATATCATTTTTTGACCACTTTTGACTGCTCTTGGCCCATTTTAGTCACTCTTCACTTGTTTCTTGCCACATTTTTGGACCATTTTTGGCCACCTGCTACCATGTCTGTCTCCACTTGCTTTTCAAAAAAACAAAACAAAAACAAAAAACGTAGCGGACCAGATCGGCCCACTTCGGGTCGATGGCCCACCGGGACAATGCCCAGTATGCCAGATGGCCAGTTCAGCCCTGTTTATATACATACAATGTAGATAATAAATTGCATGTTTTCAGATTTACATAGTGTATCAATATATTCAGCCTAAAAATGATGGAAAACTCAAGTTGTTTTTTTTTTTTTTTTATGTATTTGTATAAATGTTCTAAAAACAATCATTGGTCCATGGAAGATCAACATTGACAGCATATGGCCCGCGAGCTGACACAAGTTGTCATCTGTCTGTTCAGATCTTTGGAACTGTAGAAAAATAAAACATTCTGAGTTAAACCTGAGCTGCACTTTGAAAACAAAATGACTGACATTGGTAAGCGTTCCTTAAAACTGCTAAACTGGTCCAGGCTGAGGGGCCACTAGTGATGTTTTTTTTTAAGACTAGCAATGAAGACTGTGGCTTACATTAGGAGGAGAAAAGGAATGCCCCAAAGGAATTAAATGTTGTGCCATGAGTGTTACATTGGCAAAATTAGTTGATCTCAGTGCTAATTTGGTAGTTAGATTGGTTGGTATGCACCATTACTGTGTCTATGCAGAAGCAAGTGGTATCAAAATGAACTGGTCTGGAAACCAATAAGTGAGTATAAACAAACTAAAAAAAAAAAAGGCTTCTTACACTTTGCATTGTTTGGTTCAGTGTCAGCTTTGCTATAAAAAGAAAAAGGATCATGTTCATAATTCAACAAAAATGTTGACAATGAAAAGTGTTCTATAATGATAAAACAGATCAAAAGAAAACAAAATAAGTAACCAACAATAGCTTCTGGGGAATTGTTTCAAATTTGTTGATGTATGAATTACTTCCTTGTTTCAGCTTACATCTACCTGTGTAGTTACTATTTAAAGCTAATAAAATACAATCCCACATGATGAAATTCATGCAACCACTGCAAGGCATACTGTATATTTGGTTTGCTTCCTCTCCTAACATAAATGCAGAGTGGCTGAGCAATCTGAGATGCATAGTGTGAAATCTTGAAGTCTCTTCACTGTCAGATATAGTTCATAGTCATATTTTATCATGTCTTATAAAGGCAAAAGCACAGCAGGCAGCAGAGATATATTCAATTCTCAATGGAGCCTAACAAGAGATTCGCCAAAATTATTATTTTTTCAATCAAATGAGCTTTTAATTACATCTCATTAATTTCATCTCTCCTGGCAATTATTCACTAAGTCTTGAATAAGAGTAATTTACAAAAGACGTTGCTCCTGAGTGAAGAGGCTGTGAAAGGCTGACGGGCCGGTGTGTGAAGTACCTCTGCAGGAATCAAGAATACAAATGATAACATATCTCAGAAGGATGATAACCTCAGCACACCTGCAGATCCTGTTAAACAGGGAGCTATTGAATTCAATGCTGTAATTCACTGTTGGCTTGAACTGAGGTCCTAGAAACGAGACGAACATGATATTAACACAGAGCACGTTTTCTGATACAGCTGTCACTGGGACAAAGACGCAGGTGGGAGGGCTCTTTTCACCATTTCAAATAAACAGACAGTATCTTTAGTGGGCAAGTAGATTCTGTTGCTCTATTATACCTGCACTATTTACTTCTCTGGGCACATAATATCCTTTGTGATATTGTGTAGACTAAGTCTATCTGCGCATCAGCATCATGTCTCTTTAACTCATTCACTGCCAGCCATTTTCAAAACGGCAACCCCCCTCACTGCCAGCCGTTTTAGAGCATTTTGACTCATTTCTAAAAACCCACAGAACATTTTCATCAGAAAAAAAAATAGTTTCTAGCTTGTTTTGTTCTTCTGTAATCAGCAGTTGAATAGAGCAAGTTTTACACAAATCGCCAGTTTCAGAGCAAAAAGCTGAGAAAACAGCCTTTTTCTAAAAAAAAACTTGTCAGTGAATTTGAAGCTTTGTTTTTTTTTTTTTTTTTCGCTTTAGGGACACCTCAGCATTGGTTTCCTTCTATAAACTACAAAAACAACACTGAGGGGCGGATTCACAAAGATCTGAAATAAAGGGTGGCAATCCAGTTGCTTTCCTAAATCCTTTAGTGACGCAGTTTCCTCACCTGCTGCGCGGAATTCACTGAAGTTGCAGCAATCATTAGTGTGCGAGCAGAACTGGTGCAGACCACCCCTATTTAAATGAGTATTTTGCTTGTTTAATGTGGAGACGTGAGTGCGCACAAGCACACTGACATTTGAGGAAGTTAAATGTGAGGCAGATGGACTTCTCTGTCTGCTGCACAATATGCGTCATTTCAAATCCAAATGCTCGCTGCCATTGACGCATATATGCATCAATTGTGTTTTTCGGTTGGGGTTGCTAGAAGACAGTGTGACGGAGTTCTCCTGTGAATATCAGGCTTGTACTATGGTTTAGTGACCAAGGCATGTAGGTGGCAGCAGCACACCTTTGGATGAGAGATTAGCCATGATTAAGAACCTAAACTAAATTGTTTAGGGACACACTGGGACGAAGCAGAAAATGAAGCTACGAGAGAAGACGGTGAAGCCCCCAGCAGCTCAACCATAGCATGTGTGGAACTAACTAGACTATTGAGAGTGTTGCGATTGTAAGACAAATCGATCTACAAACTGGGGGCAAGCGGGTCGACTGCTTGTCCAGGAGGAGGAGGAAAGTTTGTGTGGGGGAACAGAGGGGGGAAAGACTTGGAGCAAGGCCAAAAACAGTAAGAAATCCATTGAATTCTGACCCAGATAACAAAATAACAACAATTTTGCCATCAAAGGCTCGGTCTCAGTGTTGCTTTTGTTGTTTTATAGAAGGAAACCAATGTTGAGGTGTCACTAAAGCAAAACAAATAAATAAAATAGTTTCAAAGTCACTGACAGGTTTTTTCATAAAAATGCTTTTTTCTCAGCTTTTTCTGTGAAACTTGCCTCTATTCAACTGCAAGAAACAAGCTAGAAACAAATAGTGAATGAGTTAATAAAGTAAAAAAAAAAAAAACAACTTAAAGACCTGATTGATGTGGGTGCTCCGTCAGGTCCTGTAACTTTGATCAGTCCATGCAAAACAGGCAGATTTGTACAGAAACCATCCTCTTGATCTCCCATTGATCTGAGTTAATGCAGCAAGTCTGTCAGTGAGTCTGTATTATTGAAGATGATCTACTGACCATAATCCA
The DNA here is from genome assembly GCF_900634775.1 of Gouania willdenowi. Taxonomy (NCBI): domain Eukaryota; kingdom Metazoa; phylum Chordata; class Actinopteri; order Blenniiformes; family Gobiesocidae; genus Gouania; species Gouania willdenowi. The sequence goes on from NC_041055.1 coordinate 16,964,946, forward strand.
GTACTGAGCAGCGCTGTGTCACGCACTCTCTCGTATGTGAAAATTCACATACACACACACAAACACACACAACTGGAGCCTTTTTTCCATCTTCGCTGTGTTTTCTGTCTGCACCCGCTTCTCAGTTGTACTGTTTTTCCATGCTAAGACAATCACCGCAGACAGCTCCAGATTTCATGAATCGCATTGCGTCCCCTGCATTAATTTATTTGCATTTCCTCCTCCCATATTTTTGCTTTCCCCTGGGAGATCCGCCTCCTATGCATATTCATTAGAGGGAAACGCTCTAAATGGAATGAGGGTGCATTCTGATGCGCTGAAGACGCGCAGTCCTGATTTCCTGGGCTTTGTACTCCTTATTAGCGCATGAAGTGACGTTTGGACATGTTTTAATACCACCCTGAGACCGGCCTTTTGATGTCAAAATTATTATTATTTTGACATTTAGGTCAGAGTTGAATGTTTTTTTTTTTTACTGTACTTTATCCAAGTCGCTCCCTCTGTCAGCATCCACACATGCAACTTCCTCCTTACCACGGACGTGCCAAGTTAACCCATTTGGCCTGGTTTTTTCTTATCCATTTTCCTCATGATCACGACATTCTCAATAGTCTACAAAAGTCCAACTAGGTCCAGACATAGTCTGGTCAAGTGCGCGCTGCTATGAGCTGCTGGGAACTTCACTATCAACTCCTGTAGCACCATTTTCAGCCACGTAAACTCCTCTCCTCATCAGCGCTAATCTTTCATCCAAAGGTGCGCTGCTACCCCCTACATGTCACCAGTTGGTCACTACATCACAGTGCATGTCCGGTGTAACAGAACTCTGATACACTGTCTCCTAGCAACCCCAGTTAACACCCAATTGACGAATAAACTCGTCAATGGCAGTGAGTGAGTTAAAGAACTGTATGACTAAGAATGTTTGTCAGGAGGTACTGGGGAGATGATATTGTCACCCCTGTCTCCTAACAGGCCATCTGCTAGTCATAAAAAGTCATGGGGTTCCAGACTTGGAGACTTGGTTTTCGTCGGCTCATTTGAAGTGAAATGCCATCTGATTTTTCTGATTTTTGTTTTTAATTGTCAAAAACTTTCAATCCATGAGAAATGTCACTTCGGTAGGGTTTTTGGGGTCACACTGGCATCAGTAGTGGATGAGATCAACTTTTGGACAAAATATTTGTACAATTTAAATAATGTTATAGTTTGTATCCAAAGCAGCTTTAAAGACCATCAAAGCATCATCTACAACTTTGTCCTGTTGGGCAGTGGTGGCCTTGTAGTTCAGGAAGTGGCCTTAGAATTGCTGCTCTTCATGAATGAGTGATTGGTCAAATTTTGTGTATGTACCTGTACGTATATGACAAAAATACTTAATTATTATTAAAAACTTTTGAAATATTGCTCCACAAATGAATTAAACTCTTGCCAGATACCTTTGTTGATGCAAACAGAACTTGACTGGCTTTCATTGCTAATGTTTTAAAAAAAATTTCCATTCCAAACTGACCTACCAGGTTCTACTTTTTTTTTTTTGCCAGTCTAAAAAAGGTGGTGTATTCCTGAGTCTGTTTGCATGTGACCAAAGATATTATCCATAAACCACTGGGAAACCAATAATGGCAGGTGCCAGCCCCAAACCCATTAGTAGCGCTAGATACAATTTTTGGTAGCACCTTCTTACTTCACATTCACTTTTCCACGGAAAAATGCTCTGCAGCCATCGCGAATGAACATGACATTTAGTCACTTGGCTAAAGTACTTGAATGTCAGTTGTAAGACGTTGGATCAAATTCATTTTGCAGGACTCACTTGATGATTTGAACTGGCTGAATCTTGAAAGGAAAAAGAACCCAATATATTTAAAATTCGTGTAGCCTCTTGGTATGATATCATGAATGTGCATTTCTCTTGAAGACATTTTCCCTCTTTTTCAATTTGTTTTTATCCGTCACCATAGTGTTATTCACACAGGGTATGAGCCTGTAGAAAAAAGGATCCTATTTTTTCATATTGTTATTGCATTTATTTGGTATTATGTAGGGTGGCTTATTTTACACATGGAGAAATAACTGTTTTTTCAGGGTTTTTTTTATGTATGAAATGGAAAATTATACTTTTCATCCTCCCCACACTATATTTGCCTATATTGTCTATGCCAGTGGTACCCAAATGGGGATGACCAATGACATTATTGTGGAAGGGCGTTGCCAGCTTTGACTTGGTACAGCAAAGGAAGAAACTGCTCTCTTTGCTTTCTGTCAAGGTCACATATTTGAACAAGCATCTCTTCAGACAGAGACCCAAAAATTAAAACATTGAATGTTAAATCTTTTTCATTTTTACCTTAAAAACTGCCCAATTTATTTAAACGGTAAACATAAATATTTAGCAGTAAAAAAAGAAACTCAATTTTTAACAGCTTTAACAAAAAAAAAAAAACACAATGACTTAACAATAAATCAAATGGACACAACTAATCACCAACATACACACAGAGACACACACACACACACGAAAACATCAATAACCTGAAATCAACCTATCCATGTGATGTATGTGAAATCCTATTGTATAGTGAACGCACCACAGTTTCTACAGTTTAAGATTACATAGCATTACTCATAACGGTTGTCTAATCCACCATCACAGCAATAAGTAATCAATAAATGAAGTAAATACATCTAGGCATCTGTATATGGGATTTTACATCTTACAATACAATACGTGAGCGTTTTCTGATAATGTCAATAAGAGTGTTTACAATGGAGATCAAAACAATTTTTCGAGCCGCAATTTCAGCATTTACTTCTTTTTTTTGGCAAGTGATCAATCATTTATTGATTATTAGGCCTACACGTACACTATGTTTTTATCTGATAAAAATAAATAAATAAATAAATAAAATAAAATATTGTCTACAGCAGCTTTAATTAAAAATATTGACAAATACTTGCAAAGTTTATTACCACATGAGCATGGTTTTAAAACTAGTGGTGGAACTCGATTAAAAAAAATATTAACTAAATAATTAGAGAGATTGTAATTAATTAATATTTGATGCAAGAAGCAACATTTTTTCAATTTAAATGGATTTTGGTATATGGCTGAATCAATGAAAACACAAAAAAAAATGATCTTAAACAAAACAAAAAAAATTGTTTTTTGATAAAAATGTGTTATTTTCATCATTAAGTGATAACATAATATACAATATGAACAAAGAACATTATGACTGCATTGTTCACAAAGCACAAACTTAAGCTTTTCTGAATTTTTTGTAAACTTTCTAAAACAAATGTGTTTCTCTTAGTGTTTTTGGTAGCGCAGGCTAAAAGTACTCCGGTAATCGGCAAACTGCACAATTTGCAAACACGTGGCCTTTTGTTGTCCATCTGTTTTTGTTTTTAAATTACAAATAACGCCCACGAAGCACAGCAACAACTTCTCCTCAAGTTGTTTCTTATGTTGTGGTCTGTGCATCAGTATTATGGGTATATCGGGAACTCGTGCAATTAGAAATGTTCTGCGCTGTTTGGAGTGCAAAAAAAGTGATAAACTGCATTATTATTTAGTCCTTTTTTCTGTAAATAATTAATCACAATAAATGCAATAAAGTCCCAGCATCAATTTAGACATTAGACATAAAAAATGGTGACGTAGGGACTTTAAATCCTACATCCCCAATGAAGAATGCTGATTCTTTACAAGTCAAAAACTAATGAATGTATTTATGTAATACACAAATCGTCTTATTACTATTTTGCAGTTATTGTGCTATCTATTGCCACCTATTGACTTGGAGGAGTATTATAGTTCATCACTTCACCCACGAGTGTTGAAGCCACTGATACAAACTCTAACCAGGAGCATCGGACTTGGGGGGTAAAGGTTACTGAGGGTGGGGGGGTTCTCAGAAGTCTGTTTTATATATATGTACGACAATGCATTTTAAACATTGTTATGTTGTTTATATTGGGATGAACAGTTTTGCACTAAAACAAGTATTCATGCTGCATCAGGCCTTTGCTACGACCCCCTTTAAAACAGTGCAAATGGACCCACATGTGCTGCTGCTGCGCTGTGGATGTAACAAGGAGCAGGAGATGCACAGCAGCATGTTTTTCCTCAAGAAACAAAAGTCAGGCCAAAAATGCAAAAATAGAATAAAAGGAGAGGGAGAGAAGGTGAAATCAGGGAAATCTGCTGCTTACTCAATTTTTCAGAGGTGAACACGTCTTTTTTTAGGCTGATGTGGCAAAAATAATATTAATTAATTAATATTATTATATATTATTACCTTTATGTTTTCTTTGTGTGTGTGTGTTAGTTATACCCTCCCCCCCCAAAAAAAATCAAATGAAAAATTACCAGCTGCCCCTAATTTGTAGCAAAAATATGTCGCAAACACAATATCCAATAAATAACTAAAATATAGTAGAACAGATTTATAAAATGCAAGCAATGAATATTGGAGTCATTAAGTTATTGCAGTTTGGATAAACCTTAGGGTCAGGACCTCATGTGGGGTCACCTGAAATTTAAAATGGGGTCGCCTATAATGTCTAGTAATTGTAAAAAAAAATGTAAAAATTGGGTTAAAAAAGGATTACAATTTTTTTTTTTTTTTTTTCAAATGCACATCACACACAATTCATATGAAATAACTGTAATCTTTACTTAAACTTTTTCAAATATAAATGTAGTTCAAATAAAATGCAGTATAAAATATCTAAGGCGATGCACTTGTCACTTTATCACTAATCCTGCCTACTCTGTATTTGTAACAACACACTTTAATAAACTTGATCAAAAAGTAATTGTAGAAAAAAATATGTGTCTGGGGTCGCCGGACATTTGTGATATTAAAATGGGGTCACGATCCGAGAAAGGTTGGGAACATTTGGGCTGTTATGAAAAAAAACAAAATAATGCAAGAATACTAGTATAGCTTACAGGCAAAAAAACATATTATAACATACAGTAGGGGCCCAACAAGATGGTTTTGTACCCAGGGCCCAAAATGTGGTGCCTCTAACAGAATACTTTCAGAACACGTTGGTGAAGGACATTCTGGACAGTGTTTATTGTGTGACAGTTTCTAAAAAGCTTTATTCGTTAATGCTTGGATTGCATTATCTAAAGACCTACTCTGGCTAACAGCTCTGTGCTTTTTTTTTTTTTTTCTTTTTTTCATAAAGGTAAAATAACCTTCCCTGGTCTTCTGCTTTTAAGTTGATTGATTTTTTTTTCTTTTTCTGTTAAAAGCATATGGGAGAGCTAGCCTCAAAATGCTAAACCATTTCTTTATTTTACCAGACACTAATTGCGAGAGTGGTGGAACAATCTTACTAGCTAGCCTAAAATATATTGTTTTATTGATCCCACGAGTAGAAAGTTTGAAATGGTAACTTTGGATACAGATAAAATGCCCAAAGCTGCAGTTTTTTTAAATAAGTGTTTTCTTTGAAAACATAGGCTTTAAAGCAGCATTTCTCAGTATATGCACATAAACATACACACACTTGCAAATTAGTTACACGTGTATTACAATCTCGTACTCAAACCCACTCTAAAGGAGCTTTTTTTAAAAGAAGGCCATTATGATAAGAGGAGGGCAGCACTTCACATATTGAAGTGGGACCTCTCCAGCCCTGTATAATTTTTGCTTTTGTGTCTGAATTGGGCCTGGTTTTTTTTTTTTTTTTTTCTCACTGCAAACGCAGGCTTCAGTAAGTCTTACAAATGCATAACAGACTCTCAGCACAATACATTAGCTCTCGCCGAACGACTACTGATTTACCGTCTGGTCTTTCACAGTGTAACATTCATCATTTGTCCTCAACTTTTTCTTCTTCACAGATACGCTTGTGAAGAATGGAGGACTAATCAGGCTTCTTATTTATGATTCCAGGGTGACCGATGTTTGATTTGCATTTGTGAAAATGGAATTTCTCCCCACTTACAAAACATTGCTGACCTCTTGGCATTTCACTCACACGGAGATAAACTCTACTATGACTTTAGAATCAGAAGGAAAAGGGGGATTTTACACAACCCAACGGTTTAAAAACAATGAGCATTTTTGTGTCGGCTACCACAGCATTCTGAATCCGAACTAGAGTTGTCACGATACCAAAATGAGTAACCATGATACTATACCAGACAAATGATCACCGTTCAGGGTAATATCACAATACTGAAGCCTTTTTTATTATTATTATTATTATTATTATTATTATTATTATTATTATTATTATTATTATTATTATTATTATTATTATTATTATTATTATTATGAACTGAAATGTATTTGTACAAGTTAGAAATACTTATTAATTACTTGTAGTGTTGTTTGGTGCATGATAAGAGTACATGAACAAAAGCATATAAGCAATAAAAAAACAAATAAATGAAGTTAGAATTTACATGGTTGAAATAAAAAAATAAATCACTCGGTTTCCTTTGCACATCAATTTATGTTTAACTAATATAAATAATCAACTTAGGATAACAAATCCACTGTCTTTTAAAAAAAACTATTTGACAATAAAAATTATTCTCCAACATAATAAACCATAGAGGATAAAATACAATAAACAGGAAGTGATTCCCTGAGAAAACTATATTTGTATGCATTTTCTGGGTGACGTCACGAGTGTTTTATGAGATTAGATGTGATCTGTCCTTTGTGTGTATATAATTTGTAAATATTGTTTGAACAGTGCAAATATCTCTGTAAAAAAATAAATAAATAAAAAACAAGATCGCTCTGAGTTTGTGCAAAAAAAAAAAATAGTGTTCCCTCCTTTGGCTCCTATAGCTGGTGACAGCGCCTGCACAGTGGATCTCATATTGTTTTACCATCTCTGCCTCGTTTAAAGCCAAAATTGTTCGAAATGGGACTTTCGGAGTTTGTTTTTTTGAGCAAATTTAGTGACGCCACTCGGGCCCGGTGCTTCTGCCATGTGTTGTCTCGTGTTTGTGACTGTAAGCCATGCACGCGTCCAGGCGAGACAGAACTTTAGCTTGTTGTTTGTTTTAAAGCCAGTTTCTGTCGAAGCGTAGCTGTCTTCGTGGAGTTTGTTCTGTCGGCAGAAACACGCAAACAGCCAATCAGCTACAGACGGGCGGACCCAGCGTGTGGACACAGCCTATCATATCTCTGGACGTCACCAGTAACAGGCAAACAGATAATCATTCAGCAGCTGTGGAGTTCGGTTGCCATGTTGGTTTATTTTCAAGTGAGTAGCGTACAGTGATCTTAGACTGTGCAGTGAGAAGCCGGGAGGAGATTAGAGGCAGCAGCTATGTAGCGGAAACTGGCACCGGTTGAATCGTAATCCACGGTAGTACCGTCGTGTAGAATTTCAAGTATATTAGGAACCGTTACAATTTGGCACCGCAGGGTATCGTGGGTATCGTGCAACTATAATCTGAATAAACTGATAGAATATGTCAAGAGAATGTTTTTCAACCTGTTTTTCCTTGTGGTGTCTTTATCAGAAGACTAAATCGCCTTTATTGCCATAACTGCTAAAAAAGCAAATAAATGTCCATGAATATTAGTGCTAAGGCATTTCATAGCTGGAGGGAAAAAAAAAATGTTTGCCAAGATGTTTGAATCAAATGAAGTGTGTTTTGAAGGCTGAGATTTTGCTCTAATGATCCAAGGACTTAAGATAAAGTAATGTTTTTACATAACCACACATTTCCTCATATGAACTGATGCTGCGTTCCTGGTTTTCTAGTTAATTTTGTGCTAAAAGCTGTTTTGCAAGCCTTGGTAGGGCAGACATTCACCCTCTCTTATCAAACACAGATCCATTCATTCAAATCATAATTAAATCCAGCTGAAGTGTTTTGATATTGATTGCATGGCATTATTTTCTTAATCGTTTGTTCATAAACACGGCAGCTCTTTATTGTTATTATTATTATATAATTTACTTGACTTAAGAAACCACTTTTTTCACAACACTATAATATCACCCATACACACACACAATGCTGATAGAGCCGCTATGCGAGGCATTAAACAACCCATTAAAAGCACTTCAGTGTCTTGCCAATGGCACTTTGACATTATGTATAGACCAATCTACTAACACATATAACAACTATAACTATAACAATATCTACACAGGTAAATGTATAGCGTATGTTGATTTTTGTGTACACATTTATGTCTATTCCTTTTTTTCTGTGCCTGTGTGTGCATGTGTGTTTTAAATACAGACCATTAGCTGATCACAGCAAATATTATTAATGCAAAACAAATCTGATGATAGTGAAATCTTACAGCTCTGGTCCAGATGAATAGATTGCACCATAAATGAAAAGAAATGGAACCACTGCTGTCTTATCGGGGGAAGCCCTCAGAAGTCTGTTTTATGTATACAGTATATGTACGAAAACATTTTTAGGTTATTTATATAGGAATGAAAAGGGCCCTGTGTGAAAATACAGCCGCCCCTAAATTGTAGCAAAAGTGTGTCACAAACACAAGATTCAATAAACCACTAAAATATAGTAGAACATATTTATAAAATACAAGCAATGGATATGGAGTCAGGTTATTGCAGTGTTTTTCAACCTTGGGGTCAGGACCCCATGTGGGGTCAGCCTGGAATTAAAATGGGGTTTAAATGTCTAGTAATAGTAATTGGTAAGGAGAAGGAGAAGGAGAAGGAGAAGGAGGAGAAGGAGAAGGAGGAGGAGGAGGAGGAGGAGGAGGAGGAGGAGGAGGAGAAGGAGAAGAAGAAGAAGAAGAAGAAGAAGAAGAAGAAGAAGAAGAAGAAGAAGAAGAAGAAGAAGAAGAAGAAGAAGAAGAAGAAGAAGAAGAAGAAGAAACCTAAGTTTAAACGGATTAAAATTCTATTTTTTTGAATTATTATTTTTCAAATGCACATCACAGACATTAAATATCAAATAACTGTATCCAATACTTTACCTTTCTCAAATATAAAGTTTGGGAACGACTGTGTTAATGTGAAGAAAAGTATACATATTAAAACTTACAGGAGACACTCAACAAGATGGTTTGTACCCAGGGCCCAAAATGTGGTGCTACGCCCCTGCATATAGGGCCTGTACTACAAAGCTGGATTTCCTCATTTCACGCCAACTTTTGGGATTTATTTGGTGTGTCCTGTACTATGACACTGGCTAACTTCTTATGAGGCTAAATCACCGTGGTAACTTAATCTGAACACCTAACCAAGTTGGGACCAGATTTAGTGCTGGATAAGATCTGAGCAAGTACTACAGTCCCACTTCCTGACCAATCAGTTCTCTTGTAATACAAGCTGTTCATTGTTAGAAGATCCTGGTTGGTAAGTGGATCTGACAACTGTGTTTAGGAAAGAAAGATTATTAATCGATAAATGCAATGCTCTCTTTTAGAACAAATAATTTATTCTTTCACTCGTTCATTCATTCATTCATACATACGCTATGGTGACAATTAACAGTGTTGGCAGCTTCCTGCCTGCATTCATTCCTTCCTGCTTTTTTTTTTGCAGCAACAGTGTTGTTTTTTGTCTGAATTATGGATTTTATTTCTCAATATTTATAATATATTCATAGAATTATTCCTCACTTGTGACGTAAATTGCTCTGCATGGTTTCTCAGTCTTTGTGATTGGTCTGACGCTGCAGTCTCCACCCCTGTTGCTTTAGCGCGCACATTGCCAGGCTGAAATCACCTTGCTTAAGTGCATTTGTTCGTAGTACAGGGGCTCTCTGACATACAATATTTGGTTAGGTGAAGCCAGCTTACGGAGATATATTCCAGATATACTTATCCGGCTTCGTAGTGCAGGCCTATAATGTCTTGCTGCAATGTAGCGATGCTAACCATCACTGCACCACTTTTGTCAAAAGTCAACATCCAAATATACAGTATGTTATGTAGAGGGCCACCTCAGTGTGTTGATGTGTGTTCTTCGCCGCAACTACCAAGTTCAATTACTTGTGCTGTTTTTTAAACTGTACCTGGTGAATAAAAACGCCCAGCGTAAGCCGGAGATTGGCACTAGCAGACCCCCACGACCCTGAAACACAGGAACAAACAGGTCTGAAAATGGATGGATGGATGGAAACCTGGCATTTCTCAGATTTATTACGTGTCGGACTAATCTAGTGTCTACGATTAATTAAATAATGTCACCTTGCCTCATCTTGTGTATTACAAAAAAAAAAAAAAAACTTTTTTGTTGCTCTTTATTCAAATGCCAGTCGCTAGTCAGGATTGCTGGAGGGCAAGAATTATACAGGTGTTAAATATTTATATAGAAAATGGCTTGAATTAGAGATGTGAGGGTCCCTGCAGTAGATGATATTTATAAACCTATTTTGGTGTCACACACAGGTCCTCATTACATGGTTCTATTCTACATGGTTCAACTGTTGAGTGGTGATCTCATGAGGTGAGATGTGAGTCATTAGTTAAACAGAGTTGGTCTCAATGAGCTCAGAACATTAATAGTGCGTGCAGTGCACGCTCAGATGTATGTGTGTATTTGCATTGTAATCTGACATTATTACAGGGGTTAATTTACATTCTATAGCTGACACTGCAAACCATATATTCTGTTAATCAAAGAGGTTTACGGCTTGATTGTGAGTCATGCCTGTCTCTATTCTTTGGCAAAACAATGAAGTATGTTTCTTATAATGGGACAAAAGTGCCTCTTATGGAAGGAACTATTTTAATAAAATTGCTCTTTAAGTCAAGTCATAATGAAGGTCATTCTTACTTGATTTTATGTTGCTTTAAACCAATGAAACTCAAATTCCCCTCTATTATCACTATTATTCAAATGAAGTTCTAAAGACGAAAAATAAAATCGTTTTTCAAAATAAAAGTACAAATAAAACAGGAGTGGATTGGAATATTCAGATATGATTTGCAAGCTTTGGATGTGTAACAAAAAGAATGCATGAAAATAAAGAAAAGATGTATAGATTATCTTTAAAATAAATAAGTGTCAAGGATGTTCAAAAACAGGTTTGTTTTAGCCCATGTGTAAAGGGTGACACAATGGTTATTAAGATAATGATGTGATTTAAGTATAAATGTAGTATCTCTACAGAACTAGTGTAAGATAAACTAGTGTAACATAAACAGCTATATTAACAATATTGATCCCCCCACCCCCATTTTCCATTTCTAAACGAATCTTTTCATGTTAAAAAATAATTGAAATTTAAAAAAAAAAAATCAATTCATCACGATTTTATCATCTATTGGTTCTTTTTGTTCCCATAATAAAAAAAAATAAGAAAAAAGAAAATATGCCTGATATTGTAAACCTCAAAAAACCCTTGACATTCATCATCAACTATTGTAAATCAATCTAGCATGAATTTGTTACACAATTATTTCCTGGCACAAATAGTAATTAGGACTATTTTACCTTGTACATATATATCTTTATTACTTTTTAAATTATTATAATTATTGTTATTAGACTTTTCTTTTCTTTTCCTTTTTTTTGTTCTTTGTTTCAATTTTAATTGTTTTATGTATTTATTTTTGTGGCATCCAGTGTGGACAGCAAAGTAAGAATTCAATTGTACTGGGAAACATATTTCCTCACTGTGCACATGTTAAAAATTTTTTTAATTCAATGTGGATTTTACAAAAATATTTTATAGCACTGAAAATAAGACTATGAGATCTTTTTTTTTTTTTTTTTTTTTGTAATTTCAAAAAGTCTTGGAGCAGAACCAACGGTCTTGATGGGTTTAAAAAAAGAAGAATAAAAAAATAGGGTCACAAAACCTACAATCTTTTTTACAAGATGCTTTTGTTTTGAAAGACCTTGCGGAAGTTCCGTGTGCGATCACTCCCTGTACAAGAAGCCGATGATTGCGCTCGTGACAGCCGCGCGCAGCTGGCAGCGGCTGTCATTGGTGGAAACTCACACGTCTCACGCGGAGGGACGCCAGTGTCTGTGATGGACTCTGAGGCTAAAACCAGAAGAAAGACACTTTGTCTTCAGTCTGCTCTGTGAGGAGAAGTTTTCCCTGTGTTAGTGGAGGGCGGACAAAGTGCTTCCATGGTCTACCCTGTGTCGGTGGGCTGCACGGTGAGCTAGACTCAGTGTGGATGAAGCAGCCCGGGCTCGGTTTGTGAGTCTTTTCCTTGGGAAGCATCATGGTTTTTCCGCTGCTGAGGGATTTTCCTCCTGAGATGCTGCTGTTAATGTTGCTGGTGCACATGCTGTGCCTTGTGCCTTTGAGCCAAGCAGCTCCTTCCCTGAGCACCGAGCAGCTGGACACGGGGGTGGTAAGTTCAGCACGGTTTCCGACCTGCACACTTGGAAGTTTCGACCTGTGGTTTCACCCTGTGCGTGCGTGCGTGCGTGCGTCTGTGGCTCAGCTTCTTCCATTTGGGGTTTCACTTGATTGTCCAGGAAAAGAGGAAGAGGTGTCTTTCAAAATACTTGCTCTGAATTTTAACAGCTCTCTGCAGCTCAATCCAGCAGCAGCAGCAGCAGCCATAGCCCATAAACCCTTTGACTGCATGATGACACACAGTAAGGAAATAAAAATAAGGTGCATTCATTCATTCTGAGCAGGTATGATCTCATTAGAAATAAAAGATGACCTAAGTTATTGAAAGGATTTCTTTTAATCCACCTCTCACCTTTTTTTTTTTTTTTTTTTTTTTTTTTAGATGAGATTTTAAATCCACCAGGCATATTCATATTCTGTCAGTGATGGCTCTTCTGTGTTTGAAAAGAAATGATCCAACAGTGTAGTGGTGCGTCAGGGGATCATTAGACTGAACAGAATGAGTTCACACAGTAAAAAGGCAGCATCACTGATGGAGAGGGTACCACCAGCTGATTCCAGCTCTGCCTGCATGAGAGAAGAAGCCCTTCATCCTTCGCCTCCAGCGCTGATTTATTTTTCATGTGTCCGAAGGCGAAAACACCCCAAAAACTTATTGCGAGGGAATTATTCCCCAATTTTGAGAATGGCAGGGGGTATTTATTGATGTTGTAACACTAACACGTCATTATCAGCAGCATGCATGGCATGTGCTTTAAAGTGCTGGAGACGCCTGCAGACACAAAATATGTAAAGATTCCTGCTGAGTGTAAATTTGAATGTGTAATGCTGTAGTCGAAATAGTTTCACTGAGAAATGATTGTTTTTGGTGCCTTTTTTTAAATTATATAATTTATAATCATGTGATATTGTTAGCTATAGCTCACATTTTAAAAGAATGTAATTGGTTTTTATTTTATTTAAGTATATTTTAGCATCAAATGGAGATCTAGGATCCAATATTATGTCTATATCTTCCTACATGTGGAATGTTTAAGTTGTGGAAGGCTAGAAATCCACAGGTTGATGTTGTTCTCTGGAAAAAATAGTGGATTTTACTGGAAAAACTCTATTTCATTTAGTTGCATTAGGTTTATTTTTGTATTTTAATCATCAGACCCACTACTTCAACTTATACTGTTTTAACAAGTTTAACACCTCTGTAATTCACTGTAGCACTTTAGATCACATTAGTTTTGTCTAACCTTTTAACGTATTTACAATTGTGGCGCCTGCGAGGGCGGATCGTCCTTATGTTGAACAGAAAAAAAATGTTCTGTATTTTTATTATTTTTTTTTTGCACGTTAAAACTATTTTATGATTTTTTTATTTTTTTATTTATTTATTTTTAAAGCCTATGAGTTAAAATTAGAATTAAGGGCCACTGAAGTGAAAAGCCCTCAAATATGTCTGGTTGAAATATGACTATACCATGAAGGCTTGTCTCAAAGTGTGTCCCTGCAACCTACATTCACGTCTTGTTACATAAGTTTGCTGAGACACGACTCGCGTGGAGTAACTTCTTCATCGCGACAATTTGGAAAAGTTATGATGGAAAACAAAACAAGTGAGAAACCTTTATTTTTTTTTGTTTTAATTTAAAATAATAACGATAATAATCACTGATCTCATCCACATCCTCTTCTTCCATTCATCTGTCCACTCCCCCAGCCCGCCTTACCACCATGGGGAGCAGGGCTTTCAGCCGCTCTGCAAAATTTTATTTTTAATTTATTTTTAATTTTTTCATATTGTCCTGTCTTGTACTGTCCTGTTAAGTTCAGAGAGTGTTTAGGAAGTGCAGTCCACATGTTTACGTTTCCATGAAATAGTGACGTTAGTTCAATATGTTTGCTTTATTGTTGTAATCTGTGCTTTAAAATTCATATTTGATATTTATTTAAAGTTTAAATAAATCTTAAATTGTATATTATGAAACAGATTGATTTATTGCTTGTGTTCATTGAAAAATACATGACTAGAGGCCCTTGAAAAAAATACTCACATATTAAATCACGATATTGAGGAAAAATATTGCAATTAGATTAATTTCCAAAATCATTCGGCCCCGCTGTAAAGTGACCTGAAAGGTGCTAATTTTCAAATAAAATGTATTATTATTACATTATCAATAACTGACGTCAAATCAAATAAGCTCTGTACAATTCCAATACTTTTTTGTATAGTATTTATTGTCACATGCCCAATATAACTATAACTAGAGGCACAATTTTTTCCCATATACAAAATAAAAATAGAGCTGTGTTTCAAAATAAGAGAAAATAAATGAAGTAAAAATTGTGCATGTTTTTAACAGTTTTAACTAATTTTACACAAAACAAACATCTTAATAAAGCAGTTTCAGTGACCTACTTTATTTCCCTTTTATTTTCAACTCCAACACTTTTTTGTTCAATGAGTTACGAGCTCTAGTTTGTCCTGCAAAGATTTTAAATTTTAATTTACAAAATTTAATGTGATATACTGTGTACAATGAAATGATATAAATTTACACAACTTACAAAAATGTTTAGTTTAAATCCAAGAACCTCTGAACATGTTGGCAGTGAATGTGTGGCTCGTGGTGGACTGGTTGTACTGGGACACAGCTTAGTTTTGGAGGTCGTGCTTTAGATTTGAGTGAGTATGTTTGTTCAAAACCTGTGTTTGTCTCATTGTCGTTTCACATCAGCACTTTTAATAAGTGCCACAGTTTGTGAACTGACAGAGACCAACTGGTTTAGTTCTACCTGTAGAAGTAGAAACAGAAATGAGTCTGTCCTTTCCTTTCTGAATGAAATGCTTTTTTATTTAACTGACCACTTTTCTTGCTGAGAGTCATTTGTTCCTTATTTTTCATCATTGCTCTGTCTCACTGTCTCTTCCTCAACTTTCTCTGACACTATTGTCTGAATCTTTTCTTTTTCCCGCTTTCCCGTGTGATGCTCTCTGTTTCTGCTCTGAGTCACAATGGCCACATTTACATGAGAGCTTTAATTCCCCTTTAATTTAGAATAAAAATGTAATCCTCTTTAAACTGACCTTGTAAACACCTAATTCCGAATGAAAATGGCCTTTCTGAATTAAACTTGAATCCAAATTAGGTGGCTGGTTTATTCTGATTTAATTCTGAATTAAATGATTCCTTGTTTTTGTTAACACTTAATTCTGCTTTAAGTCGTTCTGCGCATTCACAACTTCTCACGATGACGCGCCGGTGACAACATAGTCCAAGCTGTCAGCCCGGACTGGAGCCGAGACTAAGAGCCTTTAAAGATATAGATATAATGAAAAGGGTGGATAGACGGAAGCATAAACATGCAGGCATTCACACGGACATTAAACGCACACGCGGACATCCGCAAACGAAACAGGCTTCATCAAGGCATGAAGCAACGGACCCACAGAGCTTCACTAATAACGTGCAGATCATTTTTAAAGTTCATTTTTCACTCAACGTCCTGTTGTGGAGGTAGATCAGCTGTTACTAACTGTTGGCTCTGATTGGCTAAAGTATGGTGTTCTATCTCCTCCTCAGCTAACGAAAGTGAAACCGTATCTATGGAATTCCCTACCAAGCCACATTCGCAATTGCACCGACCTCCCATCCTTCAAATCACTTCTAAAAACTCACCTGTTCCACTCAGCCTTTAACGTTTAAACCACCCACTCACTCATTTCTTTTCTCTATGTCGTATTTTCTTTTATCAATGCTCTTGTTTTTATGCTATAAAGTGTCTTTGAGTGTCTCGAAAAGCGCTTTTAAATAAAATGTATTATTATTATTATTATTGTTATGTTTTTATCAAAATAAAAGTGAAAATAGTTCTTATATGGTCTTCTATGTAGTAGCCGAAAAGAAAAGGTTTGTTGTGTGTTTTTCTCCGATAGACGTGATGTCACGTTCGCCACTTGTCCAATCAGAACCCTTCCCAACCCCCAGACCTAAAATGGAAATAATGAAGTAGAATAAATGTGCTTACTATTTCCATGTGAACACGAAGCAGAACACTTAATTCTGAATTATGTAATTCTGAATAATTAATTCCAAATTAAAAAAAACACCATGCAACCCTGGCCAGTGTTTACCGCCGGTAATCTAGAAACCTGATTGGTTGAGCCATATCAGGTGGGAGGGCATAACTTGCATGCAATTGGTTTGAGTGCTTCCTTGTCGGCTAGAATGCTACCGTAAAAAATAGAAATTGAAGCGCTACATTAAGTTTTAATTAAAAATCCCTGTTTGTAGGTCTAGGTCCGCATGAAGTACCCTGTGGGTCTCGACCCGGACTACTTTCCACCATTTGGTGACCACTGCCCCTATAGTTAGACAATAACTGCTCAGAAGGAAAAAAAATTTGTTTTCGGGACAAAATGGCGCAGACCCTGCAGTCACAAAGTTCTGCAGGGAAACGGACACACATGGAAATAGGTTTTAGAATTGAATGTGCTAATTATATATCTTATTCAAAAGGTCAGTTTGGCTACAACTCACTGTGCCCAAGAACAAAGTGTGGTTGTTCAGCCTTGAAAAGAAAAAGAGAATCTTCACCCTGTGAATACTGGAAGCAACGCACTGTTACTTTTTAACTTGTAACCAAACACCTTCTACTTTGATCTTGACTTGAAGCTCTTTATGCATTAGTGCTCAGCTCTCTACTGTGACAAAGGAAAAGGTTAACCTTCAATGACAAATTCTATTTCTTAATGGTTGCTGAACATTGAGAGGAGACAGGATTTCCGTTTGAATTCCAGTTTTTTATTTACTCGTTTTTAAGCTGAAACAGGGAAATGTTGCCCTTGTTTGAAGTAGAATAAGCAGCACCAATGCAGAGGCAAGGTGTTTAGATTAAAGGTATTCAAAAATGATACTAAGCAAAGGCAATGTGATGAAAACCCAGAGCAAATTAACTATATGTTATGCAGAGAAAAGTGCGTAAGATTGTTGCTGATTCTCTGGAAAAGCTCAGTGACTAATATACATATAGTGATCATTCTCCATCTCTTTTTACGATATTGATAAAATCAGGATTTATCGTAATTATCATAAAATCAGATCACATACAGGCCGATAATGTGTGCACCAATGATTTAACAAATGTAACCATGGGTGTAGGGCTGTGCAGTATACCGAATATCGGTCTATATTTTCGTTATGATATTAATTTTCAATAAACCGCCGTACTGGTGTATTTGATTACACAACTTTCGGACTGCTACGCTGTGCAGCGTTACAGACCGGACATTTTTCAACGTTGCACTTCTAAATAGGAAGGTAAACAGTAGCGCTCTGGTGTTAGTTGCGGTGTAAATCATGCATGTAAATGGATAAGAAAGACACAATTGAAAGCTCTGAAGCTGCATGTGAGCGCGTGCGCATGCCTCTGCTACAGGAGAACAACACTCACGGACACGGAGGCAAGGTTAGCTTAGCATGTTGGCAGTAATACACGAAAATAAAGCAAAGGATCGCAATTTCTAATTCCGATAACGCGGAAATAAGTCCTGATTTTTTTTTTTTTTTTTTGGGGGGGGGTGGCCGGTGTACAGCATATCCACGCATGCTAATGAATAGTTGACTTAACTGGAGCACCATAGTTTTGTATGAAGTTAAGATTGACAATGACTTGAGATATTTGCAGGTTTTAGTGACAATATTAAGTAATTTATTTTATATAATTTTAAAAGATGACAATATATTTTTTTTTTTTAAATAACAGCAAAGCATAACAGGTTACATGTATTCTGTTTTTTTTATTTTGCAGAAAGTTGAATTAACTTAACAGTAGCATAACCAACTTAGCATCTGCATTGCTTCACCCCATGGAATTAAATTCAGAGGGTCCAGCTCTTATATGTGGGGTCTCCTAACCCTCTTCCCCTGGTCAGGGGTCTGCAACCTTTACTCTACAAGGAACCATTTAACCTCATCTCACCTGGATTAAAGTCCTCCTGGAGCCAAAAAAATACCTTCTCAAGGAAGACAATACAGTGAATTAAATTCTTTACAGTAAAAATTATATAGAATAATGTTTTATTTGATTTATATTGATCATGTAAATGGAAAATTAATAACAGTTTAAAATAAAATTTTAAAAAATGTCATCAAGAAATAAAACAGTATCTTGCATCTTCAAATTCTTACGCATTTCAGTTTACATGAACACAATGTTATAAAGAAGATTTTTTTTTTAGTTAATGTATTTGAAAGGCTACAAAAGTAACTTGAATTTGATAACACATGATCATGTGGTCAACACATGCTAATTTTGCTCATTTCTTGCCACGCATCATTTCACAACATTTTATAGGCATGAATTAAGGCTGAACAATTTTTTTTCCGATGTTTTTTTTTTTACTTTGAGAACTCTATTTTCGATTTGGATCTCAATTTTTTTTCCTCTCAGCATGAATCGTAGGTCCGTTCAAAGATAAAGCTGCTGCTATAGAGGTATGACTGTGTCCCTTTATTGCTCATCATTTCTGTTAAATGCACAAAAATGTACAAAGAAAAATAAGAGAACTGAAAAATAGGGCCGAGACACCAGCACAAAATTGTCCCTTAAGCTTATAGGTCCCATATCATCCTGTTTTTATATCCATTTGTTCTAAGAACCCCACAAACATAGTATTTGGGGTTTATTTTCCCAAACTCGCATGTTTTCCAGAGTTTTAGCCTCTGAAAAGTCACTTTCTGAGCAACTCTACACAAACAGGCTGATTTGCGTCCTACTTATGAGTGGGCGTGTCTACAGACGGGACACTGAATTCCTCCTCCCCGCACGGTGACGTAGGGCCAGAGGACGGCCCGCCCTCCTCCCACCGACTCCGTAGCTGAGCTCATGCTGCTTTATAAACACGAGACAGAGCGTGGGGGCGGGTCGTTCACCGGTACATACATAGATTGTAGAAAATACATACATAGCACTGCGCGAAGGACGCTGAAATGCTCACCTTTGTGTGCGTGTCTGTTTACATGCCAATCATGGCAGAGAGCTTCCAGAAGGCGCTGGTCAAAAATAAATAAATACTTAATGTCTCTCATGCCTTTTATTTTGAAAGAAACCTTTATTTTGACAAGCATGCTGTGAACTGCATGTTGCACAGGAAAATGTATAGATTTATGATTTAAAAATGATTGTGTGATTTCAACAGCCATTTTTCAAAAAACAAGCTAAATTTGGTTGGTTGAATTCTAAAAAAAAAGTGGGTCACCATTTAATGACCTTGACAAAATGTAGGTCCCAGGGTGAGACCACTTGAGAACCCCTGGTTTAAAGCACAGAAAGGTAGCTTAACATGGGCTCTTAGAGTCTTGAACTGCACTTGACCTTTTCTTTTTGAGTGACAGTGTGGAAATCCATGTCACATTTTTTTTTGCTTAATGTAGAAAATAGTGAAAATTAAAAATCAATTTCAGTAATCAAGAAAAAGTCCGGAGTTAGTGTTGTAAAACCGTCCGTTACTCCAGGGAAAAGGGTGAGTGGGTGGGAATGTTTGCTCACAGCTTTAATGTTTCAGATCAAGTATTGATCATAAAACTATTAAGTTTAATATTTTCTGAAGCAGTTTATCAATAAATTATTGTTTTTTTTTCAGACCCATTTCAACGACTGAAGCAATACAAAATATGTAGTGGTTTTTATTTATTTTTTCTTCTTTTTTTTTTTCCTTTTATCATAGAAAAAGAAGATATACTCATGTTTGATTACAGACAGCAGAGCCGATCTCACCACTATATTCCCAACTGCCGCTCCTGGTTCATCATAAAAGACGGAGTAAGAAGGGCATCAGTGTCGACAGCTTCGATGATTATTAGTTGGCCGGTGACTGATTTCTTTTCACGGGGAAGGCAGAGGACACACTGAGAGCATCATTCTGCTTCACTGGCTGGCTTCTAAAGAACAGATATTATCAGATGATTGCACACATAATTCTCTTTCCACAGGGGATGTATGTCTGTGCATATACATGTGTGGGTGTTCATCTGTGTCTGATTATCGCTAGCTTTCCCAAAGAGGACTCAGAAAAACAAAAACAACCACAAAAAAATATGAATAGATAACCATCCGCTGCTCCCATCGCCTCCTGGGACTCAGTTGAGAATTCAGATTCCTATGCACAGTCTTCTCACCAAGCCTCACTCTGAATTCTTTGCAAACACAAAGAAAGATAAGAAATGTTCGTTTTATAGGTATGCCGTTATCCAGCTTGATATTATCACTGCATACCCCCGATTTGCAATTTCAGTACTTGGGGGAACTGAGTCATAACAACTAAAAGGTAATCTTCTCTGTGTTTTCTGCTCATTTCATTATGTTCCTCACGAGGTTTTTTTTTTCTTGACTAAAATATAAACCTAAGCTTCCCAATGGGAAAATTCCTCTATAGCACACAGGAATGTTTCTTTTTAAAAGTGCGAGCTGACCAGAACTACTGCTGATAAATTACAAGATTTAACATGTGCTCATCTACAAGTGGAATTCCACACCTTTAGAGGTTTCCCAAACCCTCAGGGCCGCTTAAGCTCAGAGCGCACAACTGCAAAACCCTCCGTTTCTTATTTCTTCTTCTTTCTTGCTTTTATTTTGCTGTTTAATTTCCTAAATGAGAACACCATCTGGCAACAACACCTGGCGTCCGCCTTCAGCTGCCATCCCTTCACTTACCAGTTCTTCTTCCTGCTAAAATACTTAATAAACTCATCAAGTACTGAAAGTGCATAAAAGAGCCTTTGATGAAGATTATCTGCCATAACAAAGGCTTTTAAGCATTGTATGAATACTCGTTTTTTTTCCCCCCCAAATTTTCCAAATTCTGTTTCAGGGTTTACCCAGGTCTGTACGCTTTTGTATCAAACAGGCTAAATATAGTAAGGCTGCAACAACAAATCGATAAAATTAATAAAAATCGACTATTAAATGCGTTGGCAACAAATTTCATTATTGATTTGTTGCGTTGTGCTATTTACATTGCGTCACTGAATGTGATGCAGAGCCTTGCGTGTGCCGAGTGTTTTGTGTGTGTGTGTGCAGTGTTTTTGTGTCTGCGCACCACTATGTTTGTGTACGTGTGCAGTGTTTGTGTGTGTAAGCACCACAAGTGTTTGTGTGCATGTGCAGAGTGTTTGTGTGTGTGCGCACCATTATGTTTGTGTGCGTGTGCCGAGTGTTTTGTGTGCACCATGAGTGTTTGTGTGTGTGTGCACCATGAGTGTGTGTGTGCATGTGCAGTGTTTTTGTGTGTGCGCACCACTATGTTTGTGTACGTGTGCAGTGTTTGTGTGTGTAAGCACCACAAGTGTTTGTGTGTGTGCGCACCACAAGTGTTTGTGTGCATGTGCAGTGTGTGCGTGTGTGTGTGTGTGCGCACACCACGAGTGTTATTGTTTGTGTGGGCGCACACCACGAGTGTTATTGTTTGTGTGTGCACAAGTGTTTGTGTGTGCACGTGCCAGTGTTTCTGTGTGACTTGAGTGTGCAAGTGTGCGTGAGAGACACTTTAATCAGTTTGAGCAAGGTTTAAATGTGCTTTATAGATAAACTGTGTAACAGAGTCGAGTACTGTCATTAATGTTTCCTTTGTAAGCTTCAGACAATTTAATCGGGATGGTAATAATCAGCCATACTGTTGGAGCCTCAGCCACCCTATGGTGATGGGCAATATACTACGGAATTGTGTGCTAGGGTCTCAAAACAATATTTGTGAAACCTTTAATTACCGCCAATCAGCCTCACGTTTTGCACGAAACCCCACACAGCTGTGAGATTGTCGATGCTTCTTCTGTGTTGTCACCAGATATAATGATCACCAGTTACACTAATACACCAACAGTGAAATCTTTTTTCTACCAGTTCTTTTTCAGATTTGAATGCAGTCATATTAATCTGAACTGCGTGTTCATCACAACACTTTAAAAACACACTTCAGATAAAGCTTGGTGTTCGTTTTCTTTTTCATATTTGCATTAATTTTCAATCACTGGATAACATGAACATCACATCCATTACATGTAGCACTGGATGATTCATATCGTTGACACATTCATTAAAAAACTATTCATGAAAAGGTTATTGAATTACCGAGCAATATATTTGACTTGTTCACGCAATTGATGCCAGTGTTTACTGAACCACAGCAATAAAAACTGAGACTCCAATATAATCTATAATCCTGAATCCAGTCCTTAGTCACAAAACTGGGCAAATATATTCTGAGGCCCTTTATCACTGGATGACGTAGGAACTACAATATGAAACAAAGTACATAGTTTCTAAAACTTTGATCTGAGATGGCCAAAATAACATAAAAACCTGATCCAACAGTAAAAGAAGTTAAGTTCAGCACCCAAAACCAAAAAGCCAAGATTTTTGGCTCAATCTAAGACTCTAAAGACGTGTAAAAATGTGTCTTTTGACAAAATCGTATCAAGTGGATGCAGCACATTTTCAATTTTTCGGCGCTTACACGCTTGTAGTACGTCTTCTACCAAATGCTTTATAAATGAGGCCACAATGTTAGCTTATATGTCTTCTGCTGAAGCCTGAGGTTTGCTATTAACACATTGTTGTCATTAACCAGTGCATTCACACATTCGTATTACCTCTCTGTCATAAACAGAAAAGCATGCACATGAAAACCCAGACCATTAAAATGTGATAATTCCAGACTGACATGCACAGCACTAAAAAAAAAACACACACTACCTGTACTTGAATCGGCCCATCCAAGTATATTCTCTGCACTGATGTCCAATTGTATCACACTAAGCATATTAATAAAAATCAAATATAAGTGGGGTGGTGGGGGGAATCACTGGTGAGCAATACATTTAATGAAACTGAGCCACTTTTATCTTATGATTGTGGAAAAAGTTCATCATTTAACATTTAGGTGGTTGGAAAGAAGTAAAGAATGACTTAAAGAACATTTTCTACCAATATAAAGTCACAGCTGCAAAAATCACCATCCAAGAATATCTACTTACTTTCTGCTGTCATTTATTTTAAGCACCATTTCTCATTCAGCCCACAGAGGTGCAGCAGCTTTTAGTATGCAACACAAGACAGAAGTGGTTAAATTAAATTATTCAGTTTATGTTCTTAAGGCTAACAGGGAGTTGTTTTTCTATTATTTCCTTCATTTTTTAACCTTACATATGCTGTCAAAAGTCAACACCACATGTAGTGGAATCTTTTTTACAACAGCTAGTATGCATGTTTATTATTGCAATGAAACACATATATTTATTGTATTGCATAGTTGTGACCATCACCAGACCTCCCTAAGGAAGGGTAAGAAACACTTTATTAGAAGGGAAGATATAAAAAGAAAGGAGTGTTAGACCTTGGTGAGGGGGAAAGGAAAGGGAAGAGGGAGTTAGGGTGGGACGGTAGGATTGATTGACAGTAGGGATGTAACGATTCACTCAACTCCCGATACGATTCGATTCACGATACTGGGTTCACGATACGATTTTCTCACGATTTATTTTACAAAATGGGACTGTAGACAAATGACTGAAAAATATTCCTTTATTTTTTTGGGGAAAATACTGTACTATTTTCCTTTTATTTTTTATTGTCAAAAGAATCCCTTGATAAACTATTCAAAATGATGCAATTTAACTAAAAATAAATCTTGAATGAAATAAATAAAGGAATAATACAAATGAAGAAGCCTATTAATTTAAATTCTGTTTCTATAATAAACAATTCAAAACTGCGCAATAGTTCTTTTTCTTTTTAAAAGTGCAACTGAAAATGTATTTTGTGCCTTAACAATTGGACTTTAAAATTAAAAAAACAGTCATTTCACTGTATTTACGGCAGATATTTGTTTAGACCAGCAGAGGGCGCTGGTAACCCAGTGGTCGGTTGGCATGCAGTTATTCCACCAGTGAAGAAGAGAAGCTATGCTAGCGGACAGAGTTAATAGAAAAACGTGACTTTTACAGATATTCACGTAATATTTCAGATATTCTTTCGGTGCTAAAGGATTAAAGAATCATTTATGAGCATGTTTAACAGTAAATGGCGGCCAGAAAGAAAATAGTAGCAGATTCCGCCCGTCACGTCCGCTTCTGGAAGGATTAATATATATATATATATAATATATATAAAAAAAGTACTGCGATTCAATTTTCAGAGCATCGATGTGAACCGTGGTCCCTATGAATCGATTTTTAACTGCCTTACGATTAATCGTTACATCTCTAATTCACAGTAAGCTATTTTGGTTGTTAAATGGACGGTGCAGGCAAACTGTGATAGTACCATAGTGATTAATTTATTTACATAGTTTGTTCACATAGTTGCTCAATTTGAAGACTGTATATTAAGTTTTATTATTAGCATTCAAACAGGTGGTGTCTTTAATGGGGCAGACATTTTTTTTCAGCCTATTATCAGCTAATACACAACGTTTGCCATACTTTCCTTTTTACACTCACGCATTTTTTCTTTTTTTTTCATGCCCATATTTTTAGTCGGTTACGGATACAAATTAAAATGTATTGAAATGCAGTACTTCCAATAAAACATACTCAAGTAACAGTTCAGATTTTTGAAAAAGTACACATAAAAATTACTCGAATACAGTAACTCAAGTAAATGTAATGTTAATTTCCACCTCGGGTCAAAACAATATGCTCAAATCTTGCCAAATTTCACCAGATTAATCGCAATCGAATGGACTTGTTTTGCACGATGTTTGACGAGGTCTGTTTATTTATCTCTTCCAAACACTTGCTACGTGTTCAACTATTTGTGTCACGGCGAAAAACTGGGAAAATGTTGTAGTTTTCTCCAAAAAACAGGTAGGTGGGGGTATTTTCCATGTCCTAAAGCTATTTCCAGTTCATGATTTTTGTCCTTTTTCATTTCTTACGGAAAATCTGAGGTCATACATTTTCAACCCGAATTTTTCTTTACATTTGTTTAGGGATTTCCATCATTGCTTTTTTCTTTATGGTTCCTCATTAGTGATAGATCGATATTATTGCGTTTTGCATTTTTTACGTGTATCGACATCGGTCGATGCAGGCTGCTGCGTTCGCGGATCTGCATTATTTACAGAGAGCAGAACTATTTTTTAATTGTTCTTGTTATCCATCACCTGTTTTTAATATTTGTTAAATAGTTTTTACCTGTTGTCGTTCTACCTCACTTTTGTTAATTTCAATAAATTTTTCTTTTTAAAAAATTGAGACTCATACCATTTGTTATCATTAGGAGTGTGATGATATCTCGATACGGCGATACGTCACAATATTTTTTCCGCACGATCGAATATCGAATAAGTATTGATTTTTTTTTTTTTCAAAACCTTTTCTGCTTTTTCACTGAAATGTGCAGGTAGGTCTTCACAGAAATGTTGTCACTGTTTGTTGAAGGAACCAATATATTGTTTACTGGAATATTGCACTATGATGGTGTCACTGGTAAGAAATACCCTTTTTTTGTTTACAAAAAGCACTGTTGGAGATACTTATTAGTTTACATTGATATGTTGACCCTTATTTACAGAAATGTTGCACTAAAATAGTGTCACTGTTCATAGGACACTTTTTCAATTTATTGTCTTTCAGAGATATAAAATAAAAATTGTATTTTTTCACTCCATCTTTTTTTTTCCTGTAATGTCATAGATTATCGTAGATTGATTTCTGACCAATATATCGATAATCGCAGTATTGTCATATCACAAGATAATCGTTATCGTGAGCTTTGTATTGTGTATCGTATTGTGAGGTACCCAGAGGTTCCCACCCCTAATTATCATCATTGTGTAATTTTTATGATGTAAATTGAGGGAGCAAAAGTAGTATCAGCTCTAAGTATCGGCTCAAGAAACGCGCCAGTCCGTATCGATCGGTCCTCTATTCCTTATTGTTATAATTATTGTGCATGTCTTTCTTTAGCTTTCACACACCTACTTCATTAAGAAGATCGTTCCAAGTCTTTATAAGCAGGAAAAGACAAAAGTTGTTGCTGAATAAGCCTTTTCACGCTCTTGCTCTGGTTCAGTTCTCGCGCATGAGGTAAGCTGACGGTGTAAACAACAAGTCTGACAGATTTAGATTATTTTTTCTCCGTTGGAGAATTAATTCTTTGGAAAAAAAAATTGTGGAAATGTATCGGTCTCAAAAGTAGAAATGCAGAGTTAGCTGTTAGAGCTAATGCTGCACACAAGCTAAAAATTCAGGTTTTTCCTGGTTTTTAAACAGTGATCAATCAGCTAAACAGTGCTGTTTCACTTATCAGCCCATCTTATGCACTTACTTCAAATTTGTAAAATAATAGCTTAATAAAAATAATCATGGACCTGGTTAGTGAATGGTGGACCTCATAAATTTAGCTTCTCAAGGTGAGAACTCATACTGTCCTTTTAACACTATAAGCACTTTTCAAAAACACTTTACAGTTGTTAAAACAACTACAAAAGAAAAAAAAAAAAAAAACTACCAAAATAAATAGAGAAAATACAGCAGTAGGAAGCAGAGGTTGGTTGCTTTAATACTGCTTCTCTCATCAGTTTTACAAAAGTGCTCAGATATGTGCATCATTGCTTCCATACTGCTGCTGAGCTGCTTTTAAAAGTGCTCGGATCGGCCGTAAGTGACATCAGCGAAAAACCCTGGACACCTCCTCGAGTCTGAATATGAGTAATATTAATAATGTAAACACTAACAATCCCTGGAATAAAATTAAAAACGCTGTTAGGTTAGAAATATCAACAGAGTGAACGAGCTTGTTGATGTTTTCATCTCTCTTGACCGATGACCCCCCCTTAGGTTGCACAGGCGCAGTTCCAGAATGTGAAAAGTCTTATTATCCCAGGCATCCTCTGTTACGCTCACCACAGACAGGTGGACCTCCAGGGCAATGGAAAGCTACGTAACTGTGATCGCTCACTACATCACAGCGGAGTGGGAGATGAGAAGCCCTGTGCTGCAGACATGCCCCCTCTATGTCTGAGTATGGGGCCATTATTGTAACAGAACTATTTGTGTGTGTAATCCAATCTGTCTATACCTTCAACCAAATAGTTTTGTTCCAATAATGGCCTTATATTGCACTTTAAGCTGTTTTTCACTCACTGTTGATGTTTAAAAGAAAAAGCTATCATTCATGCCTTATTTCACAAGTACCCCTAGGGGTACATGTACCTTAGTTTGGGAACCACTAGAATAAACAGAAATCACTACAAAGATGTTTTACCGTGGGTATATATATATGTATATGTATATATAAAATAAATATTATTTTATTTATTTAATGTTAACCTATCAGTATGCTTTGTTTGTTTAAAGCCCATATATAATAAGCCTATTTATATTGCCTAATACTATTGTAATAATAAATAAATGATCTTTCATTATACTTTAAAACCTCCACATCCTAAACATTAAATCCAATCCCAGTAGTCTATTAATTCAATCCAATCTTACAAGCTTACAATCAGAATCAGAATTTCTTTATTTATCCCAGGGGGGAAATTGCTTATGTTACAGCCGCTCAAGAAAATATCACAAATAAAAAGAATAAACATTAAACAAAGATGAAAGAAAGAACTAGACAATTTCCGCGGAAATCGTGGGAGGGGCTCGTGTGCGGTTGCCGGTTTGAAAGGTGGAAATCCATTAGAAGTCCAGTTTAGACAGCAGTATGTCAAAATCTCAGTTTGAAGGGAAAACCCAGTTACACCAGTTAGAAGTCCAGTTCACACAGTAGTGTGTTTAAAAATCCCAGTATGACCTGAAAGTGAACAAACAGCTGAACATATCAAAGTTTGAATTGTTGAAATCCGTTGGAAAATGGCTGAGCTGTGAAAGAACTAAGTTCTGAGTCTGAATGAGAACATGCAAACCCCACACTAAAAGTTCATTGGTGATGAAGAGGATGGGTGATGATGAAGAGCTGAATTTTTGACATAATTCAAAGTTTGAATGGTGGAAATTGGTTGAAAAATGGTTGAGTAATTAACAATTTAAGTTTTAATGGTGAAAGGAGAACCTGCAAACTCCACACTAAAAGAAAATTGATGATGAAGAGGATGGGTGATGATGAACAGCTGAATTTTTGACACATTTCAAAGTTTAAATGGTGAAAATCGGTTGAAAAAATGGCTTAGTAATTAACGTTTTAAGTTGTAGGTGGGAAATGAGAACCTGCAAACTCCACACTAAAGGTGAATTTGTGATGAAGAGGATGGGTGATGATGAAGAGCTGAATTTTAGACACATTTCAAAGTTTGAATGGTGAAAATCGGTTGAAAAATGGCTAAGTAATTAACAATTTAAGTTTTGAATGTGAATTGAGAACCTGCAAACCCCACACTAAAGGAGTATTGGTGATGAAGAGGATGGGTGATGAAGAGGAAGAGTGATGATGAAGGTTTGACTGGTTGAAATCAGTTGAAACCAGTCATAAAACCTGTAAATTCCCCATTGAGAAGCACTTTTGGGCTGTCAGAGGCCTCGTTGCCATGGTTACCCCATTCATTTCAATGGGAGACTCCTGTTTTTTGGTGAAAATTTCCTAAGTGTTTTTGAAAATTCTCAGTTTCAATTCATTTCAATGGGCCTTAAAATCGCACTCTTTTGCACGCGATTCCCGACCGGGACGCACGTTTTGATGTAATTGCGTGGGTTTTCTCAAAACTCTGGCACTAGTTACGTGCCGAACTTTTGGCGGAAGATGGAGAATAATTATGAGACACACGGGAGAACAAAAGTGCATTATACAGTTTCATCGCCACAGGTAGGAATGATTTCCTGTGGTTGGATGTGCCCATGTACCCCTTAGCCTTTATTTCTTATCACAAGTACCCCTTACCTCATGTTATTCATTATTTATTTGTGTCTGCAGGCTCGTCTAAACTCTTTTGTGTCTTGTCCAACATTAACCTTGAATTTAGGCCTTTTTATTCATTTATTTCTGATGTTTTGCTCATTTGAGAATTTGAACTTCACTATTTGGTGTATTTTAATGCATTCACTGCCAGCCATTTTCAGAACCGCTACCCCCCCTCACTGCCAGCTATTTTAGGGCATTTTTACTGATTTTCAAAGACCCACAGAATATTTTCTCCTATGACAGTCTGAAATCTGAAACCAGATTCTGAAAGATTAGACTCTCTACTTTCATCAAAAAAAGAAAAAAAAAATGTTTCTAGCTTGTTTCTTTCTTCCGTAATCAGCAGTTGAATAGAAGCAAGTTTCACACCAAATCTCTAGTTTGTGACAAAAGCTGAGAAAAAAGCCTTTTTCTGAAAAAACCTAGTTGTGCCACAAATTATTACTGATAGATGAAGATAGAAGTATTCCCGTTTTGGAACCACTAGTCTAGTGCATGGATGATCACATGGTGAAAATGTGTTTAAGATCTGCTACCAACACTTTAACGCACATGTATCATTGCTGTCATTTTCTGTTTCAGATTCAGTTTATTTGCCATTTGCAGCATAAAACCACATTGGAAAAAAGGTGCAAGTAGCTCAAAGTGCACTGTCAAACATTCATTCATAAAACAAAGATGCAGCCGACAGTCTTAAAAACAAACAAGCCACATAGTTAAATAAGTTAAAAAGGTTACAATAGAGTTTGATGGCGCAATAGTGCCTCCCAGAAGGGAGAGGTTCAAAAAAGTCCCTGGCAGGATGCAGCAGGTCCTTAATTCATTCAGTGCCAGTCATTATCAGATTTTCTACCCCCTCAGTGCCAACCGTTTTTGAGCATTTTGACTGATTTTAAAGACCCACAGAATATTTTCTACTGTGACTTTCTGAAATCTGACACTAGATTCTGAAAGATTGAAGCCTCTACTTTCATCAAAAAAACCCCAAAAAACACTGGTTTCTGCTGGCTCGTTTCATTCTTTTGTAAT
Organism: Gouania willdenowi; assembly: GCF_900634775.1. NCBI lineage: Eukaryota > Metazoa > Chordata > Actinopteri > Blenniiformes > Gobiesocidae > Gouania > Gouania willdenowi. Next base: position 16,995,181 of record NC_041055.1, read on the forward strand.
CGGCCATTGAATAGAGCAAGTTTTTACTCAAATCTTCAGTTTCAGAGCAAAAAGCTGACAAAAAAGCTTTTTTTCTTAAAAAAAAAAACCCTGTCAGTGACTTTAAAGCTTTTGTGACAACTCTAACATCTGAACATTGTTTCCTTATATAAAACGAAAAAAAAACAAAAAAAAAAACACTGAGACCGGGCCTTTGATGGCAAAATGATTATTATTTATCTATCTGGTTCAGAGTTGAATGTATTTCTTTCTGTAAATATCTCTCCCGTCAGTCTGCACACACCCGGACAAGCAGTGTCACTGCGTTCCCTGTTTTTTTATGGTTTTATCTCACCATCATCACACTATCCATGAGTTCCACACATGCTCTGGTTGAGTGTGCGCCGCTCTGAACGTCAACTCTGTACGTAGCGCCATTTTCTGTCTCATAAATGCCTTTCCTTTCTCCTTCTGAGCTCCGCTGAGCATGGATGATCTCTCATCCAAAGGTGCGTTGCTACTGTATCACCTATTATTTTGCTATCTGGCTCACAGGCTGGGGGTATTTTGTACCCACCTCTACACCACCTCTCCTCCCCCCGACACGCAGGGATGACCTGTTTAACCTTGTTAGTTGATGGTTTTATCTCACGATCACAACATTATCAATAATCCACTCAGGTCCACACATGTTCTGTGATAGTATGTGGAGCTGTGAGCTGCTGGATACATCACAATATCACTCTGTAGCGCCATAATCTCCCTTTTTCCTGCTTCTTCCTGCTTTGCTGGGTAGCATCAGTGGCTAATCTCACATCTAAAGGTGCACTGCTGCCATCTTCTGGGCACAGTTGGTCACTACAACACCCCACAGTTTAGATATTGATAAGGGACCTCAGCCAGGGTGTTTTCTAGTAACACCCTGGCGGTCAATGGCACTGAGCGTATGGATTTGAAATGACGAGATATCTTGTCAATGGCACTGAGTGAGTTAATGGCGGCTACTGCCGGAGACAGAAGTCTTTGTTTGTAAATGTCTTCAAGGACAAAAAGTTCCACACCAATGGTCCTACTGGCAGAGTGGACAACGCAATTTAAAGTAGGAATGTACCGAAATGAAAATTTGTGGCCGAAGCCAAATAAAATATAAATGCTTGGCCAAATACCGAATGTGGTTAAGTTTTTCAATATTTTTTTAAATAGTGCCTAAATAGCCTAGAATACATTTTTAGACGTGTTTTTTTAAAGAACGTAAATGTTTATTGAACATTCGGACATTTTTAAAATATTCCAGTAGCCTTTGCTTTTCATAAAAAGCACAACTAAGTTTTTGATTTATATTAGGCCTTCAAATAAAACAAAACATGCATTCCAATTAAAGGGGAGGTATGATTAAAAAAAAAAGTGATATACATCCCTTTAGCCTCATTCAGAGGGCCAAAGTTAAAAAAGTTCTGTTTCCTCCCTCCTTTGTTATTCCACATTCAGTAAAAAGTCAGTTTTAAACAGGCGAGTTGGATTTTGCCCACGTTGGCAGGTGACCTAACACGCCTCCTAGAATGTGAGCCCCTCCCTTTCCAACTATCTTAACAGCACTGCGGTTTAATATAGAATATATTATACTTTATTGCCATATATGTAAATGCAAACTGCACTACTGGACGCCCAAACAGCACTACTTTATCTGCTGCCGATCGTGTTGGGAGTCGCTGCTTGGAGCCACAGACCCATTGTTTACACACATCAGCTGTTAGCACTCCGTGCTAGTGCTACACCAGCCTATGCAGCGACACCCGACATTGCTTGTGAACTGAGGAGGAAACGATGGGGATATTTACGGATTCGTGGCTCACTAACAACGGACTCAGTTGTGGAACCAGCTGCTCTGGTTCTGCAGCAACACACACACTTTTCTGACTCTCAATCACTGTGCGTTGTTTGATTGTGTCATTGCGTCACATGCTACTATTTGGCCTTGCTTTTAACTCACTAAACCGAAGACCAAATGTTGCTTTTTCTTTGCAATATTCGTCCGAATATTCGGTGCATCCCTAATTCAAAGCTTTCCTTTCTTTCACCGTAGCATTTCTAAACCACATCGTGATTGCAGAAATAAGAAGAATTTCTATATTACAGCTTATTGAGAGTAAATTCTTTCAATTTACCACTGGCACGCCAAGAAATTTAGAATCTCGACCTCAGCACCATTTACTTTTACTAAAATCAAAGGTTTTTGAGGTGTTCAGAGTCAAATTGTTTTCCTCACTCCAGGATACATTGTGCACCTCGGTTCTGTAAAAAGAGTCATAATTTGAGGAAATCAAACAAACAATAGTTGTCATCTGCATACTTGATTATTAGATTGTTAGGATTAGATGCAACACAATCATGGGTGGACAGAGTATACAACAAAATACTTAAAATACAACCCTGTGGAGAGCCAATACTCAGAGTGAGTTAATCAGAAACAGTCATTTACCTTAACTCTTTGTGGTCTAGAGATTAAAACAAAACTAAAAAACAATTTGAAAATGTCATCACACAGTTCCAGAGACTTCCGTTTCTGAACGAGCTTTCCCTCAACCTGTGTGGCCGCATGTCTGTAGAAGTGCATCAAGGGACTCGTATTTAGGACGTGAGGATTATTTCAGGAACTGTGTCATCTGAGAAAAGATATAAATACTGACAAGAGTTTTTTTTTTTTTTTTTCTCCATCAAGATTGACAGGCAGTGATTGTATGGCATGTAATATAATGTACATTCGTAACTTCTTACAAGAAAAAAGACCAGCTCTTAAATTGGCTCCTGTCCAATCCGTCACCTTGAACGTTATGTTCTCTTGAGACAAGCCGGTGTCTGAACGGCCTGTCAGCATTATTGAGGGGTTTGTGACAGTTTGGAAAATGCTTGAGGAGATATGACACCTCATCATCTGCCACTGCAACCGAGCAGCGTGGCACTCATGTAGCAGCTGGAAGACATCTACATGACATGTTTCTTGACAATTCTAATGTCTATATTCAAAAGTTTGCAGGCAGACCTTGATTCAGGTGAAACAAATCATGACTGTTTGTTTAATTTTAAACATGGAGGGTTGAGACCTTGAGAACAATGTAGGCATGGTTGGGAGCTTTTTCACACTGCTTTTATTTTCATGTTTAATTGAGCAATACAATGAAAAATCGCAAATACCTCAACTCAGGAAAGATTTCTGTTGATAGCGACATTTGTTTTTTGTTTTGTTTTTTTTTTTCAATTTCTCTCACATGTGAAAAGTCATCGTAAGTCATATCTTGTTTGAGCTTTAATAAAATAAAATGATGTCATCTTTATGGGTGTTTTCATTTGACATGACATTGGTCCTTTAGTAAAGCTAAGCATCTGATTTGCATTATTTACCCTAAGTGTTATTTAATCCAAAAAGCACATTTCAGATACAGTAAATAAAGCACATGCAAGAATCTAATTGGTATGTTATTAGGAACAGCAGATACTCTAATCCTGCAAAATAATCCTACTAGAGACATGTTTGCCCAGCTGTTATCTCAGAGAGAATTGGCAGTTCGAATCCCAATAATAATGTTTCCCTTCAAATGTTTAGGCATACAGTGTTTATGCTGGTGGTAAAAGCCCTTTTTAATGGTTAACTGATATGGATACTGATTTTTATTGTAACTTCTCTTTTTCTTGCAATGCTTTATCTTTTGTTTGTGTACAGATTTTGCACATTTACTGTCGTAATGTTGTTTTCACTGTCTCATTGTCTGTAGTGATCTCAGTGGCTTTTAATGGCCCCAAATGATTTTCAATATGTGAACTAGGGGTGGGAACCTCTGGGTACCACACGATACAAAGCTCACGGTATGACGACACTGCGATTATCGATATATTGGTCAGAAATCAATCTACAATAATCTATGACATAATGAGAAAAAAGAAGATGAAGTGAAAAAATACTATTTTTATTTTATATCTCTGAAAGACAATGCATTGAAAAAGTGTCATATGAACAGTGACACTATTTTAGTGCAACATTTCTCTAAATAAGTGTCAACATACCAATGTAAACAACAACACCATTATAGTGCAATATTCCAGTAAACAATATATTGGTTCATTCCGAACAGTGACAAAATTTCTGTGAAGACCTACCTGCACATTTTAGTGAAAAAAAAAATAATAATAATACTTAGTGCAAGCATATCGATAAAATATCGATTTATTGTCACACTCCTAGTGTTAACTGTTCAGTTAGAGCACATGCAGCTAGCTACCTCCCCTCTGTCTCTCATACATCAACAAGCACCTACATAAATTAAAAACAAAACAAAACATTGAAACCAAAAGCCCTACACCTTTTCCAACCAACAACTGACTCCGATCTGACCAAAGGCCATCAAACTTTCCATGTTGTGAAGACAATCATCTTCTTTGTTCTGCATTTAATTGTGATATTATCTGTTGTCGGTATTAGTTTTGTTGATTGTTGCAATTTTGTTTTTTTAAATCCATATGCAGATTTGGGTTTTTTTTTTTTGCTGGGTGAACAACAGAAGGATGCACACATGTACCACCTACGACAGTTAGAGATAAAATTACAGATACTGTTAAGAGAAAATGTACAAAGTGTTGAAGTAGAAAATGTGTTATATGACAGACTGAGTTAATGCTAAATTATTCATTTACTTGTACAGTGCCCTTCGGACGTATGTATTCATATAGTGGGAGCTTCTATGGAGTTGTCAATTATGGCCAAATGAGTACGTGTTTGAAGGTTGGATGTACAAAGTGGTGTACATACTCTGTACTCTGTAGTGTTATAAAGGGCTTATTTGCTGGTGCAAAGTAAAATAGCGTGTGCGATTTCCCTGGTTTAATTCTAAGAGACATGCTCATAATAAATGTGTTTGGTTTTTTTTACTCATTTAAAAAAAATGTCCGATTGGTGTATTTTTCTGTAAAGTATATTTTTTGGAGTCATTATGTGTATTTTTTGTATCTTTCTGTCATATATTTGTGCATTTTTTTGTATAATTATTGTTTTTTGTTGCCATTGTAGTGTGATTCTGGAGTCATTTTGTGTATTTTTGTATCTTTTTGGTGTAGTTTTGTGCATTTCTGTTGTCATTTTGTGTATTTTTTTGTATAAATATGTAGTTTTGTGTATTTTTATTCAATTTCATATTTTTGTTGGCGTTTGGTGTATTTTTCTGTAACATATGTTTTGTGTAATTTTGTGTGTTTTGAGTCTTTTTGTGTTTATTTGTGCATTTCTGTTGTCGTTTTGTGTACTTTCGAGGGATGTAACGATTCACTCAACACCCCATACGATTCGATTCACGATTTATTTTACACAATGAGACTGCAGACAAATGACTGAAAAATATTCCTTTATTTTTAGTTTTTGCAGAAAAAAACAAAAAAATACTGTTCTGTTGTCCTTTATCTTTCATTGTTAAAAGAATCCCTTGATGATCTATTCAAAACAATGCAATTTAACTAAACATAAATTCTGAAAGAAATAAATAAAGGAATAATACAAACAAAGAAGAAGCCTATTCATTTAAATTCTGGCTCTACAGTAAACAATGCAAAACTGCATAATAGTTCTTTTTCTTTTTAAAAGTGCAACTGAAAATGTATTTTGTGCCTTAACTGTTGGACTTTAAAACAAACAAAAAAAATCCCATGACAAAGAAATGACAAACTATGGCTTTTATTCTCTCTTTCTCTTTCCTCTCTGTGCTCCTTTTCCCTTGGATTTCACATGTTCTTTTTAAGAAATATCAGCATATCTACATTTTCAGGGGTCGGGGGTTCGGCGCCAGGCAGCATTAACTGCCTGGCGATGACTCTGCTCACGAATTAATCTTTACATCTCCAGTACTTTTTGTATAAATATTGTTTAGTTTGTTTTGTTTTATCAATTTAGTGTGTTTTTATTATAAATATTGTGTGTGTGTGTGTGTGTGTGTGTGTGTGTGTGTGTGTGTGTGTGTGTGTGTGTCTCCATCTCCTCTGTGGGTGCTCTCTCACACTCTCATACGCATCAGCTGTGCACATGCTATGCACATACTCCAGGTTGTTGAAATGCGTGTGTAGAGAAAAAAAAAATAAATCGAAGATGCACATTTGGTTATGCACGTGGTGAAAATATCAGCATTTATAATTCCTTTAATCTAGATTTATATTTCAGAAAGTGAACGAATCCAGTTGTGCGTGTGTGTGTGGTGTTATAACTTAAACAACAATAATTAAAACATTTTAAAAATGATTTTTTAATCAGTATTATTTTTTTGTTTTTATAAGACTTTCAAGGGGACCCCATTTGAAATCCAGGCGACCGCACATGGGGGCATGACCCCATGGTTGAAAAACACTGCATTACATTATGTTTTTGTAAGTGTGCCAGAGAAGGGGGTACATGGCTTCAGGTCAAATGTCTGAAGGGGTACGGGATTGTGAAAAGTTTTGGAAACACTGACCTAAACAATTTATGGATTGATTTAATAATGAAATTAAGATAATACAACTAGATCAGTGGGCAGCTCGTATCACAATTCAGTCTTTGCCATTACAGATAATAAATAAATAAATAAATAAATAAAATGTATAACTTGTTCAATAATATTGTCATGCACGTAGGCTGATCAAACATAACACAGGATAACCAAACTAATTTCAATTCACTAATATTTTTGTCGTTAGTATAATATTGCAGTATTACACTAGGTCATTTTTAGATTACTTAGTGTAGTGTAGTGAGTGACTGCAGTCACTACAGTCGCGTTTGGTGCGAACGCACCTTTACACTTACCAATGGCTACCTGTAGACGTGAGAAAAGCATTGTAGCCATTCCCACTCATTCAGTTCCATTGCACAGATGTTGTTAGCGGCATTATCCGTGGTGACACAGTCCATCTTCTGTTCCGTGTCGGACCTCTTGAACCCAAAATGTAACCAACAAATCACAGACGATACCCTCTTTTCGGTAAACATGCTTCTTCTTGGGCTACCTGCGTAGCTGTCTCTATTTGTTGCGACTCCAGGCTTCAACTTCCTCCTGTTGCGTGTCCATCTTTCAGCACTCCTCCACTCAGTAGTTTAATAACGTAAAGCATGTGGCAAACCCGCAGCGTGATGTCAAATAATGTAATGCAGCGTCAAGTCGCAAAACCACAGGACGGAGCTTCTTTGCAAAAAAAGTTTTTTTTTTTTCTTATCACTTATATATTATATATACTGCCTGTGGTCATTAAACTCTATAACACCTCCCTTAGATAGTCAGACACCCCCATTCTGTAACTTGACTCAAACACGTAATTTTGATCTTTTTACACTTTCTGCACATACTTAAACTCTACAATTGACATTTTATATATGTATATTTATATTGTTTTTAATAGATGTGGCTTGTATAATATATAGTGTTTGTATATCTGGAGCTGTAACAAAAATAATTTTCCCCTGGGATTATTAAAGTATTTCTGATTCTGATAAACTTAGAGTATGCATTGCATAGTGAATTTGTCAAAAAAAAAAAACGTCATAGTATTATCTGGAGCAAAATGTGCAATGACTTGTATCAAATACTGGGATTTGAAATACTGGCTTTTTTTTTCTCCTGAGTTTTGTTTTTCTTTTTGATCTCAAACTGAGGGATAGGCTGCTAAAAAATAGAAAAGCGGGAAAAAAAAAAATGTTTATTTGCTTCTTGGAATATATATTTTTGAGGAATCCAAATGAGGACACAGTATCTGCATCTGAGCGGAGGAGTCAAAAAGACGGGCAAGTTGCACAACTGGGAGAGATTGAGAGCTCTGCCCGTGTCGTGAGTAATATGTTTATTAGAGCTGTATTAAAAAAACATGGATGTAATCAGCAATAAGACACAAAGATCTGCCTTGCTTACCGAGGGAAGAATCCTCCACAGCACAGAAAAAAAACACATAATTTGGAGAGTGACTGTTAGTTTCAAGATTGGATCTTGAGATGCTTATTAGCTCAGCAATTATTCATCGGTTAATTAGATATTGGCAATGTTTTTTCCTCATCTCGCTCCAGCTCATGGGAAACGAGTAAAAAGGTTTTACTTCTCCTCGCGTCTCTCCCTCAGTGACAATTAAACTAATTACTTATTCTCCACAAAAAGAACAAGCAATTCAGTGATCAGGCTGTGTTCTAATGCAGTGAACTCTTTGAAGTATAAGATCATGACAAAACAGTAGAAACACTCACCGGGCGAAATTACTCAAATTAATTAGCAATCAATTTAATATTCTGGGAGGTGGAAATCTAAAGTGATGATTACTGGTACACTGCAGTCTATTTAACCTATGCAGTGCTACTCTTGTGGTGCCTATAGGGAAAAGCTTGAAGTTTGATCTGAAATTAGTCAAACCAATAAACTCACAACATGATGATTTAGAAATTATCACTATTTCAATTTTTTCCATTGTTTTTTAAGTGGGACAAGTAGTAGTACATTCTGTAAATGTTAACATATTTATTTACATGACACAATATGACCATTAGCATGCACAAACCAATCACAGGCGTCTGGAACTGATAAATCTATTATTTCTTTTTATGTATAAAATAATTTGTCAAGAGCAAGAAAGTACATTTACAAACCTTTCTCTAGTCTGTGGGGAAATCTTATCACACCATGTAAACTGAAGTGGGAGCCATCAAAGAAAGTGGTTAAGTTATCATTCTGCCCTATCAATGAATAAAAAAAGTACAAGTAAATAACATGTAAATACAATACTCGTAGTTTGAAAAGAGCATCAATCGCATTTTGCAGCCACCTAGTGTTCAGTTTGACTTTGGCGCTGTGTTGTCAGTTTTTTTTTTTTTTTTTTCTTACTTTGTCTGTGCATGCTGTCAAGAGTCAACACTACAAGAAGTGCAATTTTTTAAGACAACAATGCATGTTTTGGTATTGCAATATAATTACCCCCCTCACAGAGAGCCCCAGATCACCCCTCCTTGATGTCGCCCGCACAATGAGCCTTAGTTTGTGTCAAAGCTAGGACCCCACCCCACCCACCCCTACTCCAAGGGCCCCAGTCAGACCGGCATACCGGTATGCAGTGCACACAGCCCCGAGGCAGCAGAGCAGTAGACCCCAGCCCCGTAGGGCACCGCCCAAGCAGAGGCCACCCCACCCGCAAGCATGCCCCGGTAGACCCCGCCAAGACCGGCCCTGCCAGCAGGCCGAGCTCACCAGAGCCCAAGGGCACCTCCTCAGCACCGGGAACCCCCGAGGGTGAGCCTTCGGGCGAAGCTACTCGGGGAGAGTCGCCCCCTCCAGCCCACAAACCAGCCACCATCCACCAGGAAAGCACAGCCACAGACAGCGCAAGGACAGCAACCCAGGCTCCGCCGCCCACCAGGCAGCACAAGCCCACCCCGAGAAGGAGGCACACCAACGACACACACCTGGTGTGGTATAGCAGCCCCCAGCCAAGGGCGTCCGGACACACCCATCGGCGCGCAGATAGCAAGACAGACCCACCAGGCGACAGCGAGAGTGCCCCCAACTATCGGAACAGCGAGCCAGCAAACCCCCCAGCAAACAGCATCATCCCGAAGGGCCACGCAAGCCCGCCCTAACCCCGGCACAGATGCCAGCACCTCTCCAGCACGCCCGCCCCCTACACCAGCGCGGCGGGCCGCCTCGAGCCCACACACCACCAGGAACGCCCCCAAGACCACCAGGAGACGAGGCCAGCACCTAACCTCACCCGAAGGGTAGAGGCACCCCCACTGCCCCGCAAGTGCGACACTGCCCGGAGAGACCCGGCAAAGAGAGCACCCAGCAACACACCCCCACGCCCCCAGTTACTCTAATAAAACAGTCCAACCCCTAGTGGATCGAATAGGAATATGAGTTGCTTTTATTATTTATTTGTGCATAATGTGTACAAGGATGTCCAATCTGACCTTTGCAATAAAACTGAGATTATAGCCATATATCAGGGGTCATCAACACGGTGCCCGCAGTCACATGAACCATGTGGGGGGTCCTCAAGAGCTCTAGTCACCAATGAGCTCCATCCTAAATCTGATACACTTTCCAGGATTCAAACTCACAAAGACAAATACAGTTAAATACTGCTTTTAGTATTAAATTAACCATCTTTAAATGTTTATTTTCACTGAAACATTGTGGCAAATGTTTTGCAGTATTGGGTGTATGGGTTGTGGTATGTTATATATTATATATTATATATATATATATATATATATATGTATATATATATATTTTTTTTAAATGACATATTTGTTATTTTAGTAGCTAGGAAAATAGGAATATAATATTTTTTTATAAAATGTTATGAAAATGAAACAATTGCATAAATTAGGAAGTGTTACATGTTGAAACTTAGACATTTCCTACCTTTTTAAGTCACTGCTAACCGTCCTTATTATCTTACTCTCTAATTAAAGTGAAACCGTGAACATTTGGTATTTAAGAAGTGTTTTCCAAACCGGACGGTAGCCCGTCGGACTATTCAGTACCTATGAAGTAGCTCACAGTTTCATAAAGGTTGGTGACCCCTGATCTATATGACATTGTTTCCCAAATGTATGATATTTATTTGAAAACAATATATATATATATCCTTTAAGCATTTGTGTGAATGCATTTATAATGCAAGTTAAAATCTTTCTTAATTATTCCATGAAGTTTATTAAAAAAGTGTTAATTTGTCCACAGCAGGCCTGATGTTACAGTATTGTAAGTACCTGAGTCGGGTATTTAACTCAGTACTTGTTATTAATCATTTTATTTTGGTGTTTATTCTGTTTTAGTTTATTCATTATTGTCCTCGTGACTTCAAAGCAGATTCTGTTTTTAAATAAATGTGAGAGTATCAGTGAACTAAAGTACATCTGTGTGATTCTCCCCGCGGATGGTTGCGTTTTTTCTCCTCTTTGAGTACTTGATAATTCTGCATTCAAAACCAATCTGCCGTCTATTGCAGAAAGCAACCTCACATTTAATGAAAAGCAATGCATTTATTTTAGTTGTGGCACAAGTTCAGCTGTTTAATAATTCAATGCCGTAGCTTGGCCCTTGTTATTCTGATGGATTACTAATGAATCTGCTGTTATGTATTGTGTACCTATTTGGTAGCCATGGTGACTCTTGGCCTGAGCATCCTTTGACCCTGAAAATAAAGCTAGAAGATGGATAATTCAGCGATTGCTTTGAGATTTTTACCGTGGAAAATCCCTTTGTTTTGATCTTTTCCTAAAGCATAATATACGTTACAGTATATATACTTCATTATTATTTCCCATTTTGGGACTTATTTTTAATTCTATCACAGCCAAGAGAAAAACTGAGTGAGAAAAACTTTAGACTCATTTAAAAAAAAGTTCCATTATGACTAGCTGCCAGCTCAACAGCCAAGTGCTTATACCAGTCTGCTGTTCTGCTTGGCTGCTTTGCTTCCCTGTCTGTTTTTTTTTTTTTTTTTTTTAAACTCTAATAGAAGTGTGTTATGGTTGAGGACGTCAAACTGAATTCATTAACTGACATAATGTGATGAATGCAGGAATAATGAAAGTCAGCTTCTGTCCTTTTCGTGAGTTGAATAAGGGTGGTTTTAAACATCCTAAGGGTATTTTTTATGGCTCTTCCTCTCCTTTTTTTTAAAACAATTCTACTCCTGGTTCTGTGGAGGTGAACCCTCAGACTATTCCTGCTTCCTTTTTTTTAATCATACTTAAGTTTGAGCCAACTCCAGGTCGAGTTTATTTCAGGTAATCACAAAATGAATACTTTTTGCAATTAAAGTTGCTGTGAAGGCGTCAAACTACAGTCATCTATTACAGCAATACTTTTAAGTTTAACATTCACATCAACATTGGGCATAGTCACAATGTTGAAGATTTGTTAGAGGTAAATGTAAGGTTACACAGTGCATAACAAAAGGAAGCACTTGTCTCACCTTTATTTTGTATCACACACTGACACTTGTTAAAACCGCAAACCAAATTCTTCAGTCTGATGCGTCTAATCTATAATCAATGTGAGGGAAAAGGCTGCGAGGGCAGATGAGGTAGAGAGCACAAAAAGTCTGAATTGGACAAAAAAGTCTGCCAGGGCCAATACTACCAGTGACAGGAATGCATATTTAAGCATACGTTAGCATATTTATTAGTTATGTCCGTGAAGGGAGCGTTGACCCTTGAAGGTCCTTATTTAGTTGTTTTTTTTTGTTGAATGACCTCACAAAATCTGATTTTTTTTTTCAGTTTTTACACCAACATAATTAATCAGCATTTAGCTGATGGCCATTTGTGTACTAGGTCACAAAGTTACAAATTGAATGTAGCCATAAGCCTACATGGGTAACTTTGAGGGAAATAGTGATGTCCTTGATAAATGATAAAGAATATTTTCTACCATCAAACTGAAAGAGTACCAATTACCCTATCACAAGGCAAAAATACTAATAACATGTGTCGTTTAAATGTACAACAGAAAAACTGACACCAAGTAATAACTAACTTGTGTAAAACCATTTATTTTTTTATTTAAATAGGCCTTTTTTTTCAAGGGATCACCACTTCCTCTGTGTGGGTGTAACTTTTGTCCTCAATATTGCGATTTGCGATTTAACATGCAATTATTTTTTCAATGGCCTCTTGTCATGTATTTTTCAATGAACACAAGCAATACATCAATCTGTTTCATAATAAACAATTTCAGATTTATTTAAACTTTAAATATATATAAAATGTAAATTTTAAAGCACAGATTACAACAATAAAGCAAATCTGTGGCTTTACCTCTTCAACATATCTAACTTCACTTTTCATCAAACATGTAAACATGTGGACTACACTTCTTAAACATTCTCAACAGGACAGTACAAGACAGGACAAGAAACATTTTTTTTTTTTAAATTGCAGTCTTTGCGATTAGAAAACCGCGTTTTATGATATTGCAATAATATCGCAAATGCAATTAATCGCTCAGCTCTAGTTATTAGGTGTACGTTATGTTATATATTTTGTTTGTTTTGTGCTCCTTTTTTAATTTATATTTATATTTCGCTGTTTTGCCACAACACTATTAATGTGTGGGTGACTGTGATTGTGGTATGAATGTATGGGGGAGTGGTTGGGGTGGGATGGGTTGTTATCACGATAATAGCGCAAATGCAATTAATTGTTCAGCCTTATATTAAACACAACTAAAGAAATACGGATTAAAAAAGGTTGAATGAAAGATTTAACTTTCTTTATTGCTGTACACACATAACAAAAACATTTGTGTTTTGTCTTATACCCTGACCTGCAATAGAGGCTTTATATGCATATATTGCTCAAAGCATGCCTTAGTGGATAAGCCACGCCTCCAGGAAGCTCTCTGCCGTGATTGACATTTAAACAGACACGCCCACGAAGGTGAGCGTTTCAGCGTCCTTCGTGGAGTGCTATATATGCATTTTCTACAGTCTATGTACAGTATGTACCTTCGAACGCCCCGCCCCCACGTTCTGTGTCGTGTTTATAAAGCAGCATGAGCTCGGCTACGGAGTGGGTGGGAGGAGGGCGGGCCGTCCTCTGTCCCGACGTCACTGTGCGGGGAGGAGGAAGTCAGTGTCCCGGCTATAAACACGCCCACTCATTAATATGCTTAAGTAGGCCACAAATCAGCCGTTTGTGTAGAGTTGCTCAGAAAGTTACTTTTCAGAGGCTAAAACTCTGGAAAAAAGGCGAGTTTGGGAAAATAAACCTCAAATACTATGTTTGTAGGGTTCTTAGAACAAATGGAGATGGGTGAAAAATAGCATGACATGGGACCTTTAATGCTTCCACATGTAAACATAGAATGAAGCTAAATTAATTTATCTAATCCGTGACATGTTTTTGAAAAATAATACATGTTTATTAAGCTTACTGGATCCAGTAACTTGTCCGTGGCTGAATTAATTTTTTTCCCGTACGTAGAGAACCTAGAGAAGGTTTCCTGTTTTCTCCGTAATGTTCTCCCCTTATTTAGCAGCAGTGTGTTGTGTGGCCAGCAGGGATTTGCTCTTTTTAATGCATTGATTGACCCTGTTGGTCATTTTATCCAGGTTTTTAGGCCTTTATAGGAATTGAAAGACAAAGATTTGTTTGCACTTTGATTCATTTTTAACAACATATTTGCCTGAACAGATTATAAACTAAAGCAGAAGAAGTAGTGATCATTTGCTAATACACTAGTAGGTGATTGTAATGCAAATGAGATAACATTTGCTCATCATAAAGCATTTCTCTTTTTGTGTAATTGTTTCATTATACTTTATTTCATAGCAATGTAAAAACTTTATTCTCTGAGAAATCTGAGCTATATTGGTGTTTCTACTTTATATTAAAAGACTCTGAAGAACAGACTTGCAGTCATGCTCTAATTTCCACATGTTCACAGTAGCCTTAAAATCTGCACAAAGATGTTCCTCTAATGCAGGGGTTCTCAACTTTGTGGTCGCTTTTGAATGAAATGGCAATGCCTTTTCTGCACATTTTATTTCCATTTTCAATACATTTTTGGCACTTATAAACCCTTTCCCACCTGATGTTGCATGTGTTGACCCATTATTGTCATTTTTAACCTCATTTCATGCTTATTTTTGCCAATTTAACCACATTCACACGTTGTCATGCCCATAATTTGCCAGTTTTAAGTTATTGTTACTTCCACCAAGTGCTAAGCGCAGAGCGGGAGTTTATGTTTGTCTGTCTGTCTGTCTGTCTGTGAGCAAGATAACTTGAAAAGTTATGAACAGATTTGGATGAAATTTTCAGGAAATTTTGATAATGGAACAAGGAACAGGTGATTAAATTCTGGTGATGTTTTGAATTACCAAAAGGGATAAAATACCCAAAAAAGAAAAAATAAGAGCTGTGTCTGGGCCTGCTCCTTTAAGTGCAGTGGCTTATGGGTAATGTAGTAGTGGAAAGGAAGTGCATTGTGTGTATGTCCCGCCCGGTACTCGTGCTGGACTTGGCGGAGGTCTGCGCTCTCCGAGTGCTCTAGGTTCTACTTTTTTTTTTATTACTTTTAAGCCAATATTGACACTTTGAACCCTTTTCACCACTTTTTATATCTGTTTTTGACCACTCTAATTTGCAACTTTTAACCAATTTCTGTGGTTTTTAAAACCCCATTTCATCACTTTTTCCACCATTTTTGGTCACTTTTAGCTCGTTTTTTTCTGACTATACTATGGCACAAATAATTATAAGCTTACTGTATAACAGTGGATATTATTTAGATGAATGAATAAATGAGGTTATTACTGATTCATAGAACAATGGACCATCATTTTGCTGACTTTATGGATGGGCCCCAAAAAGCTCTCCCCATTATTCCCCCTTATAGATGGCCCTGTCTCCACATGACTGTTCTTCAATGTCATGTTTGCGTTCAACCACCTTCAAATACAGTGGGGGTCCCCGGTCTCTGGAACCTTTATTTTGGGGCTCGCGGCCTGAAAAGGACGAGAACCACTGCTCTAATGAACTAGTTTAAACACATACAGATTACCTGAGATTGCTGAGTTTGTCTGAAGGTGCAACTGTGGGACAGTAGTGAGGTTTATTTTGCTCCCAGGGCGGGTGCATTGCTACAGTTTGACCTTCAGCCCACGACTCCCTGGCTCTCTGCTTCTCATTTTGTTCAATTTAAATTCCCATCTTTTAGCCTTGAAGTTAGACTTTATGTTGGGGTGAACTCCCTCCTTTTGGGTTCAGGGTCTGTGTCTGTAGAAGGTTCAGATGTTCCTCAGCCCGCTGGTATTACTACTGCTGATGCAGCCTCTCTTAGCACCTCTTTCATCACGAAACTCCACAAATTCAGCAAAATGCTGCATGCTTTCTGGCCAAGTATGTACACACAAATTAACAGAACATCATTCTCCTCTCTGGTAGTAGTCTTTCTTTTTTTTAAGATTTGTTTTTAAAGATTTGCTTAACTGTCTGGGTTTCTATGGCAGATGTGGTTGCTAAAGAAAACTCAGACTGTTAAATTATCATTGGTTTTATGGATTTTAAAAGAGTGAAATAGATGTATGTAAGAGGATAAAATAGGGTTGTGGGGGAGGGGGTGGACAAACTAATTTCTAGCTATTATATTTGTTTAAGTGGTTAAAAATTTATTCTAGGAAATAGATTTTTGAATTTCGTAATCGTGGCCTTTGTGAATGCACTTAAATCAAAGCATTAGCTACGTCCATTAGGGGTCTGATAAAATACCGATATCGCAGCCACGATTTTTTGGCCGATACCAATAGCAATGTGGTCCTATATCAGCATGAAGACTTGATTCAAGTGATATTTCTTAAATGGAGGACAATAGACAGTAACAGCAGGAAAAACTGACTCCTTTATTAACCAAAGTGTTGACCTTAAACATAAACACATTCTACACCAAGAAATCCAATAATACCAAAACCACTTAAAAAAAAAAAAGTACAAAATAACCACAAGTTTCGAATAATCTACTTTAAGTTTCAGCATGTCCCAGTTTGTTTAGAAGTGCATCCAGTGTAAAACAGTTTATTAAGGATACAGCAATGATTTGCTTTTGCAATGAATTAATTTATGCTTTTAGATTTAAGAAAATTAATTATTAGCTGTGTTTTTTTTAACCAACAGATTAGATTTGTGTCATTGTGTGGGTGTGTATAAAAGGAGCCAAGCCTATTTTATAAAAAGCAACATCCAGATAATTTTTTTATTTGTCATTTCTGGCGATTTACTAATATAAGGCACATGTATAATTAAAAAAAATTAAAGCTTTTGATTCCATTTTTGCTTCTCATTACTTAACAATGTCCTTCACCATTTTTAAGGTGGGCATGTTTGCAATGATTTGTGCCTGTTACACTCAGAAACATTAACTCTAATGGTGGCATCTATTTTCCAAAAGCCTTGAGCAGAAAGTTTATCAATCACATTTGAAATTACAATTGCCATTTCACTTTCTAGCTCTAGACTTTTTTAATTTTTTTTATTTTTAATTTTGTAGTGATATATCTTTATGACTTCCAACTATTGGTCAAAACTAAGTTTTCTTTTCCTTTTGAACGATATCCCATGTAGCCGTGATTATGTAGTGCAAGATTTTCAACAAGATTATCAGACATGTTTTTGTTCATTAGGTACACTTGGTAAACATTCAGTCACCTGTTTTTCCAGGGAAGAATTGTGTGTTAATGTGATATTCTCCCAAAACAAGCATGTGAGGTTTTCTGTTTCATTTTGGGGCCTGATTTTCAATACAGATACAAATAAAAAAAAAAAAAAAACTGTTCAGATTAGTTTTTCCATTTCGTAAATTCAGCGTTGACTGTCCGTTTTCCTTGATCATGTAAAACCCAAGGTAACTTATGTGTGATGGTGATTCTGCATCAGCTTAGGTATACATTGAATATTTGGTAACCGAATATATTCGGCCGAATATTGCAAAAAAAAGCCACATTAAGCCTTTGGTGGAGGCCGAATAGTAGCGTATGACGCAATCAAACAACGTGCAGTTATTTAGAGTCGGAAAAGTGTGTGCGCGTTGCTGTAGAACCAGATCAACAGCAGCAGCAGCAGCTCCTCCTTTCCACACACAAACACAGCCAGACTCTCTCCTTTCCGTTTACCGCTCTCCGTCACCACTTAAAAGTTGAATGCCGTCCAATTCCACAACCGAGTCCATTGTTAGCACTGTGAGCTACAAATCCATAAACATCCCCATCGTTTTCTCCTTACACTACACCGGGTGTCGCTGCATAGACTCGTGTAGCGTTAGCACGGAGTGCTAACAGCTGATGTGTGTAAACAATGGCCGTGGCTCCAAGCAGTGACTCCGAACACAATCTGCAGCAGAAAAGTAGTGCAGTTTGGGCATCCAATAGTGCAGTTTGCATTTACATATATGACAATAAAGTAGAATATATATTGTATATTTAACTGCAGTGTTTGTTTTAGCTGTTAGATAGTTGGAGAGGGAGGAGCTCACATTCTAGGAGGCGCGTTAGGTGACGTCACCTGCCAACGTGGGCAAAATCCAACTCGCCCGTTTAAAGCTGACTGAATAACAATCGAGGAGGAAACAGGACTTTTTCAACTTTGGCCCTCTAAATGAGGCTAAAGGGATGTATATCACTGTATCAAAACCATTATAAAGTGTTTATTTCATCATACCTCCCCTTTAATGCACTTAAGGTTTTTTTTTTTTGGAATGCATGTTTTGTTTTATTTGAAGGGCTAATATAAATGAAAAACTTTGTTGTGCTTTTTTTGAAAGGCAAATGCTACTGGGATATCCAAATTTTTTTAGAATATTCAATAAACATTTACTTTCTTTAAAAAACATGTCTAAAAATATATTCTAGGCTATTTATGCACTACTTAAAAAATTAGTGAAAAACTTAACAACCGCATTCGATATTTTATTCGGCTTCGGGCACAAATTTTCATTTCGGTGCATCCCTACTTCAGATCCAATACAGCACTGCTGTAATCCTGTGAAATTCACTACATGATGTACACTACATCGCTATATCTTTTAAAGCAATAGGCCTCGGAATAATATAAGCTTGTAAAATAACAGATAAATAGTCCAAAGGTGTACAAAGATAAACCTTCATATCCATTTATAAACACACCTGTGCATTATTCTGCAGCTTTTTTTTTTAGCTTTCATTTGACAGATACATCTCTTAAACCTTCATGTGAACAATGTGCGAGCCAACACATTTGCAAACACACAAACTTTAAACAAATGCAGATGTTCCCGTGGAAACAATTTATTAGCGCTGCATGTCACTCATAAATATTGCTGCACATTCAAATAAAAGACAAGGTTTGTCGCTGAAGCTCACTTTCATTCTTGGCAGCTATGCATTTATTAACATGGGAGGAAATCTGTGAAATCATGTGCACACATGGGTTGTATGTAATGTATATGAGTAATGTCTATACCGGTAGTAAGATGAATACATCAGAGGTAATACTGGACCTGTGTGATTCAATCCTCATGTTTACAAGCTTTGGCTGGGTTTTAATGGCACATTGCCACCTACACAGAGACAAACTTCAAAGATATCTCAGGGACTACTGCCCTGAGTGAAGCATCTGAAAGTGGACCCTGTTTACATTCAACGCTGGTTGCAGGAGCATGTCCTAATTGGCTCCTAAACCCATCAGGTGGTTTATCTTGAAGCCTAGGTGGACTTATTTTTACAGCACACACTGCGTGAATCCTCTCCGGGGCCCACATTAAGAATGCCATTTGGTGGATAATTTTGTCGAGTGTTTATCAGAAAATCTACAGAAGGACGACAGCTGCAGGAAGGCTGACACCTTTGTGGTGCAGTGAAGCATTAGAGCGGCGTGCGATGGGAATCACAAGAACTTTCACAAGCTACAAATGAAAGACACACAAAGCATTTCATAAAAAGTGATTATTTTTATTGATTTTACTGAAGACTTGTTTATTTATTTGTTTTTAATGTTTTCTAATGGCCACTTAGAGAAACACAACTGAGTATGACTTGCTGTCAGAGCTATATGTGGCACGTCATGAGAAATCCAGGAACAAGTCGACATGAGAGAAACAGGACAAAAATTTTTATTTTTTTTTTGCAACATATGCTTGTTAAAGTCTTAAAACAGTAAGTACACCCCAAACCCACTTTTTTCTGCTGAATACATATATATTTGGCTATTAAGTAGTGCTGTTGATTGATTCTAGTCCCTCTCTTCACATTTTAGTAAAAGTATTTTAATTTTGCTTATTTAGTTGTAAAATGTCCAATATACTATCCATTAAGGGTTGAACGCCAGCTATTACAAGTGAATTTTGCTATTGGCTCCTGACCTGCCACTAGGAGGGAAATTCAAAAATATGCCTTGATTATGGGCGGGGCTCCTCGAGCAGTTAAGACACGCCCAGTCTATACTATAAAATCTCCAATGAACAATCGATGCTACGTTAACTGGCTACTCATTACTCAATATACCTCTCTATTTACTCTTATCTCAACCAAACCTACTCACCACAGATTGTAGACGCAAGATTGTCCGAAAACATCACATGATCTTGTTCTCAGCAAATAGCAAAAATCAATTGAAATAGGCTAGTGTCAACCCATAGAGGGCAGTCACGCTGACATTTTACAACAAAATATGCCAAATTGAAATACTTTGACTAAATTGTTGAGAGTTGGACTCATAGACTACACAAAAGATGGACTCGACATCCTCCTGGGGAAGTGAAGCTTTTATTCTTAGAGCTCCCCCTGCTGACTGGCTGCCGTATAGGTCAATGATAACGGATGGGATGTTGGTGAAACTGTAAAGTTAAAATACTCGTATTTTAATTTTTTTCCAAACCTAAACTCTTCTGTGATCATTAGTTGTTGTTATCACCCTACATTGTGTCCAAATGCTAATTTTTCTGTGAAGTTTGTTTTAAATAAGTTACTTGAGGTTGAAAAACAGGATTTGACGTCATATATGACGATGACTGACAACCTCGGATCTTGCGTAGCTCTCTTTGTGAATAGCATGAGCAGTTACATCATGAAGGAAAGCTGAGACGCCCTTTTAACTTTTCCGTTCACTTTTTTTGTCTTTTTTGAGCTACTAGCACTAGTACTAACCTCTATGATCTGATCGTCTGAACAAGACGTTGGTATAATTTCCAGTGGGAAAGAT
Organism: Gouania willdenowi; assembly: GCF_900634775.1. NCBI lineage: Eukaryota > Metazoa > Chordata > Actinopteri > Blenniiformes > Gobiesocidae > Gouania > Gouania willdenowi. The sequence continues at coordinate 17,015,885 of NC_041055.1, forward strand.
ACTTTAGTTTGTGGCGTAGCTGGGCTGCGTAAAAGTCATCAGGGCAGTACGCTAAATGGGCGGGGCATGTTACCAGGACTCCTCCCACCAGACCTTACTGCGCAGACTCTGGCTCCAAGTGACGTCAAATGGCAAGATGGAAGCGCCCCTAATCGCCGTATTTTGGAACCAAGAACGTTGAATGGGAACAGCTACAGTGCACGCCCACTGGTTAGACTAGGATCTATCAACAGCACTTCTTCATACCCAAATATATTTGTATTCAGCAGTTTTGGGGTTTAGTTACTCTTTAAAAACAGCTTGCTTTAGTGCTATGATTCGGAGTCTGGAATTCCAAAAGCTGATCAACATACCGATTGTCTTTGACTATCCGCACACCCTTGTTATTGTTTTCGGCCAATGAGCTACACGTTGAAGTAAAACACATGGCTACTTAAGTATCTATTCTGATTATGAATCAGGTTTTCTCATGGCGTGTAACATGTATGATAAGCTAATGAGTCCTTTTTTGCATCAGTAATGCATGCAGAAAAAGTCACAGGTGATGCCATTGTACTAAAGGTCAGCTGGGATAAATAAAACGCCTACAACCTTGTACGATAACAAGCAGGTAGAGAAAACAAGATCAGGAATGCTCAAATTAAAAAAAAAAAAAAAAAAATAGTGTCTTGAGTGAGAAATCCATAACAATTATTACATGGCGAAAGCAATAATAATAATGAACTTTCACTATACACATTGTCACATTCTTGTAATTAACACAACTTATATTTAGACTATACATGGCTACCCAACATCTAGCAAACTTTTAATGTGGTGAAGCACTGTCTTGGTATAATGAACGTTCATATACTTAATAAACAAACAGGGATATGGATGTTGTATTATAGTCTAAAGCCGGTTTTCAACTCTTTTGCTCACCTGATTTCAGAGAGACATCACTAAGCCACATCATAACGTTACTGCAGATTATCTGTTTGTGATGCGCCCCGTTTTCACCTGAGAATCACTGATTCTGTGCTACAGAACCACAAAAAAGTCAAACAAATTATTAAACACAACAATGGAAAATAATGAAAATGAGTTGATGGGGTGCCCTCTGTCCATAACCGTTCCAGTTTTAACCCCAGGCCCCACAATTGCATTAAATATGATTTTATTTGATATTGAATTGCAACTTATCAGTCAACTAAATTTCTTTCAGTATATTTGCGAAAGTATAAGCACACAGACCGACCATAAAAATAATAATAATGCATTATTCAGATGTTTCTGACCTTCCACGTCAAAGGACCTATAATCAGAAACAAAGCACATGTATTTCCTTTAAAATACTGAAGTTTTAAACTATCCTTTGTTCAGCGAAGAGCCTCCGTGACCAGCAGGTCACACAGTGCCATTAATTTCATTAAATCCATTATATTGCATGGCTGTCCCTTTCGTTACCTTCCACAGTTGTGCCGTTCCGATCAATTCTACCTATTACTACCTTTCTCTCACACTCTCCATCCTTCTCTCCATAGCTGCGTGGCCTTTAACTGAATTGAACAAATGGCCACCTCCATTAACCAGGCACGTCCAGTCCATTTAGCATCGTAGAACTGGTAGAGGAGTGTGGTATGTAGCGTTTTTAGATCTCCTTCCTCACTCTCGCAGTCAGCCAATTTTTTTTCTTTTCTTTTTTTTCTCTCTTTTCTCCTCCGCGCCCGACTGCAGACAGTTGTGTCTCAGCTCTAGGTAAAACCAGCTGTCTCTAAGCCTGGGATTAAATGATTCACTTACCAGCTAGCATTTTAATCCGTGCTGTCACAAACTCGTTTTCACAAACACTTTTGTTGCTTCACGTGGGTCTGCTAAAGCGAATTACATTTAAAATGATATTCAAGAGTCAGACGTGTAATTAAACACCCACATCTGACCGTGAATGGGAACTGGGTGTGAAAGCACATCCAGTGCTTTGCTTACTTCCCAATAAGCCAGCCATGTGTTCCATTATATGTACATTAGATGGAAGCACTTGTCTAATGAGGTGATTGAGAGCATCGGCAAGCTGGGTTGTGTGCCATCTGTTTGCAACATCGTGGCTTTGAATTTAGTGGATGACTGCAAGGAAATGTAACACCTTGGCAGCACGCTTTACGTTTTCAGTTGCCTTTATGTACATATAAGCCAAAGCTATTTTGATGCTCAATTAGTCATTTTGTTTTTTCACATTTCAACAACAGTTTATTGTACCTTTGATTCTTACTTTGTGTTTACAAAAAATAGCAAAAAATACCCATTTTGCCTAATGAAGTAAAGATTAAAGGGGACATATCATGCTTTTAAATCCTTCCTTTTTACATATAAATCATACAGTTGTGGTCTATATAAAGTAGAACTGCAATGCTTGGGTCTGAATTCCTCATTATTATAGCTCCACAGGCCCCTTTTCTGATGTGCTTCTGAGAGCAACTCGTTTTGGTGCGGTCTCTTTAAATGCAAATGAGACACTTCATACCCCGCCCCCTCTCCAGGTTGCAGAGGTGACACTCGGTTCAACTCCACCCTCGGCCATTTCGGCCATTTTTGTAGTTTGATAGAAGAGATACGATTATGTAGCAGCGCAGAAACTTTTTATTCACACGTTATTTACAAAATGTCAACAACGGAAGACTTGTCCATCCAGCCTTACATGTTCGAGCCAGAGTCGGACCCGGCGGAGCGAGATGAAAATGAAGATGATGAACCTGCAGAACAACGTCTTCATATGGATGTTAACAAGTGAGCTAACACAAGCGCCGAGCTAACGCTGCTTCAGCAACCTCTGCCAGTATAAAGAAGGATTTGCCGAAATACTTCATCTGATTGAGGGGTCAATGCCTTCTATCTTTGGAGTTGACGAACAGAGCACTTCGGTAAGTTGTAAATAACGCTAAAAAGTGTGATGATAAGACGTCCCTGTCATTGTTTTGTTAGCATTAGCAGTTGCACCGTCTTCATATGTTAGCGCTGTGTGCTCGTTTTAGATCCTTGATGATATGGCCTACGTGATTTAATTTAAGTCTAAAGTTTTCATTTGTCATTTCATTTTGCCGATTTTGTCTCCGAAAAGACTGTATTAAAATGCATTTCGTGACATTAGCTTGGCGCTAGCGTCATCCTTGAAGTGCTTCGCGCACTTAAAAAAGGCCTTACCCACAGATGTGGGTACATTTCCGTGAAAAATAAAACTCAACCAGGCACTTCGAAAAGGTTCTGATGCTGGGAGACGGTGTAATGAAGCGTGTGGGTTACTACATCCAACAACCAAACATTTTGACTTGTCCTCTCGTAACTTCGGCATCCTTGAGCTTGGACTACAAAATAAAAGCGAGAAATAAAAATAGCGGATTGCTCGACGTGTTGGGCCTGGAGTCGATGTCCTAATTTGGCAGTTCCGCTGCAAATACTGTGATGTTTTTGTTCAAAAAACGTAATAGAGAATAGAAAAATCGAAACAAATTGAAAAATATGACCAAAATAGAATATAAAGATATCAACGGAGCACCTGAAGAGACTAATTTGAACTTTTCTGTACTTCTAAACACTCTAAATATACAACAAAATGCATTTAAGGGCTAAAAAAGTGGATTTAGCATGATACGTCCCCTTTAAAACAACTACACAAGTCGCTGATAACTAGGGGTGGGGGAAAAATGGATTCACATAAGAATTGCTATTCTAATCATACACAATTGTGAATCAATTCATGAACTTCAAAAATCAATTTATTTTTAAATTTTTTTGTAATCATTATTAAACAATAATAATAATAATATATATATATATATATATATACTATGTCTGCACCAGAGCTGAGGAGGGGCTGAATAAGTACCTTTTTTTTTTTTTGTTTTTTTTTGTATATCTTGAACTTATTCTTGTAGTCACTGAGAGTTGAGACTTACTTCTGGAAGAAAGGGACAGCTGGCCTAAGCTTTTATTTAGGCAATTTTATTTATACAAGTTATTTCTTCTACAGTAAGTAAGTTTTTATTTGTTTAGCCTGTATAAATGTAACCCTTTGTCTTAAGTTTGCCTTTGTGTGATTACATCATTGGAATCAGTTTATTTAAAATTATGTGATACAAACTGTATTGTTTTGATGCCATAATTTGCCTTAACACACGATGCATTAGATCAGTTTTTGAATCGAGAATCGTTTGAATTGAGAATGGGTTAAAACGAGAATTGATTTTGAATCGAATCGGAATCGAATCGTGAGACACCCAAAGATTCACATCTCTACTGATAACCAAGAAATCTCTACTGACGTTCGAAGAAATTGTTTGTATATGTCAAATAGCTTCATATGTAGTCTTTTTTTCCCAGAGTAAAATATTTAATATCAAATGCCTTTTTTGTGCCTTGAACAACTTTTTTATTTGGTTTATTTTGATATCTAATAACATTTTTGGGTCAGGATTTTTTACATTAAGAATGAGTTTCTCCACAATCTTTTATTTTGAAACCTGAAGTTCACCTTTTTCAAATGTCCTTTATCCTTTACAAGTGTAAACTTAACAAATTTAAATAAAACAAACTCTTCCATATCTACTTTCTTCAGCTAGCAGCACAAGTGTATTTGTCTCCAGGAAAAAACTGTTAAGTACCAAAAAATAAATAAATGTTAAAAAATCTGAAAATGAATAAAGAGTGTTCCAAAGCACACGAAGTCAATACACTAACAACAATATTATTTGACTGACTTCAAGGCCCTGAAATCTATAAAAGTTGCAAACCAAAACAGGAGCAAAAGTGTATTCAACTAAGCAGATGGAAGAGGAACATCCTTTTTGTGATCTTTACTTTGTAAATTAAAACTATTTTCAACCAACATTTCAAAATTGCAATGATTTGTTGTTGTTTTTTAGAATTTTTTGTTTGCAAGGTGAAGGAGTTTGTTTCTTTTGAGTTGATGTGCACACTGTGTGAGTACATCTAGTCCACTGTGTATCCTATTATAAATTTAGTTTTTTTTTTTTTTTTTTTTAAATGTGGTTTGTAGAAGAACTGAATGCATTTTTTTTAACTAGTACTACCTGAATAAGAGAGCATGTAACATCATGTATGCCTGAAATCCTCTGCATTGTTTTTGCTTAAATATTTTTTCAGTCAAGCAAAAAGTAAACTGACTCACTACTGTTTTGGGTCCTCATGGTGATTCATCTTTGCTTTCTGTATTTGTGTGTTCTCTGCCAGTATACCAGTTCCTCAATCTGCTATGCCATCCTTAAGGTACTATATTACTAAAGTTAGGAATTCACCAAGGGGGATGTGGAAAATAATATAAATGTTATTCTCTGTGTTTTGGAAAAATTGTGTTTTTAGATTTCTCAAACACAAAACCACTGCTATTGCTTTCTTCTTTCTGTGCTCTACTCATTGTGTTGGTAGTCAAAATAGCAAAACTCTGAATGAAACAGTTTTCACACACACATCCAGTATAATGACTACTGGTTGTAAGAAACCCAAAGGATCATTACCCCTTAAGAGTGAAACAGAAGCTTGTTGGTGCACCATCAAAGTCATCATCGACTACTTCTCCCTTCCTCTGATTTACAAAAACTGCAATATGTTCAAAACTCCTCCGCCCGCCTCCTCACCCGAACCCTCTTCAGAGACCACATCACCCCAGTCCTCCAGTAGCTTCACTGGCTCTCTGTACAACAGCGCATCCTTTACAAAGTTCTGCTCATTACTTAAAAAGCTGTCAGTAACCTGGCCCCTCCATACCTCACAGACCTCCTGCGGCGCCTCCGCTCTGCCGACTTAAACCTTCTCAAACCCACCACCAAATCAACGCACCAAACCTTGGGGGACTATATTGTCAAAAACATTCTCACCAGTAAGAATATGTAATCCCACGATGGAAACAATAAATGCCCATGTCGGAAATTAGCGAGGGCCACGGGCCATTTGTCCCTCAATTTAGCCAAGAATGCCCCATAAAACCTTGTTCCAGGGGCCAAAATTGCACACAAGTTTGTTGTTGTTGGAACAATGTTCCCGGCAGCTCCTCCGCGGAGCCTCCACATTGTGCTCCGCCCTTCCAGCACCTCAACCCTCACACACACACACACACGGTGCTTGTCACGTCTACCTGAAGCTGCCGCGCTGCAATACATCATGGACTTGGTTAAGACCAGATAACCATCCAACAAAGTGAACCAATCCAAGTTCCTCCGTCAGATCAACCCAAAGTTCCACGAACACTGGGACAGAGATGAACCCGCAGCAACCATTATGAACTGGAAACTCAACTAAAGCTAACTATGCTAAGCTAACACACCGACTGGGCTAAGAGCTAATGCTAACCACTCCTTATAAGGAATAGACCAAGTAAAAATAACACGTCTTACTGTCATCAAACCACAGAGAACCACTAATTTGTTTATGGTAAGATTTAACACTTGTATGGAAGGATAAAAGCTAACATGTCACACGTTGTGTGAGGGTCAACGAACTGGAAAGTTTTACTGGTGGTGGCGTAATGGTTAAGGGAGCGTGCTTGTAATCGGAGGGCCATGGGTTCGAATCCAACCATCATTGTGAGAGGTTGATCAAGTACTTTAACCTTAATGTCTTGTAATGTACGTCGCTTTGGATAAAAGTTTCTGCTAGTTGAAATTGTAATTGTAAATTACTACATCACAACTTTTCAACCGAGTGTTTCACTAAGTATTGACAAAGAAAGGTAGAAAAACAACCTTGGGTGAGGTTTACAGGTTTACAGTATATTTCGCAATCATTTTGTTCCAACCTCATTCAAAGCACAATGTTTTTCAGTGTTTTCCCAGTTTGAAGGTAGTTTAGAAAAACAAGGTAATCTTGTTTAATTCTCCCAAGGTACTTTAAGGTTTTTGAATAAGAGGATGCTGTTTCCAGTGAAAAACAATATTTTCTGTCTTGCTTTTCTACATTGGAGAATTTTGTGGGCATTGTTAAATTGAACTTCTTTATTCTGTTTTTGGTGGAAACCATCTTTTAGGCAGCAAAATAACCAGTGCCAGCTGAACAAGTTTTGGAGAACCCACCAATGCACACAAGGCACCTCATTATCAACTGTTCGTACGCTCTGATTGTATTTATTGATTTTGACGTGAGCGTACACTTCAGATCTCAAGTCTGAGCTTGTGTACGCAAATCTGAATGTGTGTATGTGTGGTGCAGCACAGCAAAATCTGACTGACCCTGAAAATAATTACTAAACAAACCTCTGCTCTTATTTAAGGATAAGCAGACACACATCTCTGTGAAAGGAGTGCAATTCTGGAATTATTTACCTGAACATCTGAAACTCATTGCAAACTTCTACACTTATAAGAGGACTACCGAACCCTGGTTATTACACCAACAGAGCTGCTCTCATGTTTGATTTTTTGCAAAATTGTCACTGTGAAATGTGTCTTTATTGAACTAATTGTGCTCATTTCACTTGTTTCCTTTTTAATTACCTTTTAGTCTTTTATTCTTACAAAAGCCCTTCAAGGGACTGATGTTACAAACTAGCATTTGCTATAAACACTATGATACTTGTATGGGTTGCCTGTTTTCAGCTGTCTTATTATTATTACTAACAAATGAACCTTAAATAAATATTCACAACAGATCAAAATGAATTATTAAAATGACGTACACAAAATTAAAATTACAAACATTATAAGCCAAAATATCAGGAAAGCATCAATAAACTGATTATATGATTAGGTTATTTGAAAATGTTATTATCTAAATTAGAAAACTTTTCAGTCTCTGTCTTTTGTTTTTGTAATAAGGCAATGTACAAAATACTTTCAATACAAAGGGGTCATTGTGTATTTGCACAACGCATACAAAACCCTGGCAAAAAAAAAAAAATGGAATCATCAGTCTTGGAGGATGTTCATTCAGTTGTTTAATTTTGTAGAAAATAAGTAGATCACAGACATGCCACAAAACAAAAGTCTTTTAAAATGGCAATGTTCTGGTTTTAAGAAACACTAAAAGAAATCAAGACAAAAAATTGTGGTAGTCATAAACGATTGCTTTCTTAGCTCATGCAGAGGGAAAAAAATTATGGAATCACTCAATTCGGAGGAAAAAATTATGGAATCACCCTGTAAGTTTCTATTTCCAAAACTAACACCTGCATCAGATTAAATCTGCTCATTAGTCTACAGTTAAAAAGGTGTGCTCACACCTTGGAACGCCTTTGCACAAAGCAGATTGACATGAATCATGGGTCCAACACGATAGGTGTCAGTTGAAACAAAGGCGAGGATTATCAAACTTCTTAAAGAAGGTAAATCATCACGGAATGTTGTAAAAGATGTTGGTTGGTCACAGTCAGCTGTCTAAAATCTGGACCAAGTACAAACAACATGTGAAGGTTGTAAAAGCCAAGCATGCTGGTAGACCAAGGAAGACGTCAAAGTGTCAAGACAGAAAAGTTAAAGCAATATGTCTTGAAAACAGAAAATGCACAGCAAAACAAATGAGGAACAAATGGGTGGAAACTGGAGTAAACGTCTGTGTTTGAACTGTAAGAAACCGCCTAAAGAGAGTGAGATTCACATAGGGGAAAGCTAAACGAAAGCCATCATTAACACCTAAACAGAGAAGAACAAGGTTACAATGGGCTAGGGAAAAGCAATCGTGGACTGTGGATGACTGGATGAAAGTCATATTCAGTGATGAAACACGTATCTTGATGACGCTGGAACTTTTGTTTGGTGCCGTTCCAATGATGTTTATGAAGATGATTGCTTGAAGAAAACATGTACATTTCCACAGTCATTGATGATATGGGGCTGCATGTCAGGCAAAGGCACTGGGTAGATGGCAGTCATTACATCTTCAATAAATGCACAAGTTTATGTTGACATTTTGGACACTTTTCTTATTCCCTCAATGAAAATGATGTTTGGGGATGATGACATCATTTATATAAATAATAATGCATCTTGCCATAGAGCAAAAGCTGTGAAAACTTTCCTTGAAGAAAGACACATAGGGTCAATGTTATGGCCTGCAAATAGTCTGGATCTCAATCCAGTTGAAAATTTGTGGTGGAAATTGAAGAAAATAGTCCATAACAAGGCTCCATCCTCCAAAGCTGATATGGCAACAGCAATCAGAATAAGTTGGAGCCAGATTGATGAAGAGTTCTGTTTGTCACTTCTTAAGTCTATGGCTCAGACACTGCAAGCTGTTATAAAAGCCAGAGGTGGTGCAACAAAGTACTAGTGGTGCTTTGTAGCATTTTTTTGTCTGTTTGCTTTTCATGATTCCATAGTTTTTTCCTCAGAGTTGAGTGATTCCATAATGTTTTCTCTCTGCTTCATCTAAGAAAACAATTGTTTTTGAATACCACATTTTTTTTTTTCTTGATTTAATGTTTCTTAAAGCCAGAAAGTTGCCATTTTAAATGACTTCAATGTCTGTGATCTATTTTTTTTCTACAAAATTAAACAACTGAACATTCTCCAAGACTGGTGATTCCATAATTTTCGCCGTGAGTTTGTAGCTCAATGAAATGGGAAAAAGGGTGTCGCGAAAGCACTCCCGAACTTAGTTTGAAACTCTATGAACATGCACAAACTTTTCTAATTAAGATAAACATAACATCCCGATAACCCCTTCACCCCTAAACAGCAGCAGCTGTTCGTAACGTATAAAAACAACAATGATTAGTGGGAAAAGGAAGCCCAAACTTATCTAAAACTCTGGGCAATACCTTACCTAAGAGGCTTGGTAGGAGATAACAATCATCATATCATCTGAACTTTAGATCCAAGAGGGAAAAAGTTTAAGGAAAGGCATTAATGATACAGATAAGCTCAAACCATAGAAAGAAATCCTTCTGCTTTTACTGCTGCTGCCACTGGAATAGACAAAAAGAAAAGGGCTGATGAATAAAGAAATAGTCTGATATAAAGTGTAATGTATATATCCCACAGTCAGATGAGGACAAGTAAGGTCATTGTGTTGGAGGAAGATGAAAAATAGGATGGTGTGTGCCATGAACTCGAATCGTTGATTCATTATCTGTAATACACATTACCTGTGTATGACATAAAATGTTTTAATGTATTACCATTTTTGGCCAGATGTGACGCCAAGTCAATGATTCTAATGCAGTATTTACATTAGGTCACACCTAATTTTTAAAATATTTTTCTATTTATTTTGTTTTTTTGTGGAGCTACTTCTGAAGCTGGTATTATGAGCTATGAAGCTGCTAATATAAGCTTTGCCACTTGTTTACTCTTGGACCAGTCTTCACGAAATACATTTTCTTGATTGACGATCTGGTTGAGTTTCCACAAAAGTTATATCTAGGTTTTTTTCTTTCTTTTTTTCGTGGTACAATTCTGTAGTTTTTGTCTATTTCTCTTTAACTTTCAAGCAAAAACTGTGCAGACTTTGATTCTTAATGTAAAATAAGAAAAACACTTTAAGAACATACCAGATTCCAAATCCCTTCCTGAAAGACTGGATACAAACCATTACCTATAATTCCTCCATTATGTTTGTCTTTCTCACTGCCAAAAGCACTTTGTCCTCAATCTGCAGCACACAGACAGTGTCACTTTATTGTACGTCAGTCCTCTTCTTTCTCATATTAAATCCTTTTCCTACTTTATTTTATCTGCAGCACAGGCGCTGTGCAAACGCTATGTTCTATGATAACAGGGTTCTTACCACACACTTTTTTTTTGATAATGTTGCATTTTTGGACTTTATTTTCTCAACGGTATGTGCAGAGATTTTTTTAGGTATAAGTGGAAATGTGCTGAAAGGTGAATTTGTCATAATCTCGACCACAGGGCAACTCTTTGCCGCATGCAACATTTTTGTTAATCTACTTTTATTTTTCAAATATGTAGCATTTTAAACCTTAATTGTGCTACCTTTTTTTGTTCCCCGTTTACTTGGACTTTGTGTTATTCAGCTGTGGGAAACATGAGTATGGTAGAATAGTTTGCACTAAATAGTAATATTTGAGATGAAAAGATCCAGTAATACAACCATGAACTAGACTTTTGAAAAATGTATTTCCTTTCATTTCTCTTCTGTCATAAACTCACCACGAGGCTTGTTATCTTTTTTCATCCTCTGGTAACTTTAATCTTGTGCATCTCACTGCACTAGAAAGATGCACACTATCTTTCCACAAAAAAGTAAAAAGTACATTTGAGTCTTTTTCCTTTCCGTTTTAAATAATGTCGCCCCTAATATTAGCTTTTACTGACTTTTTTTGGCTGCACGAAAACATGCCTTAGAACAAAAAAACGTAAAAGGTTTAAATTGCAGCTTTGATCTCCACTCTAGACAAGCTTATTGACATTGTTTGAAAACTTGTGAGCATTGCATTGTGGGATGTGGAGTCCCGTAGATGGATGCATAGAAGTTCTAACCGTGGTTTCCAAAGTCACTTTCCAATACATTTCTGGTGTTTTCTCGGACTAAAAGTTGTAGCAAAACAAATTTTTTGGGGGGTCCTTGCATGGAGACATCCAAGTTATCTTGGAGTAAGGTGATATCACAGGGAATGCCGGGAAAAAAACTAGAATGAAAATGGATTCAAGCAAATGCGCTGTATCACAGTCCTCCTTCTTTGGTAAAGAAGCCTAATAATTACGGTATTTCAACTTTTTATATCTTTATTTTTTTGAGCAAATTATCTTGAATTGATTTATCAGGCCTTTGTCTTTATTTGATAAAATAAATTATTGTCTCAAGCAGCTTTAAGTTCCCATATGGAACAGTTGAACCGCTGTCACATAGGGCCCTATAAAATCCATTTTATTTTTTTCCAAATTCTGTTTAAATTTGATCCAAATTCCGTGTTTTCCAGGCGGTGCATCACGGAAACATTTCCCCATAACAAACATCCTTTTCCTCACGATGACGGCGTTTCATCTACATCCTGTTAACTCAGCCATTTTCAGAACGGCTATCCCCCTCACTGCCAGCCGATTTAGATTATTTTGACTGAAAAAAGACCCACTGAATATTTTGTACTATGACAATCTGAAATCTGAAACCAGATTCTGAAACATTAGAGTCTCTACTTTAATCAGAAAAAAATAATTTTGTTTTTAGGTTCGTTCATCAGCAGTTGAATAAAGGCAAGTTTCACACAAATTGCCAGTTTCTGACAAAAAGCTGAGAAAAAGTGACTTTGAAACCATTTTTTTTTTTGCTTTAGTGACACCTCAACTTTGGTTTCCTTCTATAAAACAACAAAAACAACACAGACGCATATATGCATCAATTGCAGAGAGTGAGTTCATTTCTGCATTCAACAGTGGATTCTGTTTGTGATTCCGTTAACGTGGAAATGATATGGCCTGACCCCTAGTCATATATGTATGTGTTGCTCTTTTGCAAAATGATAGAAAATATTTGGAAAACTTTGGAAAACTCTGACTCAAATATCCCCCAACTAGGCACTTTTCATCCAAGATTAAAAATGGTTTTTTTTTTACCACATTATTCTTGTAGAAAATAAGAAAATAGATAATCAAATTCAGTAAATGGACAATAATAATAATAATAATAATAATAATAATAATAATAATAATAATAATAATTCCTAGCCATTCTTTCAAGTTATTTATGCTGTGGTTCTGGTGTCCTTAAAGCACACATACTATGAAATGATTCACCTTTGACCAAGTTTTCTTTTATTTAGTCCAAACCCTCTGTGACATTGTATCCTAATAAGTGTGAATATCACTTTTTTTCTCTCACACATGCTCTGCAGCACACTGCCAGATCATCTCAGATTTAGCATGAACTTTTGGGTCAACATATGCTGAAACAGTAGTGCCCACATGGCACTACTGTTAGTTTCTCACTCAACGCTTGGTCTTCACACACATTACCTCACCTCAAATTGCATGTCATTCACAGTAAACCACTGGAGGCATTGTCCCTGTGTCAATTTGACCACCTTTCTGTTCTCTTCATATTAATGTTTTCAGATGCACACTGTGGTCACAGGATGACCAAAAAAAAAACTGTTGCTACTCTAGAAATTATGGTGGATAAGAAGTGCAGTATTTTTAATAAATCAAGTAATATATTGGACCTGAGTAAATGTCTTGGAAAGATTTAGAATTCCTCTGTGGATTGTTGACCTTTACTTTCCATTGCTCCAAGGTAAAATGCTTCTTATTCCAAAGCCATGTCTTTAAGACTTATCCTGAAAACTGAGCTTCAAAATAAAAGGGTAAGATATTTATTACCACAGCATCATGGTTATAGCCGTGAATGTCAACTGTGAAAGTCACGTTGCGAAGCTAAAAACACACAACGATGCCTAACATGAAAAAAACATGTTGTAGATGTTGATATGGTAAATATAATCAAATTTAATTACAGTACATGCAAAAATCTCCAAATGTCTTTAAATGTGTTTCCAGATTAATTTGACTAGTCTTCTGTTTGCACGAAGTAAAACAAGTCTGGGGGCAGATATTCAATAACAATATCAGATGGCACAGTTAGGCCAGTCTGGAGACATGACAGTAGCAATTTTCTTTGCACCTAATGATTTATAGCACTATGTATTGAGTTAATGTCATTATGCTAATTAGCGATCTGTGATAATCCGTTCAGTTTTGCCCACAGAAAGAGTGAGGTTATCATTTTTCCCCTTGAGAAAAGTCATTAACATTTAGCGTAGAAACATTCCTGTCATAGGTCAAAGCAGTTTGTTTAACGCACGTTGAATTACCATTGGTGTCTGCCTGGCTGACAGGCAGGGTTGTATGTCTTTGACTACAGATTTGTGGTCTCCTAACAAGAAGGACCGCTGTGTTCCTAAGAGAACCACAGAGGGAAAAAGCTTCTCGGAAAATGGACTGCGTTTCTGTTCGGGTTATTTCCCGTTGTTTTTCTGGCTGACAATTTAGTAGCATTGTATTTTATCTAGGCTCCTTCAGCTGTGCCTCTGTCCCTGAATGCCAGCAGCAATGCCTCTGTCTTCTCATTTTCTAAGTCTTTTTTTTTTATACTTCAGTTTGCAGAGGTAGGGTAAAATCCTTGATCTATTCACAAATTGTGTTTGCTTTAAAGTTTGCTGATACTTTTGGTCTTTATGAGCAAAAGTTGTCTTTCCGTTATATCATCCCCAAAAAAAACGTCAATGTAAAATAGCAATGTACTGTAATTACTCTCTGCACACCTTAAGCAATGTCTTCTTGAATACATGTATTTACTCCATCCAAGGTAGGGCCGTGGAAGGTTTTAAAGCATAACAGTTGGAGCGATATAGTTTATCAGGAAAAAAACGTTTGTTGTGTTGTAAATCGTACAGTGGCTGATTGTTTTTTCTTTTTATTCCTGCACTAAATGGCTACTCGTGCTTTAATTGGTTCATCAAAGCAGCATTGTGCAATTACTGCAGTCGTGTAATTTGCATTCAGAACAAAGTTAAAGAAAAATAACTTTTGCAAGAAAGACCCTGCTTAACAGAACCAGACTGAGATGTGTATTCCATCCACCAATTAACCCAGCTGTCTCAAAGTGAAAGACTTGACCAGGTATGTTGAAAAATTACAGCATTAAAGAAGTTCCTATATATTCATTTATGCCCCTGGTCCTATTGTAGTGTATTGAAAACAGCTGGAAACCATTTTAAGAAAAAAAAAAAATTATTGAGGTAAAGACATAGTGTAGGTCTCTCAGATCAGACAATCAAAGATTATTTGCTTGAGAAAAAAAAATGTAAAAGGTTAAAATTGCCACCTGAAAGTTTGTTTACATCTCCACTGTAGACATTCACGCTGTAGGAAAGGTTTTGCACACTGCATTATGGGCTGTGGAGTATGGGCTAAAGCAGCAGCCGCCACCACCGCACTCTTCTTCTAGCGCCCGGAGAAGGGTGGCACTCGCACGCTGGGTCGCCGTCCCCTCTGACCCCCGGCGAAGGGAGCTGACAACGGCGGGGAAGTATGGGTGGAGCGCCACTGATGTGGCGAGGCGGGCCTGCTTCTCCGGCGGTGGGGAGAAGAGTACAGCGGTGGCGGGCGCTCCTCCAGCCCATAGACTGTAGCCATGGCGCGAGCCCAGCCCTGAGAGCCAATCCTTATCCAGAAGTTATGGATATGACTTGCCGACTTCCCTCACTAAAGAACCCACGTTTAACTTAACTATCACGGCAATTAGTGCTCGCATTAACCCAACATGAAACTACCATGTAGTGCTCTTTTGGCTGCAAACAGAGGCTAACTTGTTTCAGCTGCCCACAGCAAAGGTGCCGGGTCGGTAAATGCCCGTATGCTGTGACGTCACGTGGGAACTATGTAGATCCGAGCCTGTGGTCACGTGACTGCCGTAAAGTGAAACGTTCTCCAGGCATTCTTCAGGTCCCATGACCTGGTGAAAGATGGCCCGTTTCTCCAAACTTACATAGTCGGAGCACTGATACTGTCAAGCCCTATATATTGACCTGAGGAATCATTTATAATAACTCATGGGTCAACTCTTTAGGTCAAAAAGTCCACGATGTGCCTTTAACTATATTTCTGTTGTAGTTTGTTCCCAGTATTGCCTGTGATATCACCTCACTCCGTGAGACGTTCAATTTCAACCAGATTCGGATCTTTTCGTGTAAGCATCAAAATAAACATCCTCTATTGTTTTTCCGCAACTTTCAGTCCGTTAAAGCAGCAGAAATGTGTTGGAAAGTCACTTTTAGATCTCTGTGAGAATTAAGTAAATACATTTATACCAAACCTTTGCAACAATGTCTTTAAGAGAGTGTTTATAATGGAGATCAAAACAAACTTCCCAGTGGCAATGTTAACCTTTTACATTTTTTTCCGATTTATAGATCTACTGTATATGGCCAACGCTATGTCTTTATCTGTTTAAAAAAAAAAAGAAAATCTGTCTCCAGCAGCTTAAGTGTCTCAAAACCCTAGAGTCTATCTCTGCTTATTGAGGTCAGATGGATGGATGAGTTCAGTGCCAGTCAAGGGGCCAACTCGCAAAATTGTCAATCCCTGGCTCATGCAGGCAATGGACATGACAATGGGAGGTCAGACTCACAATGTTCTACTTGTGGGTTAGTGTTGTTAACCTCTGCCACACCTGTTGGCTCGTCAAACCCCTGAGGGTTTCATTCAATTTGTTAGAAATCTACTGTCTGACTTCACTATGTGTAAGCCGTGTACTGAATTGTAAAATAACGTTTTTGTCACTTCTCTAAAAAGAAAACAACGCCTAGCTCTGCATATTAGTACAATCTTCCTACTTATCTGACCAGTTTGTATCCCAAAGGAATATAAAAAACCATGTAAGCATTAAATTGTCCACTTCTAACTTCCCGAGCACCCTGGGACTGTTGGGGTCAGAGGTCAAACGTCTTACCTCTACTCTATTTTTTGTCAACATTTCAAGCTTTGTGGTACTCAGCAGTTGTTCATCAGGGAAAAACTGCATGAGGTTTTGTCAACTGAGTAGCTCCCAGGCATGGGAGGATGAAGCTGTCCAAGCTTTATATAAGATGCCTGAGAGGATGTATGGGGGTGAAGGGTGACCTTTTGGGAGATCGGGGTGAGAATTCATATCATCTGACAGACACTGTATAAAACCAGAATAAATTGAACCTTTCAAAGGGCAGAAAATGCACAGGAGTAAGAGCTTCTGTTCAATACATTTAGAGGACTCATCTTTTTATTGTATGACCCTGCTTGTGAAGTAACTCCTACAATGGCAGATAAGACGTGTCAAGAGGAGAAAGCAGAAGTCCTGATGTGTAAACCGGTTTGAGCGATGAAGGAAAGGGACCCATGAAAAACCCCAATACACAGAAGACCTGCAGTAGACCTGACTATAGAACTGTGTTGTCATGGAAAATGTCTTAGGGGTCTATTCTCCCGCAGAGTGTCCTGCTTTAATTCAGAGGGATGTTTGCAGTGAAACAGAACTATTGGTTTCCATAATACGCAGTTTTAAATATGAATAGTTTAAAGCGACCTGAGCTGAGCCTCATTAATATATGTGTGGGAACAGTTTCTGATCCATCCTCATCCACATGACAGCTTGTTTCACTCTGTAGTGGATCAAACTGTGACTTTACGTTGGACATAGTATGAAAATAGTTGAATCACTGTGACCAACGTGGAGAGAAGTCTGCGTCTGTCAGAGTTTTAATTAATCACACAGCAGCAGCTGAGTCCGTGTGGCTTCAAATGTAACTAAGTCCATATTTCTAGTGCAATTTAATGTTTCACCTTATCAGGGTGCTGTACTTATTCCAAGGTTAGAGGTGCGTAAGAGGAAAAGGACTCACGCAGAGAATGCGCGTAAAGCCAGATTTGAATGGGAAGACCCACATTTCGGGGCTGCTCCACCCACAGTGCGTAACTGGGATGAAGGTGCGTAGCTACTAACTTAAGTACAGGGGGAGAATAGCACACAGCCAAAAACAGCACCGCTGCACAGCTTTTTGGACTTACGCACAGGGGAGAATAGAGCCCTTAGAATTCAAGTGCAAATATAGATAATGTTGCATGAATAGAAGCAAAAAGAGCTTCTGATCATTAAGTAGTTTGTTTAGTTCATTAAAATAGTGTTCATTTACAGAATGTGGGAGTCTGTAAAAGCCTTTTGAGCTCTGAGCCTGCAGGGCCAATGTAATCCTGAAATATTGACAGACAAAAACAACCACACTGTGTGACTTATATTGAGTTTTCTTTTATAACAATGTGTGAATGAAATGCTAACCAGACTTATTGTTCAGCGGAATGCACAGCTGTGGAGCACTTGATCATTGTGTGATCTGCTTTAGTCACGTTTGCAAGTTTGTATTGACAAGGATTTAGCAGGACTGAGCCATTGTTAATTAACTTTAAGATTTACTGGATAAATGTGTTTAATCATTATCTTTGTTTGGCTTTTTATTTAAGTCTGTTCATTGCTGTCCCTTGTGCTTATTTTTGAGTTTTTTCTGTGGAAAATATAATTGGTTGTTCCCATGCTGTCATGATGGGAAATATGAACCTTGTGTTGTTTAAAGGGGCAATATTATGAAAAATGTACTTTATAATGGTTTTGCTACAGTGATATACATCCCTTTAGCCTCATTCAGAGGACCAAAGGTGGAAAAGTTCTGTTTCCTCCCTCCCTTGTTATTCCACATTTTGTTAAAAGTCAGCTCCAAAAGGGTGAGTTGCATTTTACTCACTACTTGACGTCACCAGAAACTCTGCATCCTGACAATCCTGGCTCCTCCTACCCTATAAGAATGTGAGCTTCTTCCTCTCAAATTATTCCTCACAGCTAAAACAAACATTGCGGTTTAATATAGAATATATTTGTCATATATGTAAAGCCACATACACAAAATGTGTTCTCTGCATTTAACCCCTCCCTGAGGAGCAGTGGGCAGCAACGTTGTAGCACCCGGAACAGTTTCAATTTTAGTACCCGTTATATTGCCTTGTATCCGCTTTTACATGATCTGACGTGTTTGTGATGCAGCGGTTTGGGCAAAACAGTGGACTATCACCTTGAATGGACTATTCCTGTAATAAGTAGTGGAGAGGATGACAAGAAAGCAACGAAGCAGCTCCGTTGAGTGGTGTTTGAAGCAGCTGACTCAGCTGAATGACTCTGCTGCTGCTGCAGCACGGCACACACACACACACACCCTGAAACAGTGTTTGTCTTACTCACAATTACAATAGCCGCTTAAATACCCATGCTTTTTACTGCAATGTGCACTTTTTTGGCTCAAAACAATAACAAAGAGTGTGTGGATAACAAAAGAAATTTGCTAGTGATCAGCTGTTGTGTGTCAGTGTCTACAGACACACCTACGCATAAGTAGGCCCCAGAGCCGTATAGAGAGAGAGTTGTGACAACGGAAGTCCAAAATGCTTAACCATCACGTGATTCATGTAAGACTGAATTTGTTCTTGGAACTTAGTGGCAAACCATTCGAATCCATTGATTCCTAGGGATTTTCGGTAATTTGTCGTCAATAACTGCATTGATTGACAATATTTATACAGTACACGTCATACAGTATGTATGTATATATACAATATATGTTTATGTAGTTCCATAAATAGCTTTTTTTCCTAATGTACATTTGTATTAATAATTAGTGTAAACAGCTTACCTGCTTTTTTGACATAGTTAAGGCCGACATTAATTTGGTTAAAAAATTTGTTAATATGTATTGTATTCTGGATGTATTGTTTTGAATTTTCTTTAATTTTCTTAAAAAATAAAGGGGGTCATTAAAAAACACCACATCCAGACAGGACACATTGAAAACATATTTATTATGTTCATATATGTATAAAAATAGACATTAGATTTTTAACTATGCACTTATCTACTAAGATAAATTAATTAAATAAATGTCTAACAAAGTCAGAAACATTAATAACTGGTCATGCAGTTTGCTGAGCTGTATGGGGGTGCTCCACTCGTTCTGAAAAAGGAGTGAAAATGTTTGGCTTCCCAACCAAACCAGAGAGGAGAAAGAAATGTTAGCCAAAGTCAGCAGGAGCAATCTAAATTTTTTTTAAAAAAAAAAAAAATCAGGATTATAACAATAAAAAATCTGTAAGGCGATCATATTCAAACACTTAATTTGCACTTTTTCTACAAATAACACAGTTGAAAAGATATGTAGCCTATGTGGGTAGATTAAACTGTGTGACGTAAATGCTGTGTTTCTTCTGCGACGTGCTCTCGTGTAACTTAGCGATTTTGTAAATCATTTGCAGCATATAAAATGTAAAAAACAAAAACGCAAAAAAAAAACTTTAAAAAATCCAAAAATACATAATATGACAATAAAAATGGGCAAAGACACAATATATTACAGAATAGCTTCATAGACACACAAACTGTTAACAAAATAACAGGAAAAAACAGAAAACAACAACAACAAAAAAAACCACAGACAAAGACAAAAAAAAAAAGAAAACCCGTTTTCCCCGTGTTAATGCTCTAATTTTTTCATTATTATAATTTATTCTCACATAAATGTTCATCATGTGGCCCTCGGATCAGATACAATCACATGTTTGTGGCCCCCGCTGTGCTATAGTTTTCTGGTCTCCTTTTAAGTGTTTTGTTTATATGAACAAGCTTTGTGTGTGCATGTATTTACACATGTACAGCTAATGCACCAATAAGAAGGAAAATAAAAGGGGAAATTATACTATTTCTGGCTGCCAGGTACCTACAGATACGGAGGCTGATCCTTAGGGACCCGTGGTCTACTGCACCACAGAGACACACCAAGCTGTTGGCCAATCTCTCAGCAACAGTCTTTGTCAGAGGCATGTAGCAAGCAATTACATGCTAGATGGCTCCAACGTTAGCAGACTGAGCCTTTGCATTGTGCAGTTTGTGGCTGCGTGCTTCAGTAGCCTGTAGATCCTAGCTGCTGTTTTTTTATTTTTTCAGTACACTGTTTACGAGAAAGCGCTTTGCTGTAAAACATACTGCCCACCGCTGTTCATTGTTGTAGCACTCTGTCTTACAGCTGCTCTCAGAAAAGCAGTGTATAATTAAAAATGTCCCATCTTGATACAGTGAACACTGCTGTCAGCTGGGAGATGTATTTATACCACGTAATCACTATCATTTTTACCCAACACATACTGTAGCTGGATCTTGTTTTTAGTTGTCAATCATAGATTTGCGTAAATGGCCAAATATAACATATTGAAATGCAATTAAAAGACGTAGGAATGCTGACAGGACATGAAAAATGTAGAAAAAATATATGGCATACAGTATATATGGTATGTTGACTAAAGAAGAAAAACCCCTATCTGTTTTATGGATCTTTTTTATTAAAACACTATAAGTTAGGGCTGAAAGTATTCCTTGAGTTATTGGGTTACATAAATTCTTCGAGGTACATCATCTCTGGCACGGCTTCATTAATTTTATTTCATTCTCTCTATCTCTATTGAAATTGTCAGAGTTTTACTATTCAGCACACTGTGTTTCACGCAGACACTTCTGTAATGACCTGGATCGGTCTGGTTTCGTTCTGTATCGTATCAGTAATGGGAACTTTTCAAGTTAAAGAATTTCCTGTAAATATATAAACAAACCAAAAAAATAAACACAGAATGAGTGTCACATGCGTCAATGTCTAGATTTAGTGTGAGGTTGCATCACAGCTGTATGCAACGTTCAGCAGGATGACGCAATATTAAAAACATAGCTGGCTCAACTGGAAGAAAACCCTAACCCTGAACCTTTACCTTTTTCCCTTGGCCCTAACTTTATACACTTTTTTCTTAGCCATAGCTAAGGTCTCGCACACCGCACACATCTCCAGTCATGGCCAAAAATATTGACACCCCTGCACCTCTGTCAGATAATGCATCACTTCTCCCAGAAAACTGTTGAAATTGCAAATGCATTGGTATTCACATGTTCATTTCTTTTGTTTGCATTGGAACAACACAAAAAAAAACAGATAAAAAAAAGCCAAATCTGATATCATTCTACACAGTCCTCCAAAAACTTAATATTTTGTAGCACACCCTTTGGAAGAAATAACTGAAATCAATCACTTTCTTTAACCATCAATGAGTTTCTTACACCTCTCTACTGGAATTTTGGACCACTCTTCTTTTGCCAACTGCTCCAGGTCCTTTAGATTTGAAGGGTGCCTTATCCCAACTGCTGTTTTGAGATCTCTCCACAGGTGTTCTATGGGATTTAGATCAGGACTCATTGCTGGCCACTTCAGAACTTTCAAGCGCTTTGTCTTAAGCCATTTCTGGGTGTTTTTTGAAGTGTGCTTTGGGTCATTGTCCTGCTGGACGACCCATGACCTCTGACAGAGACCCAGCTTTCTGACACTGGGCCCTACGTTGTGCCCCAAAAGTCTTTGGTAGTTTTCAGATTTCATGATGCCATGCACACAATCAAGGCATCCGGTGCCAGAAGCAGCAAAGCAACCCCAAAACATCAGTGAACCTCCACCATGTTTGACCATAGGGACTGTGTTCTTTTCTTTGAAAGCCTCATTTTTGTTTTCTGTAAACAGTACAATGATGTGCTTTACCAAAAAGCCGGACTGGAGTTTGCCAAAACTTACCTGAGGAAGCCAATCCTTCTGGGAGAATGTCCTGTGGACAAATGAGACCAAAGTAGAGCTTTTTTTTAAGCCCAGATTGCTGCATCACTCTGGGCTGAATGCAGGTTCTCTGAAGGCCGTAAGTCAGGATGGCTTTGAATGAATGTCGGCATTCCCATCTTCAGAATCTTTCCTCTAAAACTATTATAATTCAGGAAATCACATCTACCACATCCAAAATGTTCTGGAGCAGGACCCCAGACCTCCACTAGTCTCTTTTTATGGTATTTGGATGTAAACTACTATCCATCGCCAGCAAGAACCCCCAAAATCGTGTAGTTAACCGAATCGCAGACGGAATCAAGGGATCCACCAATGAAAACAGTTGAACGCGGAAATTGACAGAATTGGGATGGAACACCGTTATCGTGAGGCAAAGAACATTTTTTTTATGGGGGAATGTTTCCGGTCACCGCTCATTTGCTGCACCACCCGCCCCCCTCCCGTCCTGGCTGCTTCGAACACCGTCTAAACCACCCTAAACACCGTCTACACTGCCAAAAAACTATGCAACTCATCACCCACTCCTAAATACAGAGGTATGCTCGGGATTGTAGAGTCTGAAACATTGTAAGTTCATGATAACTTGATAGCTTCTAATGCCGTAAAATATTCTGGTCCCTAGTGGTGAAATAACTGATGCATCCTTGCGTCCATTTGCCTTTGTTTAGTCATTACGGTCTGCAATGATGTCATCAGGATAATTTTAATGAGGTTAATTTAAATTATGTTGATCAAAACTTAATCAATAAATCTGATCAGATTCAGTAAACCATTGATCCCTGAGGGGAAATTGGGTCACATTAATGCTGCTCTCATACACCTTTATATGACATAAACACTTAAAGCTGGGGTCTGTGCCTTATAATGAAGTGTTTTGGTTAATAAAACCCTGGAAGACAAAATCTTGGCGGTCACCGCCTCCAGCTCCAATCACAGGATTAACGACACATTTCCACTACATAAATGCAGCTGTGGGTCCACTTTATTCTACTTGCTATCAAGTACTGTTTTCAAGGCAATTTTGTGCAGAGATTGTGCAGGTGACCTAGTTCGTGTCTGTTTATAATGTCTGTCTGTAAATAATATGAGATATTTTGAAGAAAAAAAGACAAAAGATTACAATCTGAAAAGTTGTTTTGCTTTTAATTAGCGTTAAACTATATATTAGGTTTTTATGTTTCAAAATCCATCCATTCATTTTCAGCCACTTGCTCCTTTTTCAGGGTTGCGGGAAAGTTAAAAAATGAACGTCAAAAATAAAAACTATACAATAAATAAGACCAAGGTTGGATTCTATTTTATTTTGAGCCCCCATGATACAGCAATACACCTCAGACCCATGACGAAACATCCATGAAGAGAAAGGAGGGGTGAGCAGAGCCCACGAAGGAGCCTCCTTATTGGCTGCCACAATATTTAGTGAAGCATGTGCACGGTGCTAACTTGTTTTCAGTAAAGCATTGCTGCCAAACACCCACCAGGAAAGATCGCTATACCTGCGCTTGCTGTTTCTGCATATACTGCTAAAAAACCCAAAAAGAGAAAATCAGAGGAAGACGAGAAAGAGATGCTTGGATGCAACCTAAGACTGTCAACCTATGTGTATCCACGTTCAGCACTCATGCGTGACTACGTGCACTTCCAGAGGAGGAGACTGGGAGGGATTATCAGAGTGGGGGGGTGGGATTTACGGTTCAAATTTAGCCACGCCCCTCTGTCATGGTTCAAGATTTAGGTAGTGCAGCTTTAAAAAGGAACAGTCACAATAATTCAGTCATAGTCAGTATAACTTTTAATTGTATCTTACGACATACATTTTTGCTTAATTATGGTTTTCTTTTTTATTAGTATTTATTTTGTTTTCT
Source organism: Gouania willdenowi (assembly GCF_900634775.1). Lineage (NCBI taxonomy): Eukaryota > Metazoa > Chordata > Actinopteri > Blenniiformes > Gobiesocidae > Gouania > Gouania willdenowi. The sequence goes on from NC_041055.1 coordinate 17,039,900, forward strand.
CACATGAATTGAAAAGTCATATTTTCTGGATTTGATAATGATTGATATTTCCTAAAAAAATGATTGTGGGAAACACGGATTTGGAAAAAAATCAAATGGATTTTAAAGGGCCCTACCTATATGACAAAATAGTGGTCGACCCTGCTGAATCTCACTCCAAGGTTTTATTAAAAGTTGGCAGCTCTGTCTTAGCTGTACCACGCCATGTTCTGTAACTCAAGTTATAAGAGTGGTCAAGACCTTCGTCCTTCTGCTAGCTTTGCTATTTAAATAACACTCATGGGAAAGCGCTAATTTGCAATTGACACCGTTTTGGACTTGATTTGGAAACAAAAAGCAACACTTGCTGACTAATTGAGGTTCAGATTTCTGCTTTGTTTTGTAACCGCTATCGCTAACTTGTTGCTAGGCAGCATCATTCCCCTCTGGTGCTTTTGCTTTCAATCGTGCCTCTACTTTAAACAAAACACATTCAAATCATCTTCCACCGCCAACCTAATGTCAAGATGTGCAAGGCATCACTGAGTCGGAGAAGGATGAGATGGGGAATTAAATCAAAGACAAATCAGACAAAAGTCTATGGCAGAAACGAAAAGATGGATCGTCTTTGTTTGGGTAATTGAAGTTTTTTTTTTGTTTTTTTTAAACCACTTTAGTAGGATACGTTGTTGTTGTACAGCTCAGAAATTATGCAATAATCAGTTTGAAAGAAAAACAAAGTAATAAAAGCAGTCCAGTAGGTCATTACATGAATCCTGTGTGGTTTACAAATAACTTTCCTTGAAAAACACCCCACTATGTGTATTAAAAGAATATTAAACATGTCCCTAGTCTTCTCTAAATTAAGGGCTGTGGGGGAAAATCCATTGCTTTCTTGAAGTTATCGCATCACTTCGCTTGTGAGCTCTCAAGACATCCTTTTGCATGATGGATGATACTTTATATTAAATTAAATGATCCCAGATTAGCCAAAATAGCTATTAGTAAGACATCAGACTGAACAGTTTACTTATTATGTTTGTCAAACTTCAACAAGTACTTCTTAAATGTCCAAAAGCAGCATGCTTTACTTTTTTTTCTCCTTAAAATATCCCAGTCAGTTTGTTTCGCTCTATCAAGCTTTAACTTTCCACTTCATGTGCACAATAATAAAAGTCTAAAACCACCCTTTATTGCCTTTAGCAAGTTTTTGTACCCTTGAAGCGCAATTGTAAAAAAAAAAAAAAAAGGTTTATTGTTTTTATCTACTTTTCTGGAGGAAAAGAGTTGTAGTCAGCTTGGTTTTATGACAGGCATACGTTACATTTTATTGGTCTTAAAAGCTGGAAATGACTAAAAAACTCATAAACTTAGAGTGAAACCTGACATTTTTTTTTTTTTTTCACGACTAGTCGAACTCAGTGTTGTTTTTAAGAGCCCCATACTGTTTACTTGTCACTTACTGACTTTCCAGCTTTGTTCTGGAATACCTTATATTTTTATTCAGGCATGTCAGGTAAACTTTTAACTTTTAAACCCTTTTTCACCTATTTTCTTTGACCATTTTGCAACTTCCTTTGTCCCATTTTTGTCCCTTTTCCAAAAGTTCTGACACTTTTTTCAGATTTTAGCTTCCTTTTGCTAATAAATACGCTTTTTTTTCCCTATTTTTTGTTGATTTTTGCAAATTCTTTTTGACACTTCGGCATCAAATTTTACGCAGAACCATATATCAGGCTTCAGTCGCTCGTTTTCCTTTCCTCTGGGTTGTTTCTCTAAAGCCCTGCGATGGACTAGCGCCCTATCCAGGGTGTACCCCCGCCCAGCACCCAATAAGAGCCGGAGATTGGCACCGGCAGACCCCCGTGACCCTGATAAACGGGAATAAGTGGGTCTGAAATTGGATGCATGGATGTTTCTCTAAAGACAGTGTTTTTAAGGTCTTGTTTTTCCTATTTTTTTGTCAATTTTTGCAAGTTCTTTTTGACACTTATCCCATTTTTGTCCTTTCTGTAATTTTTTTTGGTCACATTTTTATCCAAATAAGCTACCTTTTTCCCAATAGATACCACTTGTTTCCGTTTTTCCCTACATTTTGCCTCTTTTTGTTCCACATTTTTGCCCTTTTTCACTATTGTTTGCCACATTTTGCTCATTTAAGCTACCTTTTGCCATTGCAAACCACCTATTTCCTCTTTTTTGTCATTTTTTTTTTTGCCACTCTTGACTGCTTTTTGGCCCATTTTAGTCACTTTTCACTCCATCACACACTTTTAGTACATCTCGGTTCTCTCTTTGACTCAATCCACTGTAGAAACAACTCTTATTGCTACGCAAAAAGTTAAAACACAGCAGTGCTGACTGGAAAAGGCAGAGATCGGGGCTGAGAGTTGGAGCTGACCAATCACAGCGCTTATGTTCCACGTCGCCTCGACGCGTAGTCAGGATTTTTTGGGAGGCGCACCTCAGGTTACGGGAGGGGGACTACGTCTACGTAGAGCGCTATGTGAGTCTACGGGGTCTAATTTTACGCACAACCATATAATGTATCAGGCTTTAGTCGCTAGTGTTCCTTTCCTCTGGATTGTTTCTCTAAATACGGTGTTTTAAGGTCTCGTTTCTGACTTTACGTTGACTTTTACCCAGACTTTCTACTCACACACATGCTGTTATTCGTTGTACATTCACCCTTGCGAGCACTCGGCAGCCCTGACATATAGATTGATGACAGAGTTTTGGACTCTTGGCAGCACGACCTTGTATCATGTCTACAAACACATAAACACAATGATCTATCCCCAATGCCAAACCAGCACGGAACTTTTTTTTTTCCACTCAAAATTCAAAGTGTTATGCAGTTTCAGGTTTTTTGTGACTTTACTTGTTTACTTGTTATTTGCAGCCAGCCTTCCTTGTTAAATGAAGGTCATTCAGTTCTTGCATGAAATGGTGTAAGTATTTTCCTGCAGAAATACAAGAATAATTCTTCTCTACTTGGCAAATAATGTTTGCTTTTATCAGGTTTCGTAATTCATATGTAATTCTTTTTCTCGTTTAAAAACATTACATGAAAATTAAGGGATGGACTTACTCACAAAATCCATTATTCAGACAAATAGCTGAGCTGCTTAAGTGCTCGAGTATGGCTTTCACGTGAGAGCTAGACATCCATTTGTGATGGTGTGTATGTTAACAGTGTGTGATTAAAGACGACCTCTCCCTTGTGCTGCAGTTACACTGAAATGTGTCATGTCTCCTTGAGTAGCCATTTGTTCTTGTTTTTGCTGAATAAATGTGCTGTGCTTCATCAGAAGACACGGAAACGTTACTGAACATGTATTGGCCACCACTCTATGGAGCAGAAGTAAATACATATGAGCCGCCTTTTATTAGTGTGTCACAAATATGCTGCCAAGCCTCATTAATGTGTATTCATCCATACTGACGAGGATTTTCCTCTCCAGTAGTTGCATACAAGCCGCTTCACCACCACAAACACATTGAATTGCCAACATCTGAAAATTTTCACAACTTTCCACACGCTCCATTTGTAACTGATGCTCTGACAAAAAAACAAAAAAAAAAAAAACAAAATGTGAATATCTACTGATGTGCAAAAATCAGCCTTTTTGAAAAGCTAGATATCACACATACACACACAGATGCACCAACTGGTTTATTCGTTCTCAAAGTTCTCATTTTAAGACATCTGTGTTGTCTGTTTCTTCTCTTTTTTTATGCTCTCTTTAATTACTGTGACCACTTGGGGTCACAATTCACTTGCAGAGATAAGCCATGACATCTTAATCATATTAGATGTAGATGTATTCATTTATGAAAGGTGATAATGAGCAAATTAGAACGTGTACGTGTAGATATGCAAGATTAGAGCAAAAGCTAATTCTCGTCTTCGATTCCTTTGCTAATTGGTGCCAGCCACTTGAAGTCTACCCTGTTTTATGAAATTCATATTTCTATCAAAACTAGAATCCCATCTGAGACCTGGTAGCCTGTCTTTTCGATTTTACCACACAGGACAAGCTTCATTGCTAGGACTTGGCTGTCCCTCATGCTGCTGGTAAAGTCATTTTACCTCCATCAGCCACTATTAAAAAATACTGCCTCATGTAAACCCTTATACAAACAAAATGGAACTGTTGTATTTAGGTTTAAAAAAAAAAAAAAAAAAAGTTTGTGTTGAGGAAACTGGATTGCTTTCATGTCAAACTGGGACTGTTCCTGGAACCATGGCTTTGACAAGTAATTTAATGAATAAGTGAGATAGTTTGGGTCGTAACACATTTGTAATAACACTTAAGAACATTTGTTTTGCTTTGCAACAAAAAGAAATCAGTAAAATAATATAACATTAACGACACATTTCCACTACATAAATACAGCTGTGGCTCCATTTTATTCTACTTGGCAATTTTCCACCAGAGATTGTCCAGGTGACCTCTTTCATGTCTGTTTATAAAGTCAGTTTGTAAAGTCCCCTGAAGTCAAAAATGAAAAGGAGGGACTAGTGTGCTTGCACAACGAGAATAATACGAGATATTTTGAAGAAAAAAAAGACAAAAGATTACAATCGGAAAAGTTGTTTTGCTTTTAATTAAATTATGTATCAGCTTTTTATGTTTCAAAATCTTCATGAAAAGATATCTTACCCCACCCCTATCATTGACACAAATAGCATCTAGACAAAAATTAGGTAGACCAGTAGACCACACAGATGGGCATAAATGAAAGAAAATACATTTATTTTACCTCGGGCTGGAACTTTAACGCATTAATTGCGATTCATTAAAGGTCCAGTATTATGCTATTTTTCACCCATTTCCATTTGTTCTAAGAACCCCAACAACGTAGTATTGGGGTTTATTTTACCAAACTCGCCTGTTTTCTGGAGTTTTAGCCGTCTGGAAAGTCACTTTCACAGCAATTCTCAAAACAGGCTGATTTACGGCCTACTTATGCATATTCATGAGTAGGCGTGTCTGTAGACGCTAGCCACACACAACAGCTGATCGCTAGTGATTATCTTTTGCTATGCACACTCTTGTTATTGTTTTCAGCCAAAACACTGCATATTACAGTAAAACACAAGTATTTAAGCATATTTTTTGAGTTGGACAGACACTGTTTTATGATGTGAAGGTGGACCTTCATCCTCTCAGCAGCTGAACACCCTCCTCCATCTCTTCCTCCACAGGGACACACACATCAATATACTTACTACAAAACTACCCCTTGATAGTGATGTGCCCCGGATTACACCATCTATCATTCACAAACACAGCCAGCCCCCCTCCTTTCCGCCTACCACTCTCCGTCGTCCTGTAAAAACTGAGTCCGGTGTTAGCGCTGTGTGCCACGAATCCATAAACATCCCAGCGTGACATCATCAGTTCACGAGGGATGTTGGGTCTCGCTGCATAGGCTGGAGTAGCATTAGCACGAAGTGCTAATAGTTGACAGATTCACAAAAAAATAAAAAATAACGCAGTAAATGGATTTTTTTAGCATTAGAAAAAGCACGGAACCTTTCTCATTTCACAAGTTTCTTGTATATGCATGATACCTATGCACAGATTACAATCAGGAGAATCCAAGGAGAAGTCGTTGTTGTGTTTTGAGGGCGTTCATTTTAGTTTATAACAACACCCGATAGCCTAGTTGTGTGCAAATTGTGCAAGAAAGAGTTTGCAGATCACCGGAGCTATTATAGTCTCCTCTACTACCTCAATGCTAATCATGTAGCAGCTAGCTTGGACACTCGGACAGTGCTAGCTGCAACATGCTCCGTGTTGCAATCCACACTGATGATGACAGGGTTCAAGACCAAAATGAAGTAAAATGACTGACAAATGAACAAACTCACTGGATAAATGATTGTGGTGGACAGTCGACCATTCTCGGTGGTAGAGGATTTGGGGCTAAAAGTGGTACTACAGATCGTGTCATCTGACCCAAGTTGCCAATTTATGAACTGCTATGCAGAAATATAATTTCAATCTAAATTAATCAGCTTCATCAGTTGGTCTGTTCATTTCATACCACAGATATTCTAGCTCTTTTATGGAATGCACTGTACTTAGTGCTTTTTTCTATTTTAATACATAAAAACACATTTGAAAGTTTACAAAAAAAACGGTAATATATCTTACTTAAATTTAGTTTGTGTTTTGTGAACAGTGCAACCTAATAATTTTTATTCATATTGCACATTATGTTAGCACTCAGTGATGAACATAATCAACACAGCTGATTTAGCACATTTATTGTTTTAATTGATTCAGTCATACACCAAAATCCATTGGAATAAAATGTTGCTTCTTGTGTAAAATATTGCGATTAATTTAGACTAATCGAGAATAATAAATTAAAAAATCTCTAATTAATTAGAATCATTTGTAATCGAGTCTCAATACTAATTTTAACCTAACAAATGTATGCAAATAGGAGATATGTTCATCTGTATTATCAGGAATCAAGTTACTATACGCATGTTATGAAGTGTTGGAGCTGCACAAAATGTTAATTGACAAATTACCCAAAACACAACCAAAAACCAACAAGCTGTTGCCTGGGCGGAGAGCGAGTGAGAACTACTGCTTCTGGCATTAAATTTAGGAATTAAATTCAGGTGCAGCAGCTTCTCCTCAGCCAATGACTTGTCTGATGATAATGAGAAACAAAATGAGAAACTAAGACACAGCATCATCAACAGAAAGGGATAGTCATCACCAAACACTACAGCGGAATGAAAAAGCAGTTGAGTAGGGTCTAGTACCAAGTAGTGAAGCATGCTATTAAAATGCTTCTAAATGGATTTGACATGATCAGTCTAAAGTCTTTAGGAGGCTCAAAGTTTAGAGAAATTTAGAATTGTCATTGAAAACACATAGAGGAGCTTTTTAACGACAGAGCCTAAATATCAGTAGTGAGACTTTTTACATTAGTCACTCCCTAACGCTACTTTCCCCTATTGCAGCTGAGCCAAAACACTTGCTTTTTATTTAATGGGCTTCAATGTGTCACAGTCGTTTATATTGCCAAATTGTTACTGACTTTATTAGCACCATGCAGGACAGTGAGGGGCTGCCCTGTTTTTTCTTTTACTCACAATGTAGGTTTTTTGGGCCTGATTTCTTTGTTTCCACTTTAGAGAGTAAAAGTTTCCCCAAGGTTGTCTAAAACATGTTGTCTCAATAACTTTGGCTTAGGTGTGAGTTTGAGTGTGCATTTGGTCGTTGGTCAAAAATCTGGGAATTTGAAGCAGAAACAGAATTTTAGGCTCGGCTTTGATTTTCAAATAGTTTTCTGATCCCGCTACTTTCCCAGATCCAATACCTACATTTCCCCACTTCATATATTTCCAGAGTTTATAGATGTCCCACTGTCTATAAAACTTAAATTTCATTTATCTCATCATTACATTTCTTGTCCCCCGATGTTACAAAGGTTCTCTCAGACACAAATGTTTAGAGTGTAATCTAAAAATAGGACTTGTCAACCAGCCAAAAAGCTGACAAAATATCTAAGAATGCTCCCAGTGCAATGACTCCTTTAAATGTTTCGGTTGGACTCCATCTGCCCGTCTACCACACTCCCCCTGAGCATAGCTGCTAATTCTGCTACGGATCATTATCCAACTGGTTCAAGTGTGTCTGTTAATGTTCAGTTTACAGCACCTGTTTTAAAGATCTGGTTCGCTGATTGGCAAGTTCACTTCATCCATCTTCTATCCATCCATTCGTCTGTGGAGCCATAACCGTTTGAACCAGACAAACAGTTGGCACATCCACTCTCCTCGAGAGTGAGTGAGCACCTGGAGCTGTGAACAAATGTGGCTGAACACTATCTGAAGTCTGCTATCGAAAGAAAGGAGCAAAATGCCTCCTAAAGCCGCAAAAGCGGAGGTTCAGGAGTCACTGGACGAGGAACGCGTATAAGCCTCAACCAAGTCACAGAACTAATGCAAAAACAGAAGGACATGCTCAAGGAGCTACTTCATCAGCAACAGGAGAACGTCAAAGGTTTCATTACAATCATAATTGAAACTACAAACACTCGACTGGATGCAATAACAAAGGACATTCAAGAACTCATAACAAGCCTACAGTTTACTCAAAGTGAGGTGGATACACTGAAGGCTGAGAGTACCAAACTTCCAGAGTGCAGCAATAAACTGCAGACTGATGTTTTCAAAGTTTGTCATAGTTTGCTTGCTTTCACAGCATTGATGTTATATTATCAGTGATCACCTTCCAGTTTTTACAGTATATGCTGTATCAATGATCGTCCAAAAAAACAAACATGAAAATACTAACTGATTGAAAATGGTAAAAACAGATGAATCTATGGATGCATTTAAAAGAGTTATTGAAACAAGAGCGGAGTACAATATACAGAGAGAACGATAATAATAAGGCCTACGATTCATTTCTGAGAATATTTAAAATGTAATATAATAGGAATTGCCCAAGGAAAAAATACTGTAGTTAACAAATTCAATGAATCCTTCGTTGATGTGGGACCTAACCTCGCTGAGAAAATAGTAGACACTGAGAAATATAGCTGAATAATATGAAAGTAGCAAAAGTAATTCCTCTGTACAAGGCAGGAGATACACACCAGTTCACTAATTACAGACCTGTCTCACTTCTCTCGCATGTTTCAAAAATGAGAAAGTTTTTAACTCCAGACGAGACAGCTTCATAGAACAGAATAATCTACTCACGGTAAATCAGTATGGATTCAATTTAAGAGATAACTAACATAATGGACAAAAAGAAAAATGGAATAGGATTATTCAATTGTTACATATCGTCAACAATAAGCGTGTGATGATATCTCGATACGGCAATATATCGCAATATATTTTTTGCATGATCGATTATCGATATGCTCGCGCTAAGTATCAATTTTTTTCTTTTTTTTCAAAATCTTTTCTGCTTTTTTACTAAAATGTGCTGGTAGGTTTTCACAGAAATGTTGTCACTGTTTGTTGAAGGAACCAATATATTTTGTTTACTGGAATATTGCACTATAATGGTGTCACTGGTGAGAAAGACACTATTTGTTGTTTACAGAAAGCACTATTGGAGATACTTATTCCTTTACATTGATATGTTGACACTTATTTACAAAAATGTCGCACTAAAATAGTCTCACTGTTCATAGGACACTTTTTCTATTTATTGTCTTTCAGAGATATAAAATAAAAATTGTATTTTTTCACTTCATCTTTTTTTTTCTTGTTTTGTCATAGATTATCATAGATTTATTTCTGACCAATATATCAATAATTGCAGTATTGTCATATCGTGAGATAATCGTTATCGTCAGCTCTGTATCAATTCAGTGTTGATGTAGAGAGGGTGAAAGAGATCCAGATATCAAGATAGATTTCTTGACATTATCATTGACAACAGAATAACGTGGAAAACTCAGTCATTGTCAAAGCAAAGCAAATTATAAACAATAAATCCCTCCACATACTGTTTTGTTTCTTGATTTTGCCTTATTTAAATGATTCTACGGTTGTATGGGGCAGCACATACAAGAGTACTTTAAAGCCAATATTGATATTGCAAAAAAGAGCTATTCGTTTAATACACAGGGTTTTCTGGAGCACACAAATTCATTATTTTTAAAATCAAAACTTTAGCTATACAACTTCTATACAATGCAGGAAAAAAAAAATATTACCTTAATAATTACCATACCATCTACAAAATACATTTCAAGAACAAATTGGTAGATGTAATTTACGGGATGAATTAAATTTCAGAATTCCAACTCACAGAACAACCATGAAAAGCTTCAGTATCATAGTCAGTGGGGTCAGAGTGTGGAACAGCCTGGATATGGAACTGAAGCATTGTGCAAAAATCAACCAATTTAAAAATAAATATAAACAAAGGTATAGTGAGGAAGAACATAAAAGCCTGTCGGGGGCATCGTATGACAACTTGCAACTTATTCATTATTATTGATGCCGTTGGTCCACAGAGTACTACCGGGGAAAGGGATGAAGATGCTATGTTGTGATGTGGAATGTATGGGCTAAAATACTGTGAGTTTATAATTAAATAAGTATTTGCTTCTTCCTACTCCTTTTCGAACATGTTAAACACATACACTGTTTTTCTCTTGTTTTATGTATAACTGGCTGTTTTATTATTCTTTCATTTATTATGTGTATCATTATTTTGTATGTTTTCAATTACATGTTTGAAATAAATTAAATCAAAAAATCAAATCAAGTTGCCGATTTCTGACCAAAAACAAAACCACTACACTATCCCTACCCTATACAACATTTCTAGTCCCAAGCCTTCTGATTTATTAGCGTTCTGTGTACGGTAGAACCTACTCCTCCACTCTGCATTTTGCTTTAAAGGCTTGGAAGAAACTTCTATTATCATTAATAATCTGTGTTGGGAGTAACTAGTTATTTTTGTAATATGTTCATTTTTGACGTAACTCAGTAGTGTAACCATTACAAAAGTGAAAAGTGGTAATATATTACTAATTACAACTAAATTAACTCAAGTTACATGCATATTTAATTTAAGTGCACAATTGCTTTGTTTTCTCACTATTTGCAATTATTGGAGGAAAAAAAGATGATCATTATAGTTAAATATTACTTATGAGGGAAAAAAAAGAGCTTTCTGCTCCTGAAACAGCAGAAATATTTGAAACAAAACTTAGACCAATGTTATCTGAACACTATCAGTGTTATTATTAGTGTTCTAGACCAAGAGTAACTCAAAGTAACTCAAAGTAGTGTAACTCATTTTAAAAAACAGTAATATTGTAATACAAATATATTTCATTTTTATCCCAGTAACTAGTAAAATGAAAATATTACAAGTTTAGAGTAACTTAAATACTGTTAACGATGCTGAAGGTTAAATGTATGGGCACCCAAATTTTTTTGAAAAATCAGAATGAAATGATTAATCCAAATCTGATCTGGTCAGAAATTTTCATTACTGATTTCCCAAAATAATTTGAAAAAAAAAAAAAAAATTTATATATATATATATATATATTTTTTTTTTTTTTTTTTTGCTGCTTTGATTTTAACATATTACTGTTTGGTTCATGTCACAGATTTTGGTTCTACCTCAGGTGTGTAGTATACATTTTTAGTGAAATGATCCCAAACTTTTGAGACTTTAGGTTGGTTCTTCTTCTGTGATCCAATTCTTCTTCACAATGTAAATGGTGAAGCGACACTGCGCCCAGCAGTTTGTGTATGGTACTGGTACTGGCAAATCTCAAGACAGTCTAGATATTTAATTCTGTTTTATCTTTTGCCCCATGACAAGAATTTCAAACTCCGCCTATGCAATCCGATCAGAAGATTGGTCCTTTGAATTGTTGAAATTTCGCAAATGATGACAGATAGGCATTTAATTATTATTGTTTTTGATTTATGATTCAGATTCAGTACATATTTATCCTGATCCCCTCCAAAACCTTATGGAATCTTCCACGGTGTGAGGTCTATCTTTAGATTAAAATTTGTCAAAATCCACTAGTAAGTACTTTTGATGTAATCCTGCTAATAAAAGCTGGTGAAATACTTACTTCCTTTGCTCAGGTAACTATAGCTCAACTTTAGTTCCATATTTATTTCTCACAAGTTGTATCAAACTGTGTGCACTGTGGAGTGAAAGAATAATGCACATCAATGTAAAGCGCTTTGAGTGTATTATTATTATTGTTATTATTATTATTATTATTATTATTATTATTATTATTATTATTATTATTATTATTATTAAACAGCAGCACTTTTTTTTTTCAACATCAGTGGAAAAACTAATACCGATGTCCACCGACAATACATTTTATGGCAAATATTGGCCAATGATATTGGTTGGACACATCCGCATACACAATACAGAGACTTCCTGGATTGTTTGTAAATATTGCTGAACTTCCTCTCTGTTCTGTCTCTTTCAGGACTGGCTGAGTAAGTTTGGTTACCTCCCTCCTTCTGATCCCATCACTGGTCAGCTTCAGACCAAGGAGGCTCTGACCAAGGCCATTAAAGCCATGCAGAAGTTTGGAGGGCTGAAGGAAACTGGGGTCTTTGGTATGTGCTTGTACTTGAAAATGACATATTTTCTGACAAATGATTAGTAAAAGCTTCAGAAAGCATTAAACACTCATCAACCACCGAGCTTTCACAGGGTCATATTTATTTTGCCTGGACTGTATTAGATAACGTTACAATGCCCAGCTGTTGACAGCATGGGGCTTGATGTAAACATAAATTATACATGGTGTGACACATGCAGGAGGCAAAATGACCGTGCTGCTGCGATTCATGATTGATAATCTGGGTGTGTGTGACACAGAAGAGCGCATTGGTTTGTGTGCGTGCTCCAGTCATTTCTAGCAGCACATATTGACAAGTTAACACACGCACACACACACACACACACACACACATACAGTGCAACCGTGCCTTGCGCGCTGATGATGTGAGAGGTGGAGAACTGGATACTGTGTATGATTTAAGAGCGAGTAGTGAATTGCAAGTACAATGTGTGACTTGTGTGTTTGATTTATAGGTTCAAATTACTATCTATACCCTACAGTGGATTCACATGTGAGAACTTCAACTGTAAATATTTCTCAGATGTCGTTTTGCATCACATGATGTGTACTTTTCACCTTCTGTGCCATGTGTGAATGTCTAATTTAATTGGGTTGGTTCAAAGATGTGTTGAACCTCAGATTTTTGGATTGATAGAAGTGAATGTGAGTCGAATTCTTTTAGCTTTTCAGTCACATTTGTGTGGAATGTCTGTGCATCTGTGTCTCGGAGAGGAGAGAAAGGGGCGGGGTTAGAGACACAGAGGACTGCACACAGAAGGTGGAGAGAGACATGAGAGGACAGGGATTTTCAGGCAGAGAGAGTAGGCCTACACGGTAGAGGTGAGGGAAATGTGTGAAAGAAAACGGAGCAAAGCTTGGACACATTTTAATGTGATGACAGTTCCAGAACTGAGTGTCGAGGGACCGGATTTCAGGTGAAATTTTTTACAACAATGAAAACAATTGATTAGAGAATGATGATCAATCATTGAAACAGGACATTTAATACCTTTCATACAATGTCCAGATTACATACAAAGTCAATGGATAGATGCGTTCCAGATGCAAAATTTTTCCTGCGCGGCGGTGCGGTCCGCACGTCAAATGCGTTTGCCGTGCGAGCGCGCTCCCGATTTTACCCATATCCGCACATCAGCACATTTGCAAGAGTTGAAAATATTGAACTCCTGCGACTGTTTTGCATGACGAAAGCCAATCAGAGTCTTTGTTGACGACGACGTCAGGCCATCAACACAGACACCGGTTTGTTCACCCATTCAACCATGGAGTAGAATCACACCGGCTTTTTTTTACTGGTGGTTTATGTTTATGAAAGGAGAAAAAGGAGCACAGCTCCTCACTTCAGCAGGCAGTGGCATTCACCGAGTTGGATGTGTCGCTAGTGGGCGGTGTTTGGGGGACATTTTTTGATCTTGTGGACCCTGCGGTACATTTTGTGCGGCAGATGCTTTCGGTGCCGCAGAAGACGCCTTCGGCGTGAACGCAGCATTAGGGTTTTTAATCCGTCCCACCAAACCTCTGATGTGACACACCAAAAATTTACACACACGAGAGGAAAGAAAGAGCGAGTGGGGGGGGAACTGACAAACTTGTCTGCGACACTGTAGTTACGTGTCACCCTCCGTTAACACGGACCACATGGCATCCTGACGCACGGCTGAACATTTTTGTCAGGGGCGTCCCGATCCGTTATTGATATCGGATATTGTCTGATATTAGCCTGAAAACAAATATCGGATTCAAAATTCTGGATTTTCCGATTTTTTTTTTTTTTATTGTGTTGAATGTTAAAATTTATGTAACCAATTAGTTAATATAGAGTCAGTTTTTTCTCATACTTACTGCTGCTGACTATTGTTCTCTGTTTGAGTAACATCACTTGATCAAGCCTTTTCTAACATTCCACACTACAAATTTTTTATTAAAGAAGAAAAAAAAAATGTATGTATGATTTATGCTGATATCGGATCAATGTCGTTAACGGCCGATACGCAAGGCTGCGATATCGGTATCACAACGGAAATGAAAAAGTTGTTACGGGACATCCCTAACTTTGGTATTTCGGTTTTCAGCCTTGGTTTTCTCATTTTTGGTTTTCGGTTTTGGCCAAGAATTTTCATTTTGGTGCATCGCTAGTATTCATGGTCAGAAAATCAAGCCGACCCTTAAAGTTGAAAGTGTACACATGTTGTAGCCTACACCTCACCACACAATGAGTATACCCACCACTTGATGCCAGAACCACAGCAGCTGTGTAAGTGAGGATAGACATGAAAAAGGTATCAACATAGTATTTCCCAACCCGTATCTTTTAGCAGAGCTGAACATTTAGTAATGATGCATTCCATTGAATGATTAGAGGGTAAAACTATCCAGGCTCATTTACTAGGTTGTGAAATAACAGGAGTTGTCTTAGTCTGAATAGACAAAAACAGTGGATCAAAATAAAGTTTAGAAATTTACGTCATTGTCTAATCCAGGAATTTTCACTAAGCCAACTTCAAGACTGGTTAGAAGGTTAGAAATATCTCGCACTATCCATTAGCAACTATAGAATTCCTTATTCTTAATTATGTTCAGCTGCACTGGACTCACACAAAATGAATAGAAATTGTTATCTCAAAGTCTGCCAAAATGAAGGAGAGAAGTTAGCACAGTTCAGCTATTAAAAACCAAGAACAATAATCATTCTAAATATTGAACTATAACTGCAAATAAACAACAATACAAAAGGCTTTTTCAGTCTATTTCAGGTTTATTTACCATTTGATATATTTTCATTAAATATACATATTAGGAATCAAGGAAAACACTTTAATAACCAAAAGCAGAGATATCAACAAGTGGTGGAAAGTAAGTAATTTGAGGCAAAATTGATCAAAATAACAATTTTGATTGACAAAGTGCTCACTGGTATATTTTCTGTAACATGTGTTACAATATTTTGCTAAGAAGCTTTTGCCACGTGTGTGTGCGTGTGTGTGTGTGTGTGTGTGTGTGTGTGTGTGTGTGTGTGTGTGTGTGTGTGTGTGTGTGTGTGTGCGTGTGTGTGTGTGTGTGTGTGTGTGTGTGTGTGTGTGTGTGTGTGTGTGTGTGTGTGCGCGCTATAACCCGTGTTGAAGGGCAGTGTCTAATGTGTGTCAGAGAAGAGGACCAAACGGCCATTGTTCTGCAACTTCTTGCATTTTCCGTGTCTCCTTTCATTCAACTCCACGCGCAGAATCAGTCTGACTGATAGCTTGTTGTTACCAGCCGACACGAGCCACAGCTGAGTAAGTGAGACTCGGTAATAACCCTGGCCTTCCAACCATGTTTCAGAGTTATGACCTGGCAGAAGGTAACACAAGCCAATACCATCCAATACCAATTTTTCATTAAAATATCTTTCTTTTCGGCCTTTACCAAGGCTTTGCTCCCTTTTCTCCTTCACACTCTGCTCAGCGGTTCTTTTAACTCCCTCGATTTAACATTACGTATTCATTCACTTTGGTTCATGAAAACCTAATGGTTTGGGGTCAGTTATGTTTAGATTCACGTAATTGATAATGAATTACAATTACGGTGTAGTTATAATTGTAATTGTAATATAAAAAATCTGTCGCCGTCGTAATCGCGGGGCTGGGACCTAGATAAGCAAACTGCTTCTCTCGTCTCCTTATTCGGCATGTACAAAAAAAAAAAAAATGTAAAAAAAAGTGAATGTAACCATGTTGGAAATAAACTGATTAAATAAAAATAAATAAATCGTAATGAAATTGTAATTGAGTTGAGATAATTTACTTAGGAATTGTAATTGCCATAGAAATTCTATAAAAACTGTCAGCTATAATTTCATGCAAAATGTGGGAACTGTGTTACATTTCTATGTACAGTTCTACACATATGTAGTTAACATTCATTAAACAATGTTTCATATCAAGCTTCCCCACATGTTACTAGGGATGTAACGATTAATCGTAAGGCAGTTAAAAATCGATTCATAGGTATCACGGTTGATATTGATTTTTTGAAAATTGAATCGCAGTACTTTTTACCGCTATCCACAAGTGTAGGCGGCGGGCGGAGTCTGCTAATACTTTCTTTCTGGCCGCCTTCTACTCTTAAATATGTTAATAAATGATTCATTGCCTCTTTAGCACCGAAAGAATATCTGTAATATTACTTGAATATCTGTAAAAGTCACGTTTTTCTATTAGCTCTGTCTGCTAGCATAGCATATCTTCTTCACTGCAAGATATCTGCATGCCAACCGACCACTGGGTTACCAGCGCCCTCTGCTGGTCCAAACAAATACAGTATGACGTAAATACAGTGCAATCACGTTTTTGTTTTTTTTTTAAAGTCCAATTGTTAAGGCACAAAATACATTTTCAGTTGCACTTTTGAAAGAAAAAGAACTATTATGCAGTTTTGCATTGTTTATTATAGAACCAGAATTTAAATTAATAGGCTTCATTTTCATTTCCATTATTCCTTTATTTATTTCATTCAAGATTTATTTTAGTTAAATTACATTGTTTTGAATAGTTCATCAAGGGATTCTTTTGACAATGAAATATAAAAGGAAAATAATACAGTATTTTCTAGTTTTTTTCCCAAAAAAAAAATTGCCTACAGTCCCATTTTGTAAAATAAATCGTGAGAGAATCGTATCGTGAACCCAGTATCGTGAATCGAATCGTATCGGGAGTTGAGTGAATCGTTACATCCCTACATGTTACCATTTAAAAATATATTTTTTTAAAATAAAAATAAAAATTGAGGGTATAGTGACACAAAAAAGGCTCAGATGTCCACATGTTTTATGAGCCTAACACAGTAACCAATAGATAGGAAATAAATTAGATATTGGTTTTTAGTGTATTTTACAGCTGATTTAGGACCCGTTATCATAACAGAAAGCTAACACAAGAGGAAGGCTCACTTTTAGTAGGTTATTTATTTCAGGCTCAGACGTTGCAATGAATTGTGATTGAACTTTAGTAATTGAGAACGTAATTGTAATTGACTTTCTGAAGATAAAAAATAATTGTCATTTAATTGTAATTGGAGAAAATGCTGGTCACTGTAATCTTAATCGAATTGTAATTCAACATTCAACATTAACTGCCACAAGGGTTGGGATCAGTTACATTTTTCAGTTACAATTATCCATGTTCAATTACAATTCAGTTACGATTACAATGACCAGCTTTTTTTTTTCCAATTACAATTATTTTTCATCCTCAGAAAATCACTTAGAATTACATTGGGTGTCTGAGCATTTTTTGTGTCAGTATACCCCTCATTTATTTTTATTTATTTATTTTTTTTATTAATGGTAAAATGTGGGAAGGCTTGATATGAAACATATTTTGATAATTGTTAACTACATACTGTATGTGTAGAACTGTACATAGCACTGTAACATGGTTTCCCAGCTTTGAGTTCCATTATAGTTGACATTTTTCATAGAATTTTCATGGAAATTACAATTACAAAGTCAATTATTCAAACTCAATTACAATTTAGTTACATTTATGACAGCAAAAAAAATTATAAATGACACCAACCCTGACTGCCACAGACATCAACAGACGAGCCTGCGCTACTTGCATGAGAAACTACAAATTAATTAGTACAATATGCCTCATTTATCAAGGGATTTACTCCCTGTCCAATTGTTTATGTAGTGGCTTTTATATGCCATTTATATCAGTTCACACATTACAAACACCTTCCATCTGCCCGTTGTCCACACACACACACACGCACACGCACGCACGCACGCACACACACACACACACACACACACACACTACTTTTGAAATTGAAAACTACAAAGGTTTGTTTGAAACTGTTTATGTATAAAAAGATAATAATGTGCCAACTTGTGTCAAAAATGAACAAAAGGTTGCGATTAAATGTGGGACCCTCTGGGTACCTCACGATACGATACGCGATACAAAGCTCACCATAACGATTATCTCACAATATGACGATACTGCCGTTATCGATCTATTGGTCAGAAATCAATTTACGATAATCTATGATATAACAAGAAAGAAAAAGATGAAAGACAATAAATTGAAAGAGTGTCCTATGAACAGTGACACTATTTTAGTGCAACATTTCTGTAAATAAGTGTCAACATACCAATGTAAACGAATAAGTATCTCCAATAGTGCTTTCTGTAAACAAAAAATAGGGTCTTTCTTACCTACCTGCATATTTTAGTGAAAAAGCAGAAAAGGTTTGGAAAAAATTAAAAAAATATAAAAACATTAAATTAAAAATTGATACTTAGCGCGAGCATATTGATAATTGATCGTGCAAAAAATTATCGGATATATATTGGATATATTTTATTTATCCCAGGGGGAAATGGCTTAAAGACCACCAAATACTGTGTATAAAAGAATCTCAGCAAACGTTTTTCAGTGATTACTTACTCTTATTATGTAGCATTCGTCTAAGTATTTTTGAAATGTGTTTCTATAGAAATCTAACCACAAACAGGAATAGTAATCATGTTTCCTTTGTTTTGTTTTTGTTAAAATTGCTGTAAATGGCCTATTATGTCATTGCTTTGCATTTTTGATTTCCTCCTCATCTTTCAGACCAAGCCACATTGGACCTGATGAAAACGCCGCGGTGTTCGCTGCCAGATGTGCCTGGTACAGAGGAGAGAATGGGACGCAGGAAACGAAGCCTGAATTCTCTAAACAAATGGAATAAGAGACATCTCTCCTGGAGGTAATGAGAAAAAAAGAAACACAACCATCACCCCAATGCAAGATCGTGCACAAGTTGCATCTGTGGAATACTGAATGCCAAAGTGTGAATTGTCATCAAGTCTTCTTTTTACAACTCGTTTTTTAGACCCGAAGAGCATCTCGCTGTTACTTGGCAACCACGCAATAAGCTTTAGTGTGTCTCCTGTGTGCATTTGGGTTGAGAATAATAGGCCAATCTGTACCCTGATGTTATCCAAATACAATATTTTATTGTGTTTGACCTTTTTTTTACTGTTATTTGAGCTTTTTTGAACATGTTCAAAGGACAAATGGTGCATTTTAGTGCGTGTTGTGTGTTAATTGTGTTGAAAAAATGTTGGAGGCTTTTTACTGCTTTTAGAGGAAATCACCTCCCATTGCTTTTAATTGCTTTGGTTTGCTTTCCACTCATTTCTACCATTTTTTTCCCTCTCCCATCCTTTGGCCGAACAGATTAACTCGCTCTTTCACAAAGCTGAAATGTAGTGTAAGAGGAAGTTATACATTAGGCATGCTGGAATAAAAATGAACCATAGTATACCTAAAGTATCCTTGCTTTGGCGATAAAAACCTTATTTATTGTTGGAAAAACAAGAAGCATGTGTAAAGTGATTTGTTTTGTTTTTTGTCTTTGGAGTGGGAAGAAAGCAGTTTACGTAGAGCATGATCGAATAATGTGGGTATGTTAAAAGCAGCTGGACCATCTGTCGCTGAGGCGGCTTAGTGTTAAGTACTAGAGGAGAAGGCAGTGAAACATATGGCCGCCCTGTGCTGATTTGTGCACGCTATCATGGGGGTTGATTCAACAAGGAGATGATTTAAGAGGACGCCTCAGTCGGAGCGTGTGTTGTTAGTTGAGTCGCACTGTAAAATGAACATTGTTGGTTCGTGTTGAACAATCCTGTATTTACTTATTAATGTTGCTCTGTGAGCCATAAAAGATAATGGCTGATGCCCGTTAGGAAACCATTCTTATTCCCTAGAACATTTTAAAATATAACTTTAGTGTGTAGCTGACCGTGTTCTTTACCTTAAGGGTACCTGTACAGGAAATGTATATGACAAAAAAGGTGTTTAATGTATTACCAAAAAACTAAATATGTGCACCTTTTTTTTTAAACAATTTTATAATGTCAGGCATAAACTATGGGGAGCCGCCATTTTTCATAAACATTAATTGATATATACATTAACCGTATTTTTCATAAATAAGGCGCACCGGACTATAAGGCGCACCGGTTTGTTATTATAATTATCATTAAGACGCATTAAGCGTATAAGTCAGTGATCCTCACTATTTTTTTCACAAGAGCCACATTGGCAGTGCAAAATCAAAAGGCGAGCCACTTTTACGACAACATACTAAGTCACCTTTGCAAATGTAAATTGGACATCCCACAAAAAAGAAATAACACGGCCAATATATTTTCATTTAAGACCAGATTTATTTTAATACTGGGATGAGCGGAAGCTGGCATGCATGCCCTTGACTTTATTCATGTTATATTTGTAGTTTGTTGTTGCAATCACAGTGAGGCATTCAAGATGAGCATGGGTCAGTCGGTTTCTCTGTTTCCTCTTGATAATGTTCATGGTCGAAAATGTTGACTCACAGGTGTATGTGCTCATGAAGAAAGACATCACTTTCTGTGCAAGTGGTTTCAAAGTGGGGAAGTCTGCTTCAGAAACCAAACTCCAGAAGTGGCCAACACCTGCTCTGAGTTCAACTTGGAGAATGTTATTTGTTTGCAGGTCAATTATTTCACTCTCCAGAGCAGCACGATTATCAGGGCAGAGCTGTGTGATGGTTGGCGTGAGGGAGGACACATCCACATGGAAGGGGTTTTCAATAAAATTGAAAATCTCCTTATGTTCAGTCACATCACTGAATCTGGATTCAAACTCACCCTTCAGCTCCTCCAAAACTTCAACAAATCTGCTGTAGCTGAAGTGCTGCTGCAGAGATGGGTCCCTTGTGGTTGTTGCTTTGAGTTTAGGGAAGTGGATGAGTTCTCTGTCAGGTATCCACAGAGAAGTTATTTTGTTTTCGAATGCTCTGACTGCCCTCAGCATGTCACTTGGAAGTTTGTCTCTCCCTTGGAGCTGCAAGTTGAGAGTGTTCAGGTGACAGGTAATGTCAGTAAGGAGGGCCAGCTGTATGATCCAGTTTGGGTCTTTCAGCTCTGGCTGGTGTTTCCCCTTGGTGTCCAAAAAACTGTTGATTTCAGGAAGGAGGCTCAGGAACCTCTCCAGCACCCTTCCACGGGACAACCATCTTACTTCACTGTGCAACACTAAATCACTGTACTCTGTGTCATAGTCCTGGATTAACTCTCTGAACTGTCTGTGGTGTAGTGCTCTTGAAACAATGTAATTGACCACATGCACAACCCTTTGCATCACATTTAGGAATTCACTGTTTCTGAGCTTTGACACCAGTGCCTCCTGATGGATGATGCAGTGGAAGCTGATGAAATTGCCGATTTCATCTCTTTTCTTCATGAGGCCAACAAGACCCTTCTCTTTGCCTCGCATGCTTGGAGCACCATCAGTCCACACACTTGCAAGTTTGGACCAGCTGAGATGATTTTCCTCAAAAAATACTACAAGCGCATTAAGAATATCCTCACCTCTTGTTTGGCCACAGAGTGGTAGTAAGCACAACATTTCCTCTTGAAAAGAGTTTTCTTTCGGGAACCTCACCCAAGTGCACTGCTGAGCAACGTCAGTCACGTCTGTGCTTTCGTCCACTGCGATGCTAAAACAAGGTGCAGCACGCAGATCAGCCAACAACTGGCCACGTATGTCCTTTCCGATGTCTTCCATTCGCCTCATTATTGTTGAATCAGAGAGCTGTAACCCTTTTAGTTGTTTAATGATGCCGTCCTTGTTGTCAAAGTCTGTGAAGAGTATTTCTGCTGAAGCCAAAAAACAGTCTTTCACTATTTCTGAGTCTGAGAAGGGTTTTTTAGCCCGCGCCAAAATCCACGCTATTTCATAAGACGCCTCTGTTAAACGCTCTGCAGTGGAAGTTGTCCGGTGGATAAGATTTTGTTGCTCACAAAGTGAAGCAGTGAGATGTGCTATTTTTTTCTTTCTTATTTCACTGCCAGACGGATAACTTTCATTGAATTGTGGATGCGCCGTTTTGAAATGGCGCTCCAAGTTGCTTCGTTTGAAACCGACACGGGTTTGTTTGCATATTAAGCACAGAGGGTTCATGCCATGCAGAACAAATAAGAATTCGTCTGTCCACTTATCTTGAAATTTTCTGTGCTCATCTTGTATGCTTCGTATTTTCCGTTTCTTGCTGGGTAACGTTACACCTGCCATTTGTCTGCTCGTCCCCTCTCCGGTGTCTTTGTGCTGATTTTTGTTTGCTGCTTCCTCAGACTCATTTTCCTCATCTGCTCCACTATTCGTTCCAACACTGTGTGTCTGTCTGTCTGGTGTTTGAGCTCGTTTCTGTCCCTTTTTTATTAAAAACCGGTCCATTTTGTGTTTTACGCTAGCTAGCGGAGCTTACTGCTGCCTTCATATGAAGTGGAAATGTCCAGCGCGTCGTGTTCAAGTGCTTTTGTTGTCATAGTGAAGTGAACCATAGCGGACCCAGTCTGTCCTGAACTGCTATTGGTTAAAATGTTTTAGACTGCTAGCTAGTATCTGCTCTCAGGAGTTAAAACCAAATAATAACAGTATTTTAATAAAACGACACTAAGTTTAAAATATGTTTGGTATTAACCATAATTACGATAGCACTTGAAGGCAGCATACGTTGCCTGCCTGCAGACGTGAGCCGCGGTCAAGTTTTGGCTGTGTTACCACGGCTACAGTGTGTCCCACTTTCATTCGCGCTTTCCGTGATTCAGCTGCGTGAAATCTATTACAACTTATCAAAGGCAAATGGGCATTGTGAAACTGTAAGCTACAATGCAAGCCGCCAATTATAGCGTAACGAGCCGCATGAGGCTCGCCAGCCGTGCAATGAGTAACTGTGGTATAAGTCAAACTTTATTCAACTCATTAACAATAACTCTCAACATTTTTCAGGTTTAACACATCAAATACAGAACAATACACTCACTTTTTCAGTTCAGTATGTTTAAGCACAGTACTGGTACATATCACTCCACGAGGCGTCTGACTACGGTAGCCCGAAAGCGCCAAAAATCCATCAAGCAGCGCAGCTTCATAGTTTACCAAAGTTGTACTAAAACATTTTGACGTATTAATTTCATGCATAAGGCGCACCTGATTGTAAGGCGCACTGTCGATTTTTGAGAAAATTAAAGGATTTTAAGTGTGCCTTGTAGTCCGAAAAATACGGTACACAGGTACCCTTTAAGGTCTAGGTCGTGGGACAAAACTAGCGCCACGTGTTACAGTTTCACTAGATGTCATGTTATCCTGATTGAAAATGAATTTAGAGCTTTATCTAAAGAGTAGGGCTGCCAACTTTGGTCGTTTTGTTGTCTAATTGGTCGATGTTGTCATGGTCGACCAAGATTTTCATTGGTCGACCAGCAACGGTATCAGTTTCAATACACTTATATAGGTGATCGGGATTAAATATCGAATATAATTTATTTAATGCCTAAACACAATTCTATGTCCAGCAACAGCTGTGTGTGTGAGTGAGTGCTGGCTGCAAAAAGGAACAAAAAAAAAAGCACGACACTTTGCTCTCTGCTAGACTGCTCTGATTGAAGCTGAGAGGGAACGAATTAAAACAGGCTTGAAGCACAAGCATCCATTATTGAATCAATTGTTTAGGCTTACCACTTAAACAAAAGTAAATATGTCATTTTTATGAGGAAAAAATGGGTTTTAATTGTCGGTTTCAGGTCGGGCTCTGATATAAATACCTAATGTCTGTCGGATCTGTAGGTTTCACTTTTGCTGGGTTCTGGTCAAAGCTTGAATAAGGTTCATATCATAAATGGTCTGTGTTTAAAAGCAAATCAGCTCCACAAAAAGCCAAAACATAATATTTGTCTCTCTTTTTCTCTCTCCTCATCCTCCTCTGCACCTGATCGTTCATTCATTTTTTTTGGTCGACTAATTACTACGTGTGCCATAGTCTTGGTCGACCAACCATTTCTTTTTACAGCCCTACTAAAGAATATTTTCAATGTGTTCTGATGAACAAGCGGTTCAAATTATTATCATATATATTATTAATAATATTTAAATATGAAAAGGCACTGGTACAGGAGACAAGTTTAGGTCAACAGGTGACGATTTTCCCTGGTGACACATCATGGCTGAAGCATTGCACCTACAATCACATGACTGTGTGGGATTTTGTGCATTTTGGATTTTTCACCAGTTTGCAGTAATTAATGGTTTCACTAATAATGTTTTGGGACCATATCACATATTTCCATGGTATTTTTCCCTTTTAATGGGGGGGACAAGGGTCTAGCAGTGTGGCTCGAGGACTCGCAACATAATCTCATGATTTCAGCGTTACCTCCTGCGTTCGTAAATCATCGATATAAGTTTAGTAGACAGTATAGTCATCTAAATAGGGAAAAACGATGAAATTGAAAAGCTTAAAGTGATACAGACGTGACGTGGAAATGGGTATACCTTGAAACGGAATTGGGGACATTTTGAAAAGGCAAAACGGAGGTCCTAGATTAGCATCATTGACTTCACTTTGATAAAGTGTGTCCTGTTATTGTAAAGCTTGGTTAAATGCAACGATTCGCAACACAGATTTCTCATTAGAGCTCTTCATTCTCTGCATTTTCACCATTTCACAACAATTTGCTCAATCAGCCTTACTGCAAAACCAAAGCACCCCCCCCCACACACACACACACACACACACACGTTGCTGTCAAAGCATCATACATGTGCAATAAAAATGAAACCTAGGAAGTCCTGACGTTAGTTAAAGAGTAGTATGTCAGCTTCTTCCATTATTGCAGGTCCATGGGCTGACTTTCAAAAGCTGCAAATGCTCAAGTAATGTGTTCCTTTTCAAAAAGGAGAGAAACCAGCAATAACCATCTTGGTAGAGCACATCTCAGTCATTACCTGAAGTCGTTTAGACTTCTTTTGTAGGAAATTTGTTGGCACAGCATTTGGTCGTTGTCTCCATTTATAACTTCTGGCTTCTGTCAGCTCATTTGGCAGCTGGGGTTGACTTGATGTCTCAAAAGACAGATGTGCAGGGACAGAGTACGGCTCCTTGAGGAAGTAGTGTATGTCCAGAAGCACTTCTTCACTTCTTATCTATAGGAAAGACTTACATCACTTCTCTTGTTAGTTGTTACTGTTCAGTGTTTTTTTTTTTAAATTGTCAGCAGATCTTGTGACTACAACTTCAGTTAAAAAAAAAATGGCTACATGCTCATACAGGTGAAAATATGTGATGCAACAATGGTGATTTTGGTGACAGCATTGAAGCATTGTGTGCTATGTTGCTCGAAAGTCGTCATAGTCAGGATTCCTAATAGGGATTGACCAATATTGAATTTTTAGGATCGATACCGATTTTTTTTCCATCAAATTGTTTAACAAGTAATAAAAACAGGTGATGTAGAACAAGAACAAGTAAAAAATGGAGTGAGAAATCTCATGAAATATTATGAAAGAGAACTGAAAAAAGCATTGACAAAAGTTGGCCTGACTTAAGATATATGTTATTTATTACAGGATTATTGAGTATAAAGATATATAATTATAGTATTAAACACAAAAAAAACATAAATAATAGTCCATTCCAACACACCCCAGAACATAAATTAGCAGAGGCAAATAATGTCATGTCAGATACGCATTAAGCAACGAACTGTTCAAGTTTCTGTTCTAAATTGCATTGACATTAACAAGAATAAATATTCAAAAAGTAGTAAACTGCTTCTCAAAGTTTTAAAAACTCTCCTTCTCAGCGCAGACTGAAAAGCAGAGAGGGAGGGAGAGAGAAACACACACACGCAAAACCTCCAGCCAGCTGCTCGTTAAATATAACAGCGACAACAACACGGAACCAGGGAACAACATCAGCTAAGTTAAACAGTTAAAAGATGCTTTGAAAGTTTTAAAACTTGCTGTTGGGGTTGAAGAGCTTCCTTCACGCTTTACTAGTGGGGGGAGGGACTCTGCACTCTGCAGTCTCTGTCTCCAGCAACACGGGACAGCCTGTGGCAGCCACACTGTATATAAAGCGGACACGTAAAACACGCAAAAAACAGCCGATTAAATCGGCTGGCCAATGAATTGGTCCATCACTAATTCCCAATATTTAAACCTTTAAATAGTTTCCATGTTCCATGAGTAAACAATTTGTGTGTGTATCAATCAACATATTAGTAACAAATTACCATATTAGTTTGCAACAACTTTTTGGTTACAATCTCTTTAAATTATTGAAATTACAAAAAAGTACGATATACCCTGGTGAAGGTCTATACACATATTTGGTTAAAAGCCAACCAGCCCTCATCTATACTCACTTATCCAGATTCGAGGTACCATAAACTGGATGCTATTGCAGCCCAGTTTATTTGTAAGTCCTTATTCATGTGATTAGAAATCTTGTTGTATTTAGTAATAGTCCTGTTTTAGTATACGCAGCAAAAGTCAACAACCTCCACAACAATACAACAAACAGGAGCACTCACGAGTTCATGCCTAGGTTACAAAAGCTGTGCATGTGCACTGCTTCAGTCACGATAGGTGTAAGACAGAAATAAACCTGCACTCCTTCCTCCCACAAGCGGTTAGATTTGCCTCCTGCTGCTGTTAAGGCCAAAGGTTTTCAGTCAACCACAACCTTTGCATTTTATTCTTTTTGTGCAGTTGGAATTGGTGCTTCTAATGCTGCTGTCTTTTCCAATGTTCAAATGTTGTTGTTTTTTAATGAACTCGTATTAAGGACACGTTACTTCATTTCACAATACACTAGCTGACTAGCAGAAGAATGGCTCTTCGCACAACACAATATTGGAACCTTCTTCCAAAGATTACTGAACTGGAGACTAAAATGCAAAGACTAGAAGTAAACATAGAGGTAAATGGACACTGTGGATGTGGGAATGAAACAACTGTGCCACTATTTGAAAGCAGCACGGAGGATGAAGCTAACTCCCTAGCAGCCGGCACAGACAAAGCTGTAAGAGCCAAGGAGGATCATGTTTGCAGAAAACACTTTTTGTTTCTCTCCACCTTGTCTGCACATGCTGTCGAAGGTAAACACTACATGTCGTGTACGACAACTATGCATGTTTTATTATTGCAATGTAACAAATACATTTTGTTAATTTTTCCAAGTACAGTTTTAAAAATCAGCACAGGGAATTTAACTCTGTAGACGGTGTGCAGAACAAAAAAACTAAACACAAGGCAGCAACAGTAATAATAATAATGATAGATATAAAGGATAAGATATAAATAAAGGATAGATAGAGGATAAGGATAAATAATTTCTTTTTTTTACTTTTATCTTTTAATTTATTTCCGAAGATAAAAATTTAAATATATATATATACATATATACAGTGCTTCAGGTGATAATGTATTAAGCATAATGATGGTAGCTGTGAACAGAGGGAGATAGCCTACCGCCATCAATCCAACTTTGTGTTTGAGTTACTGTTGTTCCCTAATATACCCATTCTCCCTCAGTTGTATTGAAAGTTATGAGAAGGCTGTGCCCTATTTTTATTTATTTTTTTACAAATCTTGTCTTTTTTTTTAACTAGGAGTAGTGAAAAGTAAACAAGACCAGACATTTGGGGCTTGTACTACAATGCTGGATTTCCTCTTATTGTGCTAACTTCCGCGATTTATTCCGCGTGTCCTGTACTACGACGCTGGTTAACTTCTTACTGGACTAAATCACCGTGGTAACTTAGGCTGAACAGCTAACCTGGTCGGGACCAGGTTTTGTTCTGGCTAGGATATGAGCGAGTAAAAAAGTCCTTCCTTCTGACCAATCAGTTCTCTTAGAAAATGACCTGCCCATTCTTGGAAGATCCTGATTGGTGCGTAAGTCTCTCTACAGTTTCTCCGTATTTGTGATTTGTCTGACGCTACAATCTCAACCCATTTCATTTCAGCGCGCATGTCACCTTAAGTTAATTTGTTTATATCCCGCTTTGTAGGAAAATAAAGTAATCAGTCATTTTCTGTTGGCAAATACTAACAAATCAAGTACCTGCATGTCAAGCCAGAGTCAAAGGTTTTATTTCAGCCCAGATCAATCTAATGTTAAAGCTGGGGTTTGTAGAATCATGAGGCGCTCTCCCCTCCCCCCTCCCCTCCTGAACGAAACTCTGCGTGCACGCGCCCATTGTGGAACTCTTTGCGACTGTTTTCTCCATAGAGACTAGTAACAAATGTAGGAAGTTTATCTTGTGTTATTGGAGAGTTGTTTTAGAGACATGAATGCATGTATCACTTGCTGCTGTGAGGACAGTAAGAGGGTCAGAGTCACAGCTGGTGCTCAAACACAAGCAGCCGATCTCAGCCGATCAGCAGCAGACACTCCGTTCACACTGCAGATGAATTGGGTCTGTTCTTTCCACCTTAGATCATTTTTAATAAGCTATATATTTATTCCATCTGTTCTCACAGACAAAACAGCTCATGGGATGCTGGTAGAAAGATCTCTGATTGGCTGAAGTCCAGCATCACACTCCTGTATTTCTAAATCTCATTTACAGAGCCGGGAGAAAGAGCAGAGATTAACTGTCAACCCAGAACACTTTGGACTACAATATGCAATACAATATAATAAGATGATTATGGATTTTTGACCAAATAAAACCAAAAAAAACGTACACACTGCAGCTTTAAGGAGAGCGGAACACACTAGACACATAGGCTAAAGCAAGACCTTAAAACAGAGGCTAATAGGCCTGAGGCAGGACAGAGGAAAGGAAATTGAAAGAAGATTTGGTTGGTGAGCAGGACATTGGGGCTCTGGGGGTTCGTGGGGAAAGCAGTTCGATAAACACAAACTTTGAGCTAATGGGAAGCTAGTGGAGATAGGTGGCAGGGGCTTCACACATTCATCTGAGCAAATAAAGTGACTCTACAAGATAAGCAGACGAGCTTTTAAAAATACAAGCGCTCAAAAATATTTTCTTGAACTTTATAGTCTAACCTTGTGTCCCTCATGAACATTGTCCTCCAAGGACTTAAGAAGTCGGTCTGAAAATAAAGTCCTATAAAAATCAATTGGCACCACTTTGGGGGATTGTAAATAACACTGACTTTATTTGGAAATGGCATACCAGACACGGATTGTGGTTTCAACAAAAGATTCAGAACCAAAATACACTTGCATATTGGTGAAAAACATGTTAGGTTTGGTAAACTTTTCTTTATTGTCATTTACAACTAAATGACTAACGAAAACCAACAGGTTGTCATTATTTGACAAATCATCCACACAGGATTGTCTTCATCACCACACTGCAATCTTTTGAAATTTGGTGAGAATTTTTGCTATCGAAAGTGTTGACCCATTCAGAACAAGTCTGACATTTGTGGGTGGAAATACAATTTTAAAGCTGTCAAAACTTTATAACTGACATTTAAACTGAAATGTGACAGTGAATGTCAAAGTTGTCATTCGGATGATACCAAAACTAGATCTGCTTGTAAAAAAGCAGGATTATAAAAACTAAACCTGACCAATTATAAGAGGTTTTATTAGACTGTAAAATAGGCATTAACACATTTCGTTGTTGGAGTCCAAAGTCATATTTAAGAGTATGTCATCATTTCTCTTTTTATTCTTTTTGGCAGCAGCTAAGATGCAACACTACTGCATTCAAAGGTTGTTCTCAACTCTTGGGGCAGGACCCAAAAGTGTGTCACTGGCATTTATTGGAATCTGTTGGATATCTAAATTTGATCAAAGCACAGCCTTTGATCAAAGCACAGCCTTCTTGAAATTAACTACTGGTTGTTTTTGCATTACTCTTCTATAATTTGCATTTTACATACTTTCTTCATTCTTAAAAAACTTTTTTTTTAATGTTTATTGCCTTTAAATTTATATTTATTCATCTATCTATAAAAGCAAAGACCGTCTGTGTGTGTGCGAATGTGTGTGTTTGTGGAGCAAATATCTCCCCGGCGCAGTATCTGATCAACCTGAAACTATGTCAACGGCTTCCAAATACCCCGAGTGTGTGTATCTGTAATTTTTGAGTAATTTGGTCATTTCAAAACCAATACAAAACCAATTTGAAATGACCAATTCACACTGTGGAACTCCTGTCAAACATTGTTGTAGAACACAGATGTCATCAACAGTGATATCACCTGGGTTCCAATCAGAATGTTCTAACTGATGAGTTTATGATAAACGCGGGTTAAACCGAACGGGACATAAGAGGAGCATTTGAGCTGCACTATCATGCTGAAATATCGACATGCAACGAAAGAGCGGAAACGTGAGGCAATGCGCCAAGCACATGATGCTGAGTCACCTTAAGTCCGGTAATCGCCTGGCACGCAACGCTGCGGTAAAAACTTTATACATCAACGCTTTTTTACTTTGCACCAGCAAATGTACCTGTTTATAACACTACGGAGTACAGAGTATGTACACCTTTGTACATCCAACCTTCAAACACATACTCATTTGGCCATAATTGACAACTCTACTTAAGCTCCCATATGAATACATACTTCCGGCGGGCACTGTACTAGTATTGGTTAAACAAACAACGTAAGTCATGCTGAATTGTTAAAAAGATTATATTCTTAATTATTTCAAATTCAAACTGCCTGAATTAACATGTTAAAAAGCTTAAAGGTATTGTGGAGGATGTTATTTTGGCTTCAAATTCTGGGTGGATCATCAAGACTATTGGTCCTCCTAATTGTCAATCATTCAGACGTAAGGCCGTTGTACGTGTTCGTCCTTAGCTAGTTTTTGCTTGCTGCGCATGCACACTTTCAAGTGTTTTAAAGAGGGCAAATCACTGACTGGAAACGAACTCAGAAGAGGATCTTAGTGATATGCTTTTGATTCAGCTTTGACAATAATCAACCTACCTAGTAATTATTAGCAGAGAAATTTATCCTAATGTTAGTTATAATTAGTGATGCAAGCCGTGGCACAAGTCACACACCAGACTCGTGCACGCTCGCTTGCACATCTTTAGTCGTTCCCTCTTGGGAGCAGGTAGAGTGTTGCGCATGTGCATTTTTTCAAAAAGTGGAGAGGGCGTTTCTTTTCTAAACTGCGGGAAAATCCTCCTCTATATCTTTAAAGGGGCCATTCTGTATGTAGAATTTGCAAGCAATTTCTGCCACCACCAGGAGGCAATACACCTTTGAGGCGTCTAGTCTGCCAGAAATTAAAAAGAAGAAGAATAATCCTCCACTCTCAAGCACTCAAGGCGTCAACGGGACAAATACAAGTGAATAGTCATTTCAGAAGTTGACATCTTCAAATATTTCACTTCCAAGTGAACCAGTAAGTAACCCTGCTCCCAGCAGAGGCTGATAACAATGAGCTCACGCCCGAGATGGCCTAGTTCAGGGACTGCTCTGCTGTAAATAGGCTTATACTCACGCAACCAGTGGAAAAAAGGTACTACAGGTTGGCCAGGCCAGCAATATTCATTCTTGTATATATTACTACAGTATGTACTAAAATCTCATATGGCATGACAGCTAAGGACATGTTTCCTAACACTCAAATTTTGATTTTAGGTGTTTCAGACATATTTAAAAGTTAAAAATTCACAATAATTCTACATATGGTCCCTTTAAGGAGAAAATAGTAATAAAAAATTGGGTCTCCTCAATTCCCTGCTATTTGTTTTAACACTTCTCTAAGAGTTAAAGGGTTACAGTTGTAATTAACCAAAGAAGCAAAGAGGTTTTGATATGTCTTAAAAATACTGTGGTTGCATTAATTTGGGGTTTGCATATTTGTTTCCCAGTTGCATGAATTAACTGGCTTTTAGCACCAGTGTAATTTCTCATTTAAAAAAATAAATAAATAAATAAACCTAATCCTGCCTCGAAGCCCAGTACTAATGGTTCAAGCTGAGGGTTGATGAATCTCTTTTATCGGCTTCTTTTCCAGCAGATTATTGGTACACTTTGACATGAGATGAACCTGCTTCCACTTGATTGAGATTTGAGTTAAACCTCGTTTGCACACACCAGTTTTAGCAGCATTAAATGAAAGAGAAGAGAATAAGGTGAGTGGAAAGCCTTGAATCACTTAATAGAACAGTTAACCTGTGTGTTTTCATGATACGTTGTCTAAAGACTTTTTCCCTTTGGCGATGCTTTGTTGAAAAGATCCAACACCTTTAGTGGGTTTTAGTCAGAGATAGAGACATGTTGGTGCTGAGCAGGGGTCTAGAATATGAGTGGAGCTGTGAGGCTTGTGAGCCGCTCACACGGTCTCAGATGATCTGGAACCGTCACTTGGCAGCAATTCAACATCCTCCTGCAGTCAACATCTGCCTCAGTGGTTTAGCATGCTCACCTCTTAAAAGACCAGCTGTTTTATGACTGAGACATTTTAGGATTATTCTCATAGCTTTCTCCCTTTTTTCTTTTTTGTTACTCTGCGTTTTTTTTAACTGCTGCCAATATGCATATGCCAATCTTCCTCCTTTCACTGCCTCCAGCTTTTTCCCTTTCAGCTCTCCGAAATAGGGTCACGTCTCTTTTCACTCTAGTAAGTCACCTTTCTGCTAGCGGCTTTAACATTTGTATAGTAGCTAACATGAGTCAAGATATATGGAAATTTTAATTCGATACATAAATGTACAACTTTTGTCCTTTAGACTTTATTTCACGCCATAAAACCCAAGTCTTAGGATTTAATATGGTCTAATCATTCAAATAATGTTGCTAAAGAAGTGTATTCTCAACCATTATTTTGACAGGTTGTTTCGTTTACTGTGTAAGTCATTTGTCGTCTTCCTCTTTTTCAAGGTTGGCTTGTTTCGTTTAGAATCATTTTAGCATCTATGGTAACTAGGGTTGGGGTCAATTATATTTTTCAGTTACAATTATCTTTTCAATTATCCATTATCAATCACGATTACAATGACCAGCATTTTTTTCCAATTACAATTCAATTACAATAATTTTTTTATCCCCAGAAACTCAATTACAATTGCGTTCTCAATTACTAAAGTTTAATTAAAATGAATCACAATTACTGAGCCTGAAATAAATGACCTAATAAAAGTTAATCTTCCTCTTGTGTTAGCTTTCTGTTAGCATCTCTTATGATAACGGGTCCTGAATCAGCTGTAAAATACATTAAAAACAAATATCTATCCTTAATTTATTTGATTACTTTGTTAGGCTTCCTAATCAATGAAAATATACATTGAAATAGTTTTGATGGGGGCCTTTTTTGTGTCAGTATATCCCTCAGTTTCTTTTTTTTTTAAATGGTAAAATGTGGGAAAGCCTGACATGGAACATATTTTAATAATTACATATACGTATGCGTAGAACTGTAACATGGTTCATAATTGACAATTTTTTGAGAATTTTCTTGGCAAATCCAAAATCAATTGTCTGAACTCAATTACATTTTAATTACGATTACGACAGCAACAGATTTTTAAAATTACAATTACAGTTATGCCATAACTGTAATTTCTTATCAATTATGCAATTACAATTATAATTGACCCCACCCCTGATGCTAACCTTGTAAATGTTTCTGATGTTTTATCCTTGACCAGTTTATTGGATACACACATTTTGTCCTAGTATAATTTTACATAATGTTCAGACTTTAGAAAAGACAACAATCCAACCAATAATAGACCAACCCTCACTAACCACACACGCTTGCTTTGTATCATTGAAGCACATTATAATAATGAATATAATAACTTGGCAAGGGGTGTGGTAAAGATCTTGAGGTAGGAGAAGTGGCCATGTGACATTATAGTGAGCACTAAATAATGAGTTAAATGTAGTTCAGGAACTGGCGCCCTGTCCAGGGTGTACCCCCGCCTAATGCCCATTGAAAGCTGGAGATAATGGATGTATGGGTGTAGTTCAGGATCCATAAAGACATGATTGCAATTATATTCAGTGCACCTATCCCAATATAGTGTAAATCATCTGAACTAAGCATATCAAATGTAAAATAAATAACAGTAGTTAACTCTATTTACCCTATTTAGCATGTATGGTACTATTTTGGGAAGTTTAACAACCAGTAAAGTCAACTAAACAAAAGAAAGATGATGGAAATGAAACAAAAACAGAAAAATTTAAAGTGACAGACGTGGCACGGGAATGGGTATGGTTAATTATTATTATAATGTGAACAGGTTAGTAAAGGCACCCTTTAGGTTAGAAATGACATCTCGCATCATGATGATATTTTACATTTTCTGAGCTTTAGAGTATTTTTTTTTTTCCGTATAAATGAAACCACTTAAAAATAAACTAATACTATTCAAGGTGAATATTGTATCTGTGACCTCACCTTCTGAGTAATTTATTTCACTATCAAGGACATGCATTCATTTCAGTGGCTATGAATGAACTGTGTTAGAAGGCTACGTATGTGTTTTTTTTCAGCCACTTGAGCCGCACTTGGCAATAGCGCTCTGTTGTACTTTTTATATCCTCTTATTGATTCAAAGCTTGTCAAGCAAATATGATTTCAAAGCTTTCTTACAACCTACAGTCAAGAAGACACTAAGGTTTGACATATCTGTTCACCTGAGAACAAGAATATGCTACTTTGAAGGACATAAATGATGGACGATTTGATGTGATCAACAATGCTTTCATTATTTAAACAGAGAACCCTGTACGTGAGTCAACATTTGGATTTTTGTGTCAGTTTCAATTAAAAGCTTGAACAAAATCTGAGCTTGAGGCTTCTTCCACTATCGTCACAATTTAAAAAAGTCTATATACTCTCGTTAAATCTCGGTAAACGAGGAGGTATTTATCCCTGAAATTAAAATGTACTCTTTAAATGCATACATTAAATGCTTATGCATATACACTGTTCAGCTGTCCGCCCTAAACAGCTCCACTTCCTCCTACTGCCTCTGCCAATCTCCCAGAAGCCAAGCCTCTACTTTTCTGCATGCGCATCCTTTACATAACAAGATTGCATTGGGTCGCATTAATATAGGTCTATGGGTCGGGTAAGAGCCAAAATCATATTTACCTGTTTGATGTTGTGACGTGCAGCCTTGTTTTCGTGCACAGTTCCGCATTCACTTGGATTGACAGACTCCGCTACTGAAAGTTGAAGCCAATTGGCTGAGCGATCATGACGCCCGTTTCCATTTGTATAGGGGCCTATAGGACGAAGGATTGATAAATATGAATGACCACTGGCAGTAGACCATAGTGGAAGACTAGTTAGGTATTTTTTCACATTTCAAAAGAATGATACATAAACAGATTTCTCAGGAACTCTGGATATCAGCTTTAAGTAATGGCAAAAAATCCCACGTGCTCATGGAAATCATGCAATGCCCAGATTTAAACCCATGCTTCCTAGCTACCAGCTAGCATTGCTGAGGGCCCTTTCATTTATCCTTTGTTCTAGTTTGGAGTTCTTTTTGGGAATTTCAAACCATATAACCACAAGAGCGGAAGAAGAGAAGAAAGTCAGACTTTTGTCCAACTGTAATGCTGCGTTTTTTACACTGGATGCGTCACAAAATGTCTGTACGTCCAGATTACATACAGAGTCAATGGATAGATGCAGCCCAGATGCGAAATCTTTTTTGTGCGTCGGTGCGGTCCGATCCGCACGTCAAGAGCGTTGGCCATGCGAGCACGCTCCCGATTTTATATCCTCACATGCACAAGAGTTGAAAATATTGAACTCCTGCAACTGTTTCGCATGACGAAAGCCAATCAGAGTCTTTGTTGACAATGAAATCAGGCCGTCAACATGGACACCGGTCTGTTCACCCACTCAACCATGGAGTAGAAGCTGTGTGTGACCACCTGGAGCTGTATGACACGGCCTTTATAGGAAGGACTAGGAAGAGTTTGGCTTGGAGGAGACTCAGTGAGGAGGTGGTAGTAGCAGGTAATAGTTCTCTCTGTAGTTTTCATCTTTGAAAGTCGGCACTGAGCTAGGATAGCATTAGCAGCTAATCACACCGGCTTTTTTCACTGGTGGTTTATGTTTATTAGAGGAGAAAAAGGAGCGCAGCTCCTCGCTTCAGCAGGCAGTGAAATTCACCAAGTTGGATGTGTCGCTGGTGGGCGGTGCTTCACTTCAGACCTGCGTCTGAAGTGATTGTGGAAATTATTTGATCCTGCGGACCCTGCGGTACGTTTTGTGCAGCAGATGCGTCCGGTGCCGCAGAAGACACAGTCGGTGTGAACGCAGCATTAGACGATGTGAAACGAATCATGTAAAACCTTATAAACACATCATATATATACATAGGTGTTACATATTAAAAAGATAGATGTAACTAAAGCAGAAAAAGTTAAACTTATTCCTGCTTGTCTTTTTTCTCCTCCCCATCCCACTTGTTCACCAGCCAAAGCTTGTGAAAACATCTCCGACCTGCTCAGTGGTACCATTCAAGTCTTTGATGTTGGCATTTATTTATGTAGGTGGTGTATTTGAGTCATGTCGAAGTGTCTGATGGTATTTTTTTGGAAGTCTATCATGCACACCCTGCAGCATGGTTGCTCATATACAGCTTTTCAGCTGCTAAACCATTGATGACTCCCACTCAGTTCAAAATCTCTTGTATGAAAACTTTTTTGTTCTCCAAACTCTGCCCCTTCCTTATGAACCTGTCACCACCTAACTGCTCATGAGTCTTGGTTGGAAAAATTCTGGAAAATAAACATAATATCACATTATTCAGGATTTTAGATTCATTTTCAAAGGTCATTTGTCACGTAGGGCAGATAGGCCATCCAACCGGTACTTCTGCAAGTCTAGATTTTGTTAGAAAACCCAACAATAAATCACTGATGAAAAAGGTGAACCATTCAGTTAGCAGTAAGTATATAATATGTGTACGTGTAGATGTTTGATCATTTTTACCTTGGCAGCTCACCAAGAAGATGTTTGTTTTACCATTAAAAATCTACCAAAGTGTATCAATATCTAGTTATATACAGTAGGTGTCGACGCACTCACTTCAACTCTGTTGTGTGTCTGCAGTCACGAAGAATTTAATCCATTTATTTGTGTTTTCCTGACATTTTGGCTAAATAAAAATACAATTATTTTAACATACAGTATGTTCTGACGTCCACATGAATGTGATGTGAAAAAGATTATAAGATAAGTAGGGAAGTTAACTATATTGATCATTAGAAATTAAATTAATTACTAGAATCAATTCATTAACTGACGTTTTGGCTCATGACATAAAGAAAATGCATTATTTGCTGGTGACAGCGTGTAAACTAGAGCCGACAAGGTTTTCTCAGATACATAATCAACAAATTTAAACTGAAAAATTTCCCTCGAATTTCAAAATTATAAATGAATCTCTTCTAAAATTCTCTTTATAAGAAATAAAAAAAAAGCTGATTATATTGTAATGTATGCACACACAAAAAACTGTAAAAATGTGTTTATTTTTCCCATCTATTTGTGTCGTGTATTTCAGTGTTTCTCAAATGGGGGTACTTACCTCTAGGGCAGGGGTCTGCAACCTTTACTTTCAAAGGAGCCATTTTGCCTAATGTTACCTGGATTGAAGTCCTTAAGGAGCCAAAAAAATATATTCACAATAAAGACAATATTGCGTATAAAAGTCTATACAGTTCAAATTATATCGAATAATTTTGTGCATATAATATTTTTCTGAGTTAATGTATTGGAAGTGCTATAAAAAATAACTTCAATTTGATTACGCATGATCATGTTGGTCAACATATGCTAAGTGATCATTTCTTGCAATATATCAAGCATGCATATTAAACTAAATTAACTAAATGAAAAAATATTTCTCCCCACAAATAAAGTCTCTGTTTTCTTCCAGAATAATATTTTTGTTAATTATCTTACCAAGGATTTAAAACTTAAGGTTAGCCACAGGTGCAAGGAAAGTTGATGTCAGTAGAGGTTTCAGGAGGTGAAGTAGGGAGGTGGCAGAGTTATTGCACAATGTAATTTATTTTTAGCTTGAGAAATTGTTTTATCATAATTTTATTTGAAGTTGATGTCATTAATCATCAATACCCTCTGAAAGAAATAACAATTGATTATTATTAGTTTATTTTATTTTTTTAAGTTATAGGGAGCCATTGTAAATTGGTCAAAGAGCCACATGAGGCTCCATGAGCCACAGGTTGCAGACCCCTGCTCTAGAGGTACGCGATGGCACTACAGGGGGTACTTGAGAGAGAGAGAGAGAGAGAGAGAGATAAAAAATATCAAATGAAAGCAAATATAGGGTTTTATCATGTTTGTTTTTAGTTAAAAATGATAATCACACTGAATATTACCAGCAACACACAAAACAACAGCAAAAACACATTAAATAAAAGAAAAATACACTGACTAACAAAAAAAAAACAGACAAACTACAGCAAAATACACAAAATGACACCACACATACACACACACACACTAAGACAGAAAAATACCTACTATTACCATTACAGCAAATGAGCGAAAAACACACGAGATCACACCAAAATGCACAAAAATAACAGAGAAACATACAAAACAATGATAGAATGATCAGAAGATGTAGTGAAAATACAAAGGTCAGTCTTGGTCCCACACGAGGAGGGAGATGACAGGTAATGATCAAAACTAGGAGGCACTATATACTGCTTCATTGAACTTATTTACGAAATGAGATTCTTTAAAATGTGTGTCATCATCACTCATTCATTCCATCATTATGCTTTATAGTTGTTTTTTCATAGAATTCTGAGCAAAATGTAGTGGTCGGTGGTACTTGTATTTAAAAGTAAAAAAAAAAAAAGGGTACTTGCGTCAAAACGTTTGAGAACCATTGGTCTATTTTATTCATACAAATGATGAAGCAAATAAGATATCATTAAAGGTATTCATCAAAGTCAAACTAAACAAAGTGCATTAGTTCGGAGGTGCTCCAACACTGGGTCTGTACGAGGCAATGGACCATTTAATACTTGGCTGCGCCCACGCCAAAACCCTCGGCCAATGCAAAAAAAAAGAAAAAGAAAAATACACTTTGGCACACGGATCAACCACAGGTGCATTGCGGAGGTGCATCGCTTTCACACACAGCTGCTGCGGACTCTCAGTCAACAGGCAGTTCAGTTGGTGTGCCAGTGGCAAGCTGGTAGGTGTTAATGTCAAGCCCTACTACTCTAATCAAGAAGCTCCAAGTTTTCCACTCAAAGCGTTGACCCTAAAGAAGTATCCTGAAATGTAACTTGTAATTGCCTTTAAAAAGTTTTATTGATGACATCAGCAAGGAGAATAACAAGCTAGGGCACGAGAAAACGGCAATAGTCCTAATTACCCATTATTGCCAAAGGGTCGTAATCTGAATCCCCCTCCCCTCCAAGGCAGCCCAAACCCTCAACCATAGCAACCACAACCAAAGCCAGCAGCAGCCCCTGAAGCAGAAAGCAGCTCCTGAGCAAATCCAATTAAAAGTTCAAAATCTATATAATTCATAGTTAGATTTGTAAAATAGATTTGTTATAATTTATTTTAAATCTGATGAATATGAAAGTAAATAAATGAAAGGCTGGTTTTGTGGTTGTTTTGGGGTTTGCAATGTTCAGTAAACATCTATCAACTGTGTTCCAAGGAATGAAAAAGGCTAACTGCTAACACGAATATTTTGAGGTATAGACTGTGCGCTTTAAGTAAACATACCAGTGTTTCGTTAATAATTTCTGTCATAGTTGTCTTTCTTTAACTTGTTTTTTTCACCTGAATAATGACATCCTTAGTGAATGCAAATGAAGGCTGACTGATTTTTAGGTAGGGGTAGTTAGTGTAAAGCCAGGGGAAATGATGTCAACGTAATTAATTAGAAATAACATTTGTCAAAGTGATTTTATTCTCTACAGATGAAGTAGACTCAAAAATGTTTTTTTTTAATTTAGTTGATTAAAACCAGAATACAATAGAATTATTATTAATAACATAAGAATGCCCGTCAGACGTCAACTGAAGAGAAACTTGTTGAAATATTAACACTTGATCAAACAAGATACATGGAGCATTAAGGTTTTATTTTATTTTTTTCATGTTGGTTGTGTTATCCATGGGTGATGGCAGCTTAGTAGAGCAAGAGTATCACATACTTGTTTGTGTCTCCTTTGACACCATCTGTCACACCACTCTTCTGAATAGATTATCCTCTATCTCCATAACTTACTCCACTTGACTAGTTTAATCTCAAAGGCTGGACCCTGTCAGTGCATTTACATGCACACAGCTATCGAGCTATGCTCAAGAGTCAGTTGAGGACCTCTCGTTTTATCTGAGTTTAAACGTGCAGGAGATAAAACCAAACTCTGTCTGTCTTCGCCTCAATAGGGGGCGCTGAATCCTTTACAAAACAGTGCGAATTGACAAAGTTCCAGTTGAGCTGAAGAGGAAAGAATTTTATTTTTGTATTACTTTTCTCACATGGATACATTTTTTAGATGTTAAGCTCCTTTAGCTGTAGCAGCATGAAATTGATCTATAAATACATCTTATGCTTCTTGCTAGACATCAACCTCTTTATTCTTGTTAGAAAATAACTGGTGCAGAACATATCCGATTCCTATCGAGCTAACGCGTCTGTGCATTATTGGCTTGACTGTCAATCCCATTATCTAAGTGTAATTATTGAGCAAAACGGTTTACAAAAATCCAACTAAGTCATTTACTTTGTTTTCTCAAGCTTCATATAAACCCAATGAGTGTGTTCACTTTAAACCTTTGACAATCATGTTCTTCCTTCTCACTTCAGTTGTGCCCCAGGTATCTGTATCTGTCACCTTCTGATTATCATTTATTTCCAATTACACATAATCGTTTTACTTTAGTGGTGGAATACTTCCCTTTTCATGAGATAAACTTTACCCTTACCCCCAGACCACTGTTATCGATGTTCAGACTAGCTTCTTGCCAGGACCATTGCAACCAGCCACAGGAGGCGCCACACCTTCTTCGTGTTCAGGGCTCTCGCCAGCGCTGTTGAGCGTAAGGGCCCCCGACGTTGTAATTTTGCTCCCCTATGCAGCGAAGGCACCCCCTACGCTTTGTTTTCAGCAGCGTATGGGGGAGTTTCTGTTGTTTTTTTCCTTTTTTAATTGTACCGTCAATAATTGTTGCACACTTGGACACAAAAGGGACCTCCAGGAGTGCACGGGTTGTTTTAACTCTCTTTTTAATCTGCATAACCGAGAAACATATTAATCAGTCGCACCATCCATTTAATACAGGCGATTTGCTCGAACGCTCCCGTCTTTGTCTGAGGACCCCTGCAGCCCTCTAGCTGCCCCTGATGCTGCCTGTGTGCTTCCTCTGTTTTCATAACCATAATCGCTATCCACATATGTAAGCTCCGAGGAGTGCGGACAGTCTGGACTCCGCTGTGTGTGGAGGTTGAACCGTATTAAGCTTGAATGTTACTATTGCGCTGACTTCTCCACGTAGTTGGTGTCACACAAAACACTGCTCGGCATTGTATCAACCTGCATTCAACAGTGTGCTTCAACCGAGACGTAACATGATCGCAATGGATCATTCTACATGCACGCACACAGATGTGAATGCAGGTTTAAACGTGTTCGGGCTTAAAGTGGCATCGGCTTTATTCGGGTAACGCGGGGTCAGGCCGTGTTCTGGGACCGGGTAAGGTCTTAAAGTTTTACTGTGTGCATCCTCCGCTTTGTAACCCTTATTCACCGTCCAATACAAACAGTGTGCTTCATAATCTAAACAAAGACAATCAACTAAATAAAATAGCAGAAAAATATAAAATTAGTGCGTGTCCATAACAGTCCCATTATTACTCCGGGTATAATATATATATAAGATGTTATTTCTTGTCTATACAGTGTGAGTGAGTACCTATACCAGGCAATGGTAATTACATTCATCATGACCATTCACCAATTCATTTGATTTGATTTAATTTACATTAATGTTATTTCTAACATGAAAACAACAGCAGTATAAATGCCACAATGAAAATGATAAAAATAATAAAAGTAATTTGGCAAAAAATTAAACAAAGCAAAATGAGAATAATTGGTTACAAAATCCTGCAAGCGACGCCTGTACATGTTCGAAGAGGAGTAGGAGGAAGTATAAACTCAGATGATCCTACCCCATGTAATAACAAATAACTTGGCTTTAAAGTAAGGCAGTAACACAGATAAAAAAAAAAAACACTTTAGCTTTACTTCACTAAATTTAGTCCTCAAATAGAGCTCGCACACCATGCTATATCCCTATGCTGTGAAAAATTCTTGGTGAGAACCCTAATGTTTATTGTAATGGTGGAGCCTATTCTGTCTTACTCAGCATGACATGCAGGCTACACCCTAAACATATTACTAGTCCACTTTATATTCATCACACAGGGACAACGAAGTGCATACATTAGGACTGGGCGATATAAACCAAAACTCATCTCAGTTCTTCTCAAAATGATGATATACGATATAAACCTTGATCATTTTAATTCAAATAAAGTCTGACCAGAAAGACAATTCTGGGGTAAATTTGTTGATGCAAAATGCCACAGAGGCACATTTATTAACAGACAGCTGCACAATATGTGTCGTTTTTGTCTTTTTTTCCTACAAGGGACAGCATGTGTGAGTGAGTTCTGTAGTGTGGATTGTTTAGGGGAAGGTCTGGGTTAGAACGCTTAGTCTTAATGTGCTTTTCATGCTTTTCTAAGAAGTAGCAAAAGCAGCCACTCCTAAAACAAATATTTTGATGCAAAATAAGCTGTATAAAAAAATAACTATCGACGTAGGCAAAATCGTCATTTTTGATATCTCTAAAATAGCAAACTTGATGTATCTTGACTCTCGATATATCTCTCAGCCCTAGCGTACATCATCAATTTTATGGTTTCGAACTGGGAGAGAGGCTGGAATTCATCAGTAAAGCCTACAACAAGAATTCAAAAAGACGAGCGTGAATTGAAGGCAGCATCGTTAATCAATCAATCAATCAATCAATCTTTATTTGTATAGCGCCAAATCATAACCAATGGTATCTCAAGGCACTTTACAGTAGAGCAGTCTTAAGGACGGACTCTTCATTTTATGGATACACACATATGCATATATACGTATATACACATACATATGTATCCCACACCCAACATGAATTCATCATGGCGGCAAGGAAAACCTTCTGTTAAGCAGCAGGAACCTTGTGTGGATCCCATTCCTATGATGAACAGCCATCCACGTTATGCTGTGTTGGGTGTGTGCAGAGAAAAGGGTGGAGACAGAGCCGCTGAGTCTCTGTAACTCCACACTGAGGATCCCACGGACCTGCAAGACAAAAGCCAGAAGGAGTACAGGAGCAAACACACAAGGGAAGAAGCAGACATAGAGGGAGTGTTTGAAAGAGGAATGGGACCCTCTCCGGTCCCTCTCTAACCTAAATGACCTCTCTCTTAACGCCCTCTCCAACCTCTCTCCAACCGAGCATGCCAGACCCCCCCCCCCCCCGGCAGTCTATGCCTATTGCATCTTAATTATGAGCTATGAGCTGGTTCCTAACTAAAAGCTTTATCAAAGAGGAATGTTTTGAGCCTAACCTTAAAGGTAGAGAGGGTGTCTGCCCCCCGAACCGTGGTTGGTAGATGGTTCCAGAGAAGTGGGGCCTGATAACTGAAAGCTCTTCCTCCTATACTACTTTTAGAGATGAATGGAACAACGAGTAGTCCAGCATTTTGAGAGCGTAGTGTTCTGGGGGGATTGTATGGCACTACAAGCTCCTTGAGATAGACTGGTGCCTGTCCAATTAGGGCTTTATAAGTGAGAAGAAGAATCTTGAATTCTATTCTATATTTTATGGGAAGCCAATGCAGAGAGGCTAATACAGGAGTAATGTGATCTCTTCTCTTAGTTTTAGTCAGTACACGTGCTGCAGCATTTTGAACCAGCTGAAGTGTCTTAAGCGACTTGCTCGGGCAGCCTGCTAAAAGAGAATTACAATAATCCAGTTTAGAGGTAACAAAAGCATGGACTAGTTTTTCGGCGTCGCCCTGAGACAGGATAGATCTGATTTTAGCAATGTTACGGAGATGAAAGAAGGCAGTTCTTGAAGTTTGTTTTATGTGAGAGTTGAAGGATAAGTCCTGATCAAATAGA
Source organism: Gouania willdenowi (assembly GCF_900634775.1). Classification (NCBI taxonomy): domain Eukaryota; kingdom Metazoa; phylum Chordata; class Actinopteri; order Blenniiformes; family Gobiesocidae; genus Gouania; species Gouania willdenowi. The sequence goes on from NC_041055.1 coordinate 17,084,056, forward strand.
ACCCCAAGGTTTCTAACAGTTGTGCTTTGTGCCAGAGTAATGCCATCTAGGGCAGTTAGGCTAGCATAGGTTTCTCTAAGATGTCGCGGGCCCAGTACAATGACCTCAGTCTTGTCTGAGTTGAGAAGAAGAAAATTTTGGTCCATCCAGGCCCTAATGTCCTTTAGACAGGCCTCAAGTTTAGATAGCTGATTTGTCTCACCTGGCTTCATTGATACATACAGTTGGGTATCATCAGCATAGCAGTGGAAGTTAACAAAGTATTTTCTCATAACATTACCAAGGGGGATCATATAGATACAGAAGAGGATTGGACCTAGCACAGAGCCCTGAGGAACCCCGTAGCTTACTTTAGTGTACACAGAAGACTTATTATTCACGTGTACAAACTGGTACCTATCAGATAGGTAGGACTTAAACCAGTTTAGGGCAGTCCCTGTGATGCCAAGTAATTTCTCTAATCTCTCTAGTAGAATATAGTGATCTATAGTGTCAAAAGCTGCACTAAGATCTAATAAAACCAGCACTGACAGTCGTCCTTCATCTGAAGCCCAGAGTAGATCATTAGTTACTTTAACTAAAGCAGTCTCTGTGCTGTGTTGAGCTCTAAAACCTGACTGGAAGTCCTCGAACAGGTTGTTGTTTTGAAGAAATTCACAGAGCTGAGCTGCCACAACTTTCTCAAGAATCTTTGAAATAAAAGGAAGATTAGATATAGGCCTGTAGTTTGCTAAAGTGCTGGAATCAAGAGTAGGTTTTTTGAGAAGGGGTTTGATTACAGCTACTTTAAAGGACTGTGGCACGTAGCCTATTGATAGGGATATATTTATTGTCTCCAACAAAGATGGGCAGACTAGGGGAACAACTTCTTTAAACAGCTTAGTTGGGATCGGATCTGAAAGGCAGGTCGATGGTTTGGAGGAGAATTCTGATAGAAATTCAGAATAAGGGCCTGGAGGACGGTAAATTATCGCAAATAAGACTGGCTGGCAGGTTTTTGATTCGGTATGAGATAAATTTAGAACCAGGCTTTCAAAGGAAGTGTAATTGGCCTTTGGTTTAGGATAGATTAGGAGAGAGGAATGATAAATAGCTGCTACACCACCTCCACGGCCTATGTCTCGTGGCATATGAGTATTTAAATGACTGGGAGGAGTGGCTTCATTTAAACTAACATATTCATCTTGATACAGCCATGTTTCAGTTAAACTGAATAAATCAAAGTTATTTTCTGAGATAAGGTCATTTACTAGTAGAGATTTGGATCTCAGTGATCTAATATTTAATAGAGCACATCTAATGGTTTTATGTTTTGGTGTTTCTAGATTTGAGATTTTAATTTTTTTCAGATTTTTATAATTGATAGCTCTTTTATTTGATTTTATGTTAAAATCATTGTGAAATATGGGTCGGGGGACTGACACCGTCTCCATAAAATAATATTCATCACCATCACAACAGTTGTCATGGCGATGAACACAGCTATCCTGATAGCAATGGGAGGGAAACTGTCCTAAGGCAAGCGCAGAGGGGCGTGGAGGACTCCACCTCTGTAACATGGTCTCATTCATGAGATGTCATAAATGTGCCATGTTTTCTGATAGTAGAGATGCTCCCTCCAAAGTAGGATGGATTCCATCTCTTCCTATCAGGTTCGGTTTTCCCCAGAAGGATCTCCAATTATCAATGAAGCCCACCTCGTTTTCTGGACACCACCTCGATAGCCAGCGGTTAAATGATGACATGCGGCTATACATGTCATCACTGGTCAGATTTGGTAAAGGACCAGAGAAAGGTAAAGGACAATCCTCATTTTACTCGTCCAGTGTTGTATTTGGGATGTACAAAATTGACAATGAAATATTATTACATTTAGAAAGCTGAGTGTATTGTCTAATGTCTGTTAGAGTTTTGACCTTTACTTTCCTCACCAAGAAGCCAATAACAGAGGGAGGAAATCTACCGATACCATCCTAGCATAAACGAGATAAATTACTATAACTATAACTATAATTTTTCTTACAAATTTTAGATAATATGAAATTATGACACATTTTCTCTGTAATTGAAGATATAGTAACATGTTTTTGTTTAGTGTGTATAAAGTCAGGGACGTAGCACCACATTTTGGGCCCTGGGTACAAACCATCTTGTTGGGCACCTACTGTAAGTTATTATCCCCCCACAAATGGTGAAAGGGAGATATAGGTTTGAGCTCCATCCGTCCATGCGTCCGTCCGTCCGAGGTAAAGGGGACAGGTTTTTTCAGATAATGTTTAAGATAGGATAACCAAATTTGGTGTGGGGCTTCAGTGTACTGTATCAATACTTTGATGGAATTCAAAAATGAGAATCGTGCAAATGTTTTTTCCAGAGTTATTGCCCTTGTTCCGTTTTTTTGACTCTGTTCGAGGTATCTTCAAAGGGGACAGCTTTTCTTAGAAACTGTTTAAGACAGGATAACCAAATTTGGTGTGTGGCTTCAGGGTATCAATACCTTTATGGAGTTCGAAAATGAGAAGTGCGCAGAGTTATTGTCCTTGTGCCTTGTTTTTTTTTACTCTGTTCGAGGTATCTTCAAAGGGGACAGCTTTTCTTAGAAACCGTTTAAGATAGTTACTAATTATATATTCTGATATGATAATATTTTCTTATGTATACATCTGAGTTCTTATATTTAGAACATTTAGGAAAAGGATGTGAGTTATAATGACAACCAATCTGGCGGGGGATCTTTTTGTTAACATGCTAGTATTCTTGCATTATTATGTAATCTTTGTTTTTTTTCTTCACAATACCCTAATGACTCCATATCCATTGCTTGTATTTTATAAATCTGTTCTACTATATTTTAGTGGTTTATTGAATATTGTGTATGTTGCATACTTTTGCTTCAATTTAGGGGCTGCTGGTAATTTTATTTTTTTTATTTTTGGTGGGTTCACCAAGTCCAATTCCTCGTGTGTATAACGTACATTACATGGCCAATAAAGTTGATTGTATTCTATTCTATTCTATCTATAACTTGATGCAGCATGAATAATTTTTATATTGCCTTGTTGTACAGCACTTTGGTCAACTGTGTTGTTTTTAAATAGTGCTTTATAAATAAATTGGGTTGGGTAATGGTTTTTAGTGCAAAACTGTGCTTAAGAACCATCTTGTTTTCATACAGAGCCCTTTCCATCCCAATATGACAAATCTAAAAATGTTTAAAATGCATTTTCTTACATATATATATAAAACAGACTCCGGCCTTGGGCCCTTGGTACCCCCCCCCCCCAGTCTGACTGTATAAAGTGTATCTATGAATGTACTGTATTAAAGATGTAATGGGATGAAAAATGTGAAAAAATCAACCAGCAGAGCTAGTCAAACTGGGTTAAAATATATTGGTGATCATTGTAAATAATTTACTAATGGACTAATCTTAAACCATATTCCTATAAACATTTTCCTTTTCAATTACTGAAAAAGCTTAAAAGTGTCACTACCGTCAATCATCAGCACAAATACATTGACAAAACCAAGTGGACACTTTCACTGGAGTGGGTCTAACAAGGACGAGCTGATCAGATCTGACGGCACCTGCTAGCTCCATTATACATTTCACTGAGGTGGTTCAATCCCAGCTGTTAGACTGACACATTGACAGGCTTCATGCCACAATCTGGGAAGATAATCAGATGAAAAGGAATCTCCACTGGGAAACGGACTCCTGCCCCATGTTGCACAGGCCTTATAGTCTCCTAAAGTAAACGCGCTGCTCGGTTCAAAAGGAAGGGCAGGAATGCTCCGACCTTGGTTGACTTACCTGCCATGACATCACACGTAGACTCGCTTTCAAGTCGATAAACAGCATTTAGATGCGCACACATGCTCTCAGCGCCGACAGAGCAACACAATTCACCTCTTTATCTTTCTCTATCTCCCTAAACACATCGACGCTCACAGTCCCCTATCCTCGTCTGTCTGAATCTAGACTAGTAAACAGGTGTGCTGTAAACATTGAGGCTTTTCCTGTGACCTTGGCTATCCTAGCATGTAGTGTAAGACCCACACTGAGGCAGAATATAAATCAATTAGGCATATGAAGAGAAAACAACTGTTGGATGTCCACATTTTCCTCAACAGGATGAATGTTCTGATTAGACTTGAACCTAATTGGCTGCATAGATCAAGTTACTCACTTCTTATTGCTTTAAGATAACATTCATAACGTCCGGTGTGACAACTTGTTAAGATAAACAGTTTTGCTAATTAATGCCGTAATTAGCAGCACTAATGAACTTGTTTGCATCGCTGGCTTTGTAAAGAGATCGTAGCAGCAGCAGCAGAACAACAAATCTATCCAGGCTAATGAGCCTGGATAGATTTAAGCTAATGTTGGATCCAACTTTATACAAAATAAAAAAGATTTCAGATGTGACAATTTTGTTTTATAGTTAAAAAATGTTTTATAGTGGTTTTCATACAGTGATATATCCAATAACTTGTTTTTATATAGACTTTCAGTGTCTTTTGTTCAAAATTATTTCATTCACTAAGGAAGATTATGAATATACTAAACATTCTTTGTATTTTGTAAATGAAAGAGGGAAACTTAGTCACCTTGTAGTTCAGCATTTGATTTCTGTATTTTTTTTTTTTTTGTTTGTCTAGGGCTGCACTTAAATGTTGCGCAGATGCGTGACAAAAATCACAATTGTGCACCAGCTCAATTTGAACACGCATTTGTGCACCTAAGAAGATTGGGAGCTGATTTTTCTTTATTGATTTGTTTTTTTAGCCACACATGACTAATTAATGCAATGTGTCTCCCACTCTGTCTGGAGAGGGGCGGGGCTAAAAACACAGCAGAACCATGAGCCAAAAGGTGAGGGCGAGTTCACGGTGGAAGGTTTGGGACTTTAGCAAAAAATAATAGAGTCAAGTTTGGACACATTTTAATGAGACTGAGCCAAATAAACATTATTTTTAAGTGTTGCAGATCTGGTGTATGGCCAGTGGTATGTTATATATAATATGATATATATATATATATACTTATATATATATATATATTTTTTTTTTTTTTTTTTTTTTTAAAGAGATATATATATATTTTTAAAGACGCAAAGTGGATTTTCAATAAATTGTAATCAAATAAAACAATTGCATTAATTAGGAGAAATTAAGTGTTTAATTTTGAACCATAACATTTCATACCTTTTCATGTTACTGCTGGCCTTCATGATCTTACTTCTAATTCAGCTGAAACCGTGAAAATGTAGTATTTATAAAGTGTTTTTTTTCTAACTGGTATCCCTTGAAGTAGCTCACAGTTTCAGAAAGGTTGACCCCTGGTGTACAAGTACAAAGGTTTTTTAGTCTACCAAAAACAAAAAAAATACATGCCTGGGTTTATATCCTTGCAGTCAGTCTTTATGGTTTGTCTCTTGGATTTCAACCTTTTCCATAATCCACCAATCAATTTGAAACAATGAGGAAAATATATTTTACAGTTCCAAGGCACACTGTGTTCAATGATCATTCATTGGCTAGTTTGAATTTCAGTCTTTAGTTAAATGTTTTCTGCAAAGTCTTTAAAGTACAAATCATCTTCCATACAGTATGTTGTGAACAGCTCGTGCCCAACCAGGTCACATCGTGGTCATGGCAGTGTACGACCTGGACAGAACGTCCAACACATGGACACGTTTTTGCATCGGGGGAGGAAGCTTGACTTCATGGAAAAAACCTACGCAAATTATGACAAGATGGTGCAAACTATGCAGGCTGTCATTCTCACAACCGCTTCACATACATTACATTATATCATCCAAAAATGGCAATCCATGAGAAAATGAAGTTGAAAGCAGAAAAAAAATAATAGAGTGATGAGATAAGAAACACAGCTTAGCTTGCTAACACATAGTGCTTTTATAGAACATAAAAGGAAAGCTCCCTCGTATGAGCTCCTCAGACAGGTGTTCAGAAGTTTGACTTTCATTGCTGAAACCGTCTGACCCCGAGCTGCGAATGGAGGTGTTGAAACAGCTGCTGCGTGTGCTTCCGAGGAGATGAAAGGACTGAAGAGAAGCCTATGGGCAAAAGAGGTGTCTGTCAGAAAATGCCAAGAGCTTAAACATTTTCCTCCTTTGCTCTTAAACATCATCATCATCATTATCAATGGTTATACAGAACTATTGCTGTCCTCAGATAATTTAACATTTATTCTCTTGGATGTTGGATGTCAAGAGTGTCCCATGCTGCTTCTTGTAACATGGTATGATATCAATAAATGACCAATAGAATAACTCTATTCGAAGCCTCCAGCTTCTGTTATTTTCATGTAGATTAGGTTCCAGCTCTCTAAAAAACCAGAGAGAAAAGTTGTGTCGGACAGAATTTCCTTTATTAAGTTTAACACTTAGAAACACACTCTTCTTCACTGGATGTCAAAATATGATTATTTATCGACGGAGCAAAATTTTGTTCAGTCTTGATCAATACTTCTGACTTCATCGTCTTATTTAATTTCCACTAAGTTGCATTAGGTCAGACAAATGCTCAAAAGAATTTAACAGAAAATATGGATGTGCCAACTTTTAAGTACCTTGCTCTGGATATTCCTCAAAGATTTTGGACACTTTTAAAAAGAAAGGCTAAACTACCTTCCTGACCATGCACTCAATTATTCTAATACTGAAGAGGCAGAAGTCAGTAAATCTATAAAGTTAAATGTAATGGTAAAGCTTTGTTGAGAAATACAGTAGAGTACAATAAAAAGAACAATTCCTGAATTATTTCTACAGTTCTTTGTCCATAGATTGTATTATAATTAAATTTGTCATTTATTTAAATGTTGATATTTAAAATAGGTTTGTTTTTAACTTTTGAATTGTTTTTAGAAGAGGAAAATTGTTCATTACCAATATGTATCGGGTAAACTCATTCTCAATACATTTTCTCTACAGTTGCGGATTACTTGTTTTTGTCTGTCAAATGTAAGTAAGTAAGTAAGTAGTTTATTTATAAAGCGCTTTTTGCAGATAAAATCACAAAGTGCTGTACAGAGTTGTGGTAAAAGTACAAGTGCAACACAATAGAATAATAAAACAAGAGTGCATAAATATCATAAGAACAGCAACATTAAAGGATAATTAAAAATTAAAATCCAGTTAACTAAGAGCTTTACTGTAAAGTGAAGTCTTCAGCAGTTTTTTAAAAGTGTCCACACAGTTGAGCTCCCTGAGAGACTGGTGCAGGTTATTCCAGAGTCTGGGAGCAACAGCCTGGAACACCAGGTCTCCTCTGGTTTTAAATTTAGTTTTTGGGGTCTTTAGGAGACCCTGACCTGAAGACCGAAGGCATCGCCCTAATGAGTAGGGGCACAACAAGTCCGAGATATATTTAGGGGCCTGACCATGTAATGCTCGGAACGTGAGAACTAATATTTTATATTCTATGCGAAACTTAACTGGAAGCCAGTGCAGAGTAGCAAGAATGGGGGTGATGTGGGATGTTCTAGAAGCACCAGTTAAAAGTCTGGCAGCAGCGTTCTGAACGCTCTGGAGTCTGTTTAGGGTCGACTTATTAAAACAAGTAAAAACAGAATTACAGTAGTCAATACGAGATGATATAAATGCGTGTATGACCAGTTCCAGATCTGATTTTGATATTTTATTAATGTTATTAATGTATTTAGAATAAAACTTAAATGCAAGAGAGAATGCTCTTTATCTGCTCAATTTTGTCATGGGTTTTACATTTGATTTTCTATGCTCTTGGTCTTGAATCTTTCTCAGCTTGTCTCAGTTTTGGTCTTGTCTTGGTCTTATCTTGGTCTTGGTCTTGAATCGTTCTTGGCTTGTCTTGGTCCTAGTCTTGGTTTTGGTCTTGGCTCGGTCTTGGTCTTGTCTCGAATCAGTCTTGACTCCCAAAAGTCATGGTCTTGTCTTGATCTCTGTGCTTCCTGTTCTCGGGCAAGTCTTGGTCTTGGATAGTGTGGTCTTTAGTGTAATACTACATGAGTAGTATAAAAGCTCATATGTATAAAACCTTCAAGTGTGGAAAATGCTTGAAATTATATAGTTTGCCATAATTGACATCATTAGCTATGTAGTTTCTGTTACTAATGACTTTAATCCTTATCTGTTTCAGAGTGAGGACTTTCCCCAAGGATTCAGCCGTACTGGGCAGGGATACAGTCAGAGCTCTAATGTACTATGCCTTGAAGGTCTGGAGCGACATCGCTCCACTTAACTTTCACGAGGTTGCCGGCAGTGACGCAGACATCCAGATCGACTTCACTAAGGCCGATCACAATGATGGATATCCCTTTGATGGGCCGGGAGGGACCGTGGCTCATGCCTTTTTCCCAGGAGAGCGTTTCACGGCTGGAGACACACACTTTGATGATGACGAGGCCTGGACCTTCAGATCCCCAGGTGAGAGTTACTGAGGCACATGCGTACATGCAAATGTGCACATTTTTACTCATTATTACCTCCGAGGAGGAGGTCAACTTTTCACAGGCGTTTGTCCGTACATCCGTCTGTCTGTTAATGTGTACGTTTGTTAGCTGGATTTCTCAAAAAGTTCTGAACTGATTTAAATGAAATTTGGTGAGCAAGACAAAGTCAAAAGGGTGAACAAGTTGTTTTGGAGATGATCTGGAAAGTATTGGGGATACATTATCCAGAACAAGTTTTGGAGCATAATGTGGATATTTGGCTAGTTCTAGATAGATAGATAAACATATAGATATATAGATAGATAGATAAATACTTTATTGATCCCGAAGGAAATTGTGAAGCAGTCTGTTGCTCACATTCACACAAACAGAGCAGGATCTACAGAATTTAAAAAAAAGTTAAAAACACGTTAAAAAAAGCAAAAAAAACATAACAGTCCAAGAGAAGCTAAAAACACATACAGCACCGCCTGCTAGTGACTTTACACCTCAAAACTGGGCAGAGGTTTGCGCTCTCCGAGTGCTCTTGTTTTTTATGTTACGGTCAGTTTCCACTCAGTACATGTATTCCTCTTTTTCTGTTTTTGCCAGATTTTACATTGTTTAATAAGATTAGGGGAATATTAACTTAATACAACTTTGAAGCGAAAAACTTTGTGAGAAGATTTATGTTGTGCGTTCTAAGACTGGCATGATGACATTTTTCTTAAAACCTGTATTTTAGCATGGCTCTATTTTGACAACAGAGAATAATTTATTCATCCATTACATGGTTTTCTTCTTGGTGCTGTTTCTAAAATTCTCCAATAGAACACCTCTATGAATGAACTTAATTGATACAGAATATACTGTACACTCAATGAGTTTGGTTACTACCCAGAAGAGGGTTCTTAACTTGAACCCAATAAAGTTGAGAATATTTGAGAGATACCCCTCATTTGTTGTGCCTTTTAATTTTTTAACCCGTAAAAAGCAGAACACTGATTTCACAAAATACAATACAGTTCTTACCATACTGAATTAAGTTAGTCAATCTATTGAAATACAGTACTCAATGCAGCACTAAAGATCTAATTTCTAAATCAATAAAAACAATCATGTTGTCAAGGACATAAAGATAGGGATTAAGTTCAGCAATATACACATTTATCTTGCTCATGTCTAAAAAATGACAAACGTACGTCGCCCAACTTCACTTTGCTGCTACCCCTTGTGAGTTAACTGACAGCTTACAACAGGATCAAAATGGATGCATGTATAGTTGTTACAGTGCTAGGGCTCATTTCTGTTTGGTGCTTTCACCCTGTTAAAGCTAAAAGCCATATGTTACAGCAGCTCATTTAGCTCCTATTAGACCTCCCAGCAGGCTGGAGCAGTGTTCTGACATGATGGCATCATTATGCTCCTGTAAGTTACAGCCGTATCTTACACCGATGGGGTTGTTATTAATGAGAGCGGGGAAGTCAAAACGGGAGGCAGCAGAGATAGTGTTTAACCTCTGCGTATATATATATATATATATATATATATATATATTTATATATCTCCTCAGTGCACGCACAAATCAGATGTAGATAAATGTTGATATAAAGGAGAGAAGTAAAACAAATAAAAATGTCTCTCGTAGGAATTATGTCTCTGTTGGCAGCCTGATGGAAAAGCACTGGCAATCACCTCAACCAGGAGTGAAAAGATGTTGGCGCTGAGTCATCTTACCTTGTTAGAAGGTCCTGCTTGTGCTTTCAAGGTTACCTTTTCCTAATATGATGATGGCCGTGATTTGTAGATCGGATCAAATACACCAGACTTTTTCATTTGTAAATCAGGCAAATGCCTATACCTCAGTGTCTGCTGCATTAGGACATTCCAATTCTTTGTCATGGCCATACAATAACAATAAAACCACCCATGTTGGACTTTTATGCTTAAATTAACATTTATGTCGGCAATGTACTCAAACATTATAGGTTTTGAAAAAAAAAGTAAGTTTGTTAAATGTCTTTTCTTTCTCCCTGCATTCTGTGTGTTTAGAAGTGTTCCAGCAAAATTCAATTTTATTTTTTAAATTCCTAATTACAACATGAAGTCGTCTAATAGTGTCATCTCAAAGCAGACTAAAACAGGGTGAATTATTAAAGACTCAGGTCTGAAACCTATAGTTGGTTTTACCAATATCCGACTTCTTCCTGTTTCAGATTATGGGTTCAACTTCCATTTTGATGAATAAATAAGATATGATTATAGGAAATAGGCTTCATTGGGTTAAACAGGTTGCTCGACTGTGTTTGTCACATCAAAAGTCTCGTGCCACACACGGAGAACAACAACTCTAAGCAACAAAATGGCTCACATTAATCACGCTCACGTTAATCTTAAAGTTATGTGTTAGACAAACAAAAAAACTGAAAAAGTTCATTTAATTATCGGTAATGGGAACTAAATTAGCTAACTTCTCTTTTTCCTACCCACAAGGAAGTTGTCTTTCCTCATTATCAGTTGTACAATACCCAGATAGCACGCATACGTCTCGCCGATGTCGGCCTCAGATTGTGCGTCGGCATTCTACTCCTAATGCGTCATTTTGTGTGTTTTTTTCCCCCCAAATCGGTGATACAACTTATACATTTGTAGAACTGTAAAATGTCACTTCCTTCAAGCTGTTTTTGTGCTGGGGCTATTTTGGCTATGCTGCTAAAAATACATTTATGATCATGAACTGTGTCTCTCTTTATTTTGTTCGCACATAATAAGCTATTTAGTGGTAGTATATTGTTTTTGTTGTTGTTGTTGTTGTTGTTGTTGTTGTTGTTGTTGTTGTTGTTGTTGTGATATTGCCATATTCCTATCAGATAAGTAAATACTTGACTATGACTATGGAGATATTTACACTAACTGAATGATCTGAGCTTAATAAAGGTTAATATAAGGTGTAGAGAGGCCGCGCTGAGCATCTTTAATTTATCGTCCAAACAACGGCCAAATGCCGATGTCTCCGCGACGTCTGCCCAATGTGCAAACGCTCTCCATAATATAATACCTCTCGCGGCTAACGCTAAATTTATCTAAATGTGTAGCCTTTAAGTCGAGTAATAAAGACTGTGTTTCCCATGTGTAGTTTATTTTTTAATCTTACATCCTTAAAAATAATCATCAGCACATAACAAACATTAGCCTGAGTTGAAACCTAATTAATTAGCCATGCAAATATTTTAAAATCCTGAAGTTAAGCACCTGTCTCATTACCTCCACTCTGCTTACTGGCTATCTGAAATGTTGGATGATGGGCCGGTATTTGGTAGTGGTTTTGAAAGCTAGAAAACTTGCCTGAGGAAAGAATAAAGAATATTGATGAAAGGACAAGAGGGCAGTGAACCTGCAAATTTACCAACTATTAAAAAAGAAATAGCACATCTTATAGGTGTATGAGTTTAGATCTAAAGACATCCAACATGTTGATTGTTGTTTCTTTTATTTTGTTCAGGAACATTTGTGTTACATCAGAGAGCCAATAGGACGCTTTTGATTTCTTAGTTGTTGGTGAGAGAGGAGCAACTCTATCTTCATATTAAGACAAGCTGTTCCCAACCACACTGTATGGGTGTGTTGGCAGTTTGACATGTTGACTGTCACAGTTCCTTACAAATTAAAATTCTATTAATCAAATGAGTTTGATTTATGCTGACATTATGACATATGTCAACTCTGGTTTCATGCATTAGCATTAAGGCAGCTCAATAGCTCTAAGGATGCTTTTTCATGTATTTTTATTTATTTATTTTTGTGCAGAAGTGCCAACTCGCCTGACTTCACACTAGTATTTACATAAGGAGCTATTATAGACTTCCTATTACTATGAGTTCATTTTGATCTGAGCGAAAATCCCATTGTTTTCATTGCAGGACAAAATACTAATAAGGATTAAATAAAATATATCCAAAAAAATTTTGCATTACTTGAATTTTATATTTTTTCTATATTTCCGACATTAAAAAAACTTCAAAACTTTCTAATAAAGAGTGTCAGGATTTAGCTGTTAATGATGGATTTATTTCAGTCAAAATTAACTTCAGTAAACTGCTGCTGCTGCTGCTCTTCTTCTTCTACTTCTTCTTCTTCTTGTTCCTTCTTCTTGTTCTTGTTCTTGTTTCTTGTTCTTGTGCTTGTTCTTGTTCTTGTTCTTCTTCTTGTTCTTCTTCTTGTTCCTTGTTTCTTGTTTCTTGTTCTTGTTCTTGTTCTTGTTCTTGTTCTTGTTCTTGTTCTTGTTCTTGTTCTTCTTCTTGTTCTTGTTGTTGTTCTTGTTGTTGTTCTTCTTCTTCATGTTCTTCTTCTTCTTGTTCTTCTTCTTCTTCTTCGTCATTTTCTTCTTCTTCTTCTTCTTGTGTACACTCGTAAAAATTGCTACTCTGTTATTCGTGAATGGATCAGGCTGAATTTTGGTAGGTATAATCTATGAATGTGTACGCATCAACGCTGCGAGCCCGATTTTTGATTTGGGGCCCCAATAGAAACAAAAAGAAAGTTGATTTGTTATTTATTTGCGAGCTAAATATTACAACGGTTGGTGGTACCGAATCATTGGCACATACCAATATAGAAATGCGGCCCATTACCCCATACGTGTCACGGGGGCGTGGGCCCATTTTTCTAATGACTACTCCTACGTTAGTTCTTGTTAGATTGGAATGCAGTTTAGTATGAATACTCTATGAATGAATATGAGACGGTTGGAGCCCTTTTTTGAAATGGGGCCCACTCCGCATTTTTGTTAATTTTCAAATCTATGGGAACATAGTCGTGTGATATATCATTTTAGTCAATTTACATTGAAGTTGTTTTTTCATTTACTCGTGATTCAAATATTGCGACAGTAGGTGGTACCGAATCATTGAAACATACCAATATATAAATGGGGCCCATTATATCGTATGTGACACTGGGGCGCCAGGGGGCCCCATTTTTCAAATGATTACTCCTCCCTTAATTCTTGTTGAATCGGCCTGTAATTTGACTTGGATATTCTATGAGCGGATGTCAAGAGCCTCCCAGAGACATTTTTGAAGGAGGGGGGACTGGGGCCCACCTCCTTTTCTGGTCATTTCTAAATTTATTGGAACATAGTCGAGTGATAAATTGTTTAAAAGGCAATTCAATGTAGATTAAGATTTTAGTCATTTCACTGAATTCTGGGTAACGTGGTACATGCTATTCAGCGCGGAGACGTTCCACGGGCCCGGCCGTAGTTCATCAGAACTTGTTTTCTCCAAACCTTTGCCTTGCTGTTTCTTTCATGTGTTAGCAACCGTTGAATTTTGTCCTTCCTCCCAGATCTCCCAGCTTTGACTTTATTTGTGAGTCCTAGCCTTTTCCTCTGTCAACTTCAGATAGAATGTAAATCCAATGAGCCTGCTATGTTTGAATTCTTTATCCTTCATTTTGTGGGTTCCCCCTCTTTTCCACTTTGTGTTGTTATCGTTTGACTTCTAAGTATCCCCTGTGTATTAAACCGGAGTGCACACCTATCCAATTGTCAGTTATTTTGTTTGGATGGATTGACATTCATAGATGATTTTAAGTCATTTCCAAGTCTAATCCAACTCAAGGGTAACTCCCCAAGGAACTCTAAGCTAGCGTGACTCTTCACGTGACTCTTCACGCTAGCACTCACATTTTTGCACTTTGGAATCTCAAAAAGCCTAAGCTTTGTCGGGCTTGAATGAGCCAGACAAAGTACTGGATTGTATGCCTTTTGTTTTTAGCTAAGCATCCTGGGAAATGTTCTTTATCATTAGCCCGGGGCCTTTTTATGTGTCTTTCCATGCTAAGAGTTTGATTGGCAGCTCTGTGGCTCAGCCAGTATTGCCTTATTTATCTCACTTCACCACATTCCTAACTGTACTGGCAGCCACCAGAGCTGTCTGTCATGCCCCTTACCTTCCAACCTGAAGAGTTCTTTTGAGAGATAAGCAGGCTAACAGCACTCATACTGGCTCTTAATACATGACAAACCTATAGCTGCACATTGATATACTAAATGTTAAACTATATTAAATGCTGATGTCCTTAAAACGTTATTGTTTTTTTCTGTTATTTTCTTGTAAAAAGAAAATAAAAGGACATTTTAAGTAGGACTTAGAGTTTACAGTTTTTATTTGAAGTAATTTGCTACTTTGGCGAATAGAAGCAGTTGTAGCAAAGAAAAATATGTCAAGTGGTGAACTCTCGCCATGCCCATTTAGCAGCATTGATTTCCTCTCCTAAATATATTCCACAGCTCTTTTAAAAAGTAAAAAGGGACTGTCAGACTGTTGCTCGCTGGTTTTTAATCTACATGCACCTAATGTAGGTGTTAAAGGGTCTCATTATTAATCACTTTTTAATGGCTACGGGTTGAAGATGCACAAAGACACTAATGATGGTTCACCTTTTCTGTTACGCACACAGAGTCTCACGGGATGGATCTGTTTGCAGTTGCAGTTCATGAGTTCGGTCATGCAATTGGCCTGGTCCACACCTCAGCCATGGAGTCTATCATGAGACCATATTACCAGGGTCCTGTGGGAGACCCTCTGAAATATGATCTACCATATGAAGACAAAGTCAGAGTCTGGCAGCTCTACGGTATGAAGATAAATCTTTTCGCTCTGCGGGTAAGACGTTGAGGAAGAGGAATGAATCCTGCAGAAGAATAGTATTGATTAATGAATGTATAGATGAACCTCTTTATGGCATTTGACCTTATTAGCCCATTTCCAAATATAGAGTGTAGCAGTGTTCAATAGAATGACTTATGATCTCATGGCAAGTGCTGAAAGGAATGGAACAAAAAGAAAGAACATATATTGAGAAAATAGAAATCTGAGCTCACCTGAAAATCCATAATTCTGAGACATTGAAAGGCAACTTAAAGGCAATTGACCTAACAAAATATCCCTAACGCTAAGTAAGTAAATAAATAAAACTAAAATACACATGCTGGGGTCTAGTTTTGCAACATATTGACTTACACGTAAAATAGTTTTAGAAAGAAAATAATTGAATTATGTCTTAGTTTTGCTAGCTAGCTAACAGCGTTCTTTTACTTATATCCTCTGATGACAGTCAATCCTAATCTCAAATTGTTAAAAGAACAATTTTCCTCAAATTATTTATCAAAATGTCCCTAAATGAAATCATTTATATGTGAAAGTGAAAACTGAGGCACATTAATGTTGAAATTGTTCAATTTTCTCTTCTTATAATCTACTGCTTAAAATCAGGCAAATTCGTATTTGGCCCTTCAACTAAATGGAGTTTGACACCCCGGCCCTGGATGAAAAATATTATTGTTGAAAATGGTCTTTTTTAACATAAATTGATTGTGACTCCCAATCCTCATTATGTAATGGGTTGGCTGTGATCAACAATCAGAGACGACACGTTTTGTATAACTTGTGTTTTGTAACTTGATCCCATTTATGCTACAGGTGTCAGAGACTCTGTGTCACACACCAACCAACCAGGCACCTCCTCTCAAACACCTGAACCTCCTGTTCTGTTGGACTTACCTGAAAACAGATCCACACTGCTGTAAGTATATTATACTGTATATATTTGAAGATATTTATAAATGATATAAAGTTATTTATAAATTATTTATAATTATTATAGTTATTTCTTGGAGTCACAGGAGCGAAGCAACAAATATTATATTTAACATAACAATTTTTGACGTCACTTTACAGATGTATTTGTGATTTTTTTTTGTGCATTTTTTTGCCCCAGGGCAGTTGTGGCTACAATAGTAGCTTACCGCCACTGTTTATGGAGTGAAAGAATAATGCACATCAATGTAAAGCGCTTTGAGTGTCTATGAAAAATATATAAAATATACCGTATATGAAACTCTGTCACATCTAAGATATCAATAAGATAAGATAGCTTGTGTCGTCTGTCTTAGATTACCCAACGATAATTATAAGAATTACAGTATATTCTGCTGCAAGTAGATTCTCTAACTCTAATGCATGTGTCCACTAGATGTGTCACAGAAAACCATTACATTCACTCGCTGTTTAAGTGCATTAATGTTTTGGATGTTATTTCAGTGTTCCACTGCCTACCATGACTAAACGTACTGCTATATTGGGTAATGCTAATTGCAGTATTTTATATTATGACTCTTTAAAGTGGAGTAGAAAAACAACAAAAACACAATGTGAGTAAGGAGAAAGAAAATCACCCTCTGTAGTAAATGGGGCATTAAGAAGAACAGTGCATGAGTTGTGGTGGACTTGACTGCTTAAACGCTCGTGTTAGATATCATTAAGGATTGTCCATTTTCAACATGAACTAATTTCACAATCGGACATGACATCTTTTCTACTTTTAAAATGTACAGGGCTAATGAGGTTTACATTAGAATAATGACTAATGACTAGTATTGACTTTCCTGTACTAAAAATAAGTTTTAAAATCTCCTATTCTGCCTTACCTCAGCAGAACAATGATACCTAATGCATCAAATCATTTCTGCACAATATCCAACAACCACAAATTTGCGATTTGCTCTCTAGTGTGTTGTTTTACTGACTCCCAGAGACGGATGCATAGAAGTGTTTTTACATCAGGGGACAGGGGATGGAAATTAGTCCCCTGGATACAATTCTTACTGTGATTTATATTGTTTCCCCCAAAAAATGTGCCCAATGTAACTTTTCAACACATTTCTCGTGTTTTCACAGACTGGAAGTTGTGGGAAAACAATGGCAGATTATTATTTTTGGGCTTACATGGAATGATCTGAATCCAACCGAAATTTAATTTCTCACCAGGTGACATGATTTCATGGGGAAAATTGGCAACGAAGTAGAACAAAAATGGTGTTGAGTGAATCACTGTCCTCTTTGTCTGGTGACGAAACACAATAAATTACAGTAAGAATCAAGTAAAAACTAATCATTTGGGGGGGGGTCCTGCTGTAAGAAAGCTGTTGGGAGATCATTTGTAAGAATACATAAGAGTTCCTGCTCACACCGCCATCAATGTTAATCTGGCCAAACCCCTTGAGTCCTGTCAATTTTTGCACCTGAGCATCAATCCACTATATTATTAATGTATTTGAAGGAAAAACACAAATAGGTATTGTTTTATATGTTCTTTAAAGATTGATTTTGTGGGTTTAATATTTTTTGGCTTAATAACTGCAACTTTTTCCTCTTCTTGACCTTTGGCCTAAATGTTTCATCCATCCTTTCTTTGACTCGGTTCATGGCTCCTCCCTCTCTCCCAGTCTGGCCCAAGATGCCCCGGACAGATGCACAAGTTACTTTGATGCTGTGGCCCAAATACGGGGAGAGGCCTTCTTTTTCAAAGGTATGGAGCCCGGACTGTGGAAGCATTAGACAATCTACATTTCCCAAACCATCGTTACCAATGTAACGATTTTGGTGACCGTAGAGAAGATGGAGTGCGTTGAGGGTAAAGGAAAGAACTTTCATTTCTAAATGAGTTAGAATTTAATAGTGTTGTTTGTAATGACCTGTGTGTGGAACATTTGAGAAAGTAAGTGGATATTTTATTGTCACACCTGAAAGTTTTGGGAGCTAAATAATGATGGATTGATTTGAAAAAGCACAGATCATGTTAGTTTTTCTGCACTGTGCTCAGTCTTTGTCTATCTAAAAAGGTCAAAGAAAGGAAAAGCATTCAACCCATGACGTGTTCAGGTGTTGCCAAGGTTTTCAGATGCTCATGGGGAGAGACAGCAAGCATATGGTCTGATTTGAAAGGCAAACAACTGTAACCCAACTTGCTGTAGAAGTCAATGGTGGGTTCTATGTTAAATGTATCAAGATAGAAAGGGTATGGGTTGCTTATCAGGTAATTTATGGTAAAAAGTTAAGGGTTGTGGAGGAATTCTGAAGTACCGGAACTTCTTTAAATACCTCCTGTTGTTATCCTGAGCTACTCATTTCTTTGTTTCTGAAAACAAAATAAACCTAATCTAACTTCATTTTCCACAGGAAAGTATTTCTGGCGGCTGACTCGAGAAAGACATCTGGTGTCCCTACGTCCAGCTCAGATTCATCGCTTTTGGAGAGGTCTCCCTCCCAATCTGGACAGTGTGGATGCTGTGTATGAGAGGCCAGGGGACCACAAAATTGTGTTTTTTAAAGGTTAGTATTTCTCCGCAATTTGAAGTCGCTGAAACGTTCTGTTCGCGTCAGATTAGATCATGACTGTGTGAGTGGCATTTGGGCCTGTCTACTTGTTGGTTCCTGTTGACAAATGTATATTTAATATATGTTATAAACTTGACTTGTTTAGTCTAATTTGCCTATTCCCCAGGTCTGAAGTATTGGGTATTTAAAGACAATAACGTAGAAGAGGGCTACCCTCGTCCAATCAGCGATTTTGGCCTACCAACGGAAGGTGTGGAAGCTGTCTTTGTTTGGCTACACAACGATAAAACCTACTTCTTCAAAGACAACCATTACTGGCGCTATGACGACCACCTGAGACGGATGGACTTGGGCTACCCAAAAGACAGCAATCTTTGGAAGGGGCTTCCACCTCACCTGGATGATGCCATGAGGTGGTCTGACGGTACTGAAGTATTAATGTCTTACGAGTTTGTGTTTGAAGGTTCGACTTTGAGTAAGTGCTATTTACATATCCCACTAGAGGCCAAATTAGGGTCAGTGTGTGCTGGACTACGAACATTTTACGGGGCTAAATCACCATGGTAACTTAGGCTGAACGACTAACCTGGTAGGGACAAGGTTTTGTTCTGGCTAGGATCTGAGCGAGTACTAAATTCCCGCCTCCTGACCAATCAGATCTCTTAGAAAATGACCTAATAAAAGGAGGAACATTGTGTAAACACGTGTCTCTGTGGATCTGATCTGACGCTGACTGGAGAGAGGATATTTATCCTTTCATTTACCATTACATCATATAGGAAATGTAGATATTTACAATATATCTGATGGACTGATAAAGTAAAATAAGTAAGCAGTAAGCCTGAGTGCATCGGGTGCTTTCAGATTGATACATTCATTCATTCATTCATTCTGGGGTGATGCAGAGAGCCTCAGTCCTGTGAGATAATATAAAATATAAATATATTCCACTTTATGATGTATAGGCTGATCTGTATGCACACAGCATCAGAGCCACAAACAAGGTAAAAGTGAAACTGATCAATTCAATTCAACTTCATTTATATAGCGCTACTTACAACAAAAGCAATCTCAAAGCGCTATCAAAATTGTAATAAAAAGGAGAAAAAAACAACAAATCCAAATGAACAAGCATAAGCTACAGTAGGAAGAAAAAACTCCCTTCTAACAGTTTTTCTTTTAACAGGAAGAAATCTCCAACAGAACCAGGTTCAGAGGTGGTAGCCATCTGCCTTGACTGGTTGGGGTTAGTGGACATAAGATAGAACAGAACAGGATAGAGAGATAGACCATCAGAGTGTCCCAGAGTAGTTGAGCCGTGAACCACAGATCTGGAACTGCCAGCTCCAGCGTCAAGACACCTGAAACATAAAAGAGAGAAAAAGGCGAGGAGAAGGCACAGACTGCACAAAAACGTGATACAGTATTAGCAGGTCTGCCTGCATGGAAACACCTGGTGCTAGACTATGTGTGAGTGAATGGGAATGAGTATAGGGTGGACATCAGTGTAAATGGTGTGTAAACAGTGTGAGCAGTGTAATGGGTATACAACGAGGTACAGCAGTGGGGGGTTAGCTACAACTCGGCATAACTGTTGTTTTGGACATTGCACATTGCAACCCATTAGAGCTACAGTATGTGTAGATGGTGGATTGTGTTTGAATATAATGTTGGTGTTCTACTATATCATTTTAGTTTTTAGTTCTTAATTTTTAGGTTTAGGGCTTTGTTCCTTGTGGTTAGGTTAGCACTATTATACGGTATACACTTTAGCGAATAAGTAGGTTTTGAGTTTAGTCTTAAAGGTGGAGAGAGTAGCAGCCTCCCGTACTAAGACTGGGAGCTGGTTCCAAAGGCGATGAGCCTGGTAGCCGGACGCTCTGCCTCCAGTTCTATTTCCAGACACGTTTGAAACTTCCAGTAGACCAGGAAACTGGGAGCGGAGTGTCTTTAAGATTTACAGGAGAAAAGAAAAAAAAGAAAAAAAATGTTTTACAGGAGCTTGATCACGTAGAGCTTTGTAGGCTAACAGGATAATTTTAAACTCTAGTGTAGATTTTATAGGAAGCCAATACTGGAGAAATATGTTCTCTCCTGTTAGTACCTGTTAGTATTCTAGCTGCAGCATTCTGAATTAACTGGAGTTACAATAATCTAGTCTGGATGTAACAGATGCATGAATACGTTTTTCAGCATCACTCTGGGCCAAGATATTCCTGATTTTAGAGATATTATGGAGGTGGAAGAAGACTGTCCTTGTGATTTGTTTAATATGAGAGATACATCAGTATCAAAGATAACGCCTACATTTTTTTTTTTACTGTGGTGCTGGGTGACATAGTAATGTCATCCAGAGACACTATTTGCTCTGATAATTTCTCTCTAAGGTGTTTTGGACCAAATAAAATTGGTTTTATCCTGGTTAAGAAGGAGAAAGCTACGGCTCATCCAGGATGTGATGTCTTTAGGACAAGCATGGCATTTTAATAACTCATGAGTTTCATCTGATTTCATTGACAAATAGAGCTGTGTGTCATCCGCATAGCAATGGGAATTTATATTATGTTCTCATTTATATAATGACCAGAGTGTCTGTTAATTCTCCATTTATAATCTCGCTAATTTAGGCATTAACACTCATCAATTCCTACATTAATTACTTGCTGCTTTTACTGCAGAAAGTGTTGTTTTTGGTCTGAATTATGGATTTTAATTCTCCATATTTTTCAAGAATTATTCCTCAATTGTGACATAAGTTGTTCTCTACAGTTTATCTGTGATTGTGATTGGTCTGACGTTGTAATCTCCACCTCTGTCACAACAGCACGCACGTAGCCAGGCTGAAATCCACTCACTTAACTTAGCGAGTTGTAATCGAGATTCGTAGGACAGCTTCTGTCTGATGGAGAATGTTTGGTTAAGTGAAGCCCGCTAACGGAGATAAATTCAAAATATAACTACCTAGCTTCGTAGTATAGGCCCATAAAGTTTGCTACTTATTTTTTACCCACTCGGAATTAATTTACACTCAACGATTTTAGGGATATGAAAATGCATTTAAGTATCTTATCTTAATATAGAGGTTACATGGAACAGCTTATCAGCTGTTGTGATTGGTAAGTGTGGTTATTGAGTTCATTATGTTTTTGCTACTCTGCACAAAGACCAGCATCCTATACCAACTCTAATAGTACACCCACGTGTAGAAATATTATCAGTTCAATTAAATAATAAATTTTAAGACCCCTCCATCAATAAAATAGGACTCTAAGAAATGAATTGTTCTCAAACGTTACACTGACTCTGAGAGGTTGCACTGACTGCGAGGAGTTATACTAACTCCAAGGGGTTACACTGACTCTGAGGGGTTCCCCTTATGCATCCTTACTTGTCTTTTCTTTGGGAATAGGGTAAATCTTTTTATGCTGGAGGTATATCTCTATATGCTGGCTTTCTCATATTTATTGAACAAGCTGAAAATAAAAGTTTTTCCAAGTCTCTAGTAAACACAGTATGTACATAGGGCCACTGACCCATAAAAGGAAAATAAAATAAAATGAAATGTTAGGCTGCATGTCTTAATTACCCATTTGAGGTAGTTTCTAGACAACCAAATTTTTGCATGACAAGACTCTGAGTCAGGTTACCATGGAGAACCTGGACCTGACCTTTAAACTGCAAACATGGAGAGAAACCATTTAGGTGAAGACAAGCAGGTCTTCTGTGGTGAGGAAAGGTCACTATTAGATATCAAGTGAGGGTTTGAAAGACAAATTGTCAAGATCTCTGATCTGATCAAAGAGGTCCGACAGAGATTGTTCATGCAGCTTTAACCTCAGCACTATCAGTGTTTTAACCTTATCTAAAAGGTTTGAATGGAGCACAAGGTCCGTGTTGATTTCGCTGCTTCTGGTTAACCTTCCTTTTTTAGAGTTCAGCCATTGGTTATCCTCCTGTCATTGTTAGGCTCTTCAATTAAATCCTTTTTTGAGCAAAGTTTTTCTAATGAACACTGTCAAATAAATTACCCCTTGAGGATCAATACAGTATTCTCAATCTGAATCTGCTGTACCTAAACACATTGCTCAACATAAATAGGTGAGTACAAACATGGGAAAGGGTTTTCTTCATTTATTTACTTATTTTTTTAAAGCATAATTGTAGAATTATGTATATTTATTACAAATATAAATTGTAGAAAAATCAACAGATTCAAATAAGTTTTGTTTTTTTTGTTTTTGTTTTTTGGTTGTTGCTTTTTGTTTTTTTTTACTTAAGTATTGCTATTGTTGTTACTATTGTTCTTGATTATATTTTGATTCTTAAAAAAATAAAATACCTACCTTTTTAGTGGTTATTCAATTGGCCTTATCGTACTTGCATAAAGTTTGAGTTTAATGCACATAGTCCTGAACACAAACATATCTGGAATCAAAGACAAATAGCTTTTCTGTAACAGAAAATAAAATACTAAGTATATAAATATATTTTAACTTCTACTTAAAATATGCTATTTAAATAATGAATAGGTAGTTATTACACTGTGCCTGAAAATGAAGGTGAGTTCTATTGTTTTTAGCGGTGACTGTTTATCAGGTGTTCAGTTTTTCCAGATGCTAGAGGATAAAAACAATATTTGTGTTTGGGAATTCTTAATCTTCAGATTAGAGTTTATTGCCTTCATAAGGTGAACTGGATTTGCATGCACAGAATGAAAAACAACACATACAACAACAAACATTACAAACATCTACATTACTAGAGTAAAAGTAGAAAAGTCTGTAAAAAATAATTATAAAAATAAAGGCTTACAGTATATGCAAAGATACAATGTAGCTCAGACCATACACTTGTTGTGAAGTTATTCTTCCAGAATGGAATTGTTTTCTTTCTTTTGCTTTTACCATTGGCATTTCCACCATCGCACAACATCTTGCAACCATATTATTGGTGTTCTGAGCTGTGTTGGCTCCGTTCCACTCAGAGACTAATGTATTTGTGAAACTTAGGTAGCGTGACATTCTTTTCCAGTGTTATTGTGGACAGTGACACAGCCAAGAAACATATTTTTTTATCTGAGTGGGATGATTTTCCGTTGTCACCAAGTTGTTGAGCGTGAATAATGCTTCATTTTGACAGGGGTCCTGCTTTCCATCGTTTATTATCAATCTGGGTCCAAATCAAAATGATCACATTCGGCTTCTCAGCGAAGCCATCAGAGAGGTGGTTTCAAAGCCAGATGACTGATAAATGGTTTGTTTTCAATTAACTGTCACAAATTTGGCCAATTGATTGTTTACAACATGTCATCCTCTCCTTGCCAGACACTCATGAATTAAATCAAATGATTTTTTTTTAGGGCAATATATCTCACTGATCTGATCGCTAATCGAGCAATATTTTTCTCTTCTATCCTGGTGTCTCAGAAGCGGTTATTGTTTATTATCGCTGCTCATAATAACATTTTAAGTACAGCATGTAGAAGAATAATGACTATTAACTGTGTGTCACTCATAAGGGGCACAAGTTTGACAATACAGAACCTGGATTAGTGCAAGAAATAAGCACTAAATAGCACTAAAGAAGTGATCATTACATTTTTTTACACTCTTACAGTGGAGCTCAAGAGATTTAAAATGCTGAAGGATAGTCAAAATGAAACAGATTTGAAGATATAATCCAAGGGTTCGCTGGTAACAGTATTCATAATTTTCTAATGAAGGCTAATAACATACATTTGCAATTGTTTACTTTTTCTTCAGTCACCTGCTGTCTCATCAAGCTATTTGCCATCTAACCCCACCTCACAAAGCTGTATGGTGGGGTCCCATCACAAAAGTCCATCATGCTTGTATTTGTGAAATCAAACTTCAGGGTATATTATGGACCAGATTCTATCAAAACATGCAAAGTAAGCAGAAAATTGGAGAAAACAGTGCTATGGAGAGTGCTGCACAGGTACTTGTTTAGCTGGAAAGCATGCATGGATTTGTAGTAAGATGGCTAAGTCTGATTTCTTGTTTCCTGGTAAGTTTAACATCAAAATACGTCCATCATGAATTTCCTGGTTGTCTCAATGCTGGCGCACACAGAGTGGATCGGGACAGATATTTTGTCTGGGACAATGTCAGTAGATAGGATGTATTGGTCGCGGAGCGATCCTGGCCATATCAAAAAATGTAGAAATTTCAGGACTGATCCTGGGTTGTTCCGGACGTAAATGCTAGCCTCACTGCCATGAGGACCAGACACCGTCCAGCTGGGAAGAGCACGGAACTAGAAGCTGCTGGGAAGGAAAATCATCTTCCCAAGTGAGAGCGCATGCACCAGCTTGTGACCAGACCTTGTACTATGTTCAGCCTCACTCAAACTGGTCTACATCATTGAGCTCACGGTGCCCTGGGAGAGTGCGGTAGACAAGCCCTACGAACAGAAGAAATTGAGGTACACAGAACTTGCAGCCAATACGCAACTGCATGGTCGAAAGTGAAGGTACACCAAGTAAAGGTGGGCTGCAGAGGTTTCGTGGCCACCTCAACATCCAGGCTCCTCCTCAAGCAGATGGAAATGCAAGGGAAGGCCAATCGCTAAACTTTTAAAGACCTCTCCGTGGTTGCTGAAAAAGGGAACCAGTGGCTGTGGAAGAGGACAATTGACCCTGCTTTAGCCTCTAAGTGAGTAGATGGCATCTGGGAGTAAACCTGGGGCACTGGGATTCACTGCTGAACTCTCTGAAGATATATTGGGTCTATCAGTGAAACACCCAAGAAGGAATGTACCCACTTGACAAATCAAAAAATGCCATCACTCCATTGACTATCCCACAGGGTCTCATCGAGGCCTGCATAATTCATCAAGGGATATTAACATCTAGTCCTAGAACACAGATCTATGATCCTGCCTGTTTGCTGGGGTTTAGGACTAATCAATTAAGTTTTTGATAATAGGGGCAACACATAAAGTCATATGACTGGTTTACAAATGGTGACCTCCGAGAAGGAAGAATTAATGAAATAAATCCTAAACAGTCCCATCCTCTTTGTGTGTGGAAACCTGGTCCAGGACCTGGGAAGTAAAAAGGGGTGCCGCAGAATTCTCAGGACTTTTGGTCCTTTCCAATCCTACAGAATCCACTCTGTGTGCCAGCCTTTAGGAGTAACAATACAACGTCCCAGGAAGTAGTTGACATGTAACTAAGCCCTTAATCGTCAGATTTAAATGCTATTTCTCTATGGGGGCGACAATACAATGCCTTATGCGATAACAATATGATATGTGAACGTTAAGTGGGGTGGCAGTCGCTCCAGTGGTATCTGTCATTGTGTCCTTGGGCAAGACACTTCACCCACATTGCCTAGTATGAATGTGGTGTATGAGTGTTGGTGGTGGTCGGAGGTGGTCACTATTTTAGCCTCGCTTAGGTCAGTCTGCCCCAGGGCAGCTGTGGCTACAATAGTAGCTTACCACCACTAAGTGTGGAGTGAAAGAATGATCCCTTAATTCTGTAAAGCGACTTTGAGTTCCCAAAAAAGCTCTATATAAAATTGATGTATTATTATTATTATTATTATTATTATTATTATTATTATTATTATTATTATTAATAATATGTGAACGAAAGCTGAAATCTTCAAAATGGCAATGGCAACATATTATGGGATATTACTGGTGTTTGAGGCTAAACGTTGATGTAAATAACCCAAAGACATTGTTTTTACACAAATGAGTAACGCAGTTTAATTATTCAGCTTTAGATTTATCATTTTAAGTACATTCCCTTAATTTATTTGGTTTAGCATTGATTCTAGTTTATCTCCATTTTACATCTACATTCGCAAAGTGTACCTGTCATCAATATAAGGCCCTGAGTGGTATTTTGAATTTATTTCATGCTTGCTAAAATCTTTAGTCTGAAATATTATTGAAAGATTGCTTAATGTTTTGGTCAGAGACAAAATATTTGTAGCACAGTTTATTTCATTCACCATTTAAGAATATTCATTTTTAATATGCAAGCATTAAAGTAGGTTTCGGGAGAAAATTGGTCATTTTCTGGTTCACCGCATGTATTTCACTATCTATATGTTAATTTCTAATATTTTAATCTCCTGTATTTTCTAGTTCAAATATGCTAATCTGTTATCATCAGTAAATACATCCTACCTGCAGTAATTAATTGTGTTGTAACTTGGCACAATTATTAGCCAGATAGCAGCTATGAGGTGATCTTCACAAAATGTTGGAAGGAAGTACGGATAATGTTAAGCTTGACTTTAATTGAATTTTTCGATTAACCATCCACGCTTATTTTGATATCAGTGACACGATTTGAAACTTCTACCTCTCTTTCTCCTTGCCACAAACTTTGCACAGACTTTTTCTCCTTCTTGATCTCTCTGAAAATAACAAGCTTTACTGGAGCTGGATCATATGTAATGTGATCATTGCAGGAGCACGTCTCGTCTGAGTCTGGCGTGTCAGCAATGTTTATTGACTGAGTGTGTCTGTGCCTGTATTCCATTTTAGTCTTTTACTTCCTCTGTAAATACACAGCAGCCACTGTAATGCTCATGGTATACTTGAGCATACAAATGTCTGTGAGGGAACTCGCAGCTGTCCTGGTTTTAAACAAGGTCAGCCTTCCCACAAAAAGGAAAAGTCCTGACCCGGTCCTAAATTCAAGCTAATAAATCACAAAAAGCTGCAAACTTTAGAGCAATATTGTTAAAACTGCACTTACCAAATGCTCTGATGATTCTCTTATGCCCCACTTAAAATGAAACTGGTCTGAATTTTTGCCCCAGAACACAATGAGATTGACACCCTTGCTTCAGAAAATGTTCTCCATATTGCGGTGGCAATGGAGCGTCTCATTGGACTAATGAGGATTGTTGTCTGAGAATTGATAAGAATTTAGCGATTCCGATTCCATTATTGATAATGCTTATCGATTCGATTCCTTATCGATTCTCATTGGGTGAGGGAATTAAATAATACAAATTAATTTGTTTGCTTTAACTCTATTTTATTATCTTTGTCTCTTTAATTTCCTGCAGGAATATCAGCTCTCTTTTTATTATTATTATTATTATTATTATTATTATTATTATTATTATTATTATTATTATTATTATTATTATTATTACAACATATGACATTTTAGCTACAAACATTTGAGAATATTTCCAGTGCTCCTTTTGAACTTGAACAAGTTGATCCAAAATTAATTCGGATATAAAACAAATAATTCTTCTGTAAAAAGAACATATTAACCAGAAGTACAGCTGCACTTATTGTTATGTATTTAAATGGTAAAGCTTTAGTTTAGCCTTTGTTTACTTTTCTATAAATGGACCTTCAGAGACGCCGTCCCCGTTGTTACATGCAACGTCATCAGCCGTGTGCGTGTGCGTGTGTGTGCGTAAACCAGTGTGAAAGAGCAACTAAAGACAACGATCAGTACCAGTCCGTCGCCCATGTCTGATTACTTGTTATGAGGACATAAACTGGCAAGAGGTGTGTGTTCTTGTGGAAGTTTGTTGGTTTCAGAAGAAAAGTCAGAGCAAGAAGCAACTTTTGTGTGAGTGTACAAAACCCGAAAGTGAGTAGCGTAGCAACAGAGACGCTACAAACACAGCACGGAGGACAGCACAGCTGTGGGTGGAGGAGGTGGATTCTCCACGGTGGACAGCAAACAACTATATGGTGGAAGGAGCTTCACTTGGTGCCAGCATAAACACAATATACAGCACCAGGAGGAGTTTATTGTTACGTATTTGCGACGTAAGAGGAACCGATAAGCGGAATTGAAATACAAACAAACAAATGATTCCTAGGAATTGGATTACTGTCAACTGTTTCTCAGAAAGAACCAATTTTCGATTCCCATCCCTTGTCTTTGTGGATAAATCTGCAGTCTGTGTAAAAGTTTGTTCCCATAAATATAACTCTAGAATTTACAAAAGCCCACGTTTCATAAAAAATCAAGATTAATCAAATTATGTATTCAGCACAGATGATGACGTCTCATGATGCTGCAGATAAGAGTGCTAGCAAACTGTGCATAAAGCTTGGTCAGAGAGCTTCCGTGGGGTAAAAGATGATCATCTGGCCTTCATCTCTATACTCACAGGGCTTTTCACTGTATTTTAACTGTTTTTTTGACAGGCTCCGCAGGGATAGAGAGCTCAGTGAGGAGAGTAAACAAATCCCAATATGTATGCTAGCAGCAGTGCGGGGGCTAATGTACTGTAGCTGCTCAGGGATGTCAAACTTTATGTTTGATTGTGTCCCAGGCTGAAGAAACATTTGTGCTTTTGTACAACGTTATCACATAAAAATTGCCTTTTTGTTTCAGTTTTAGGGCACAAAGTAGTCATGTAGTATCAATTAGCAATAGAAGTTATGATGAGAAAATGGTTTAAAGCAGTTTTTCATTAAATTTCATGTAAGTCTTAGTTTTTTTAAATTATAGTCTTACTTTAGTTAGTCAATTTTGTTTAGTTTTGAGACAGATATTAGTTAAATGTTTTTTATTCCACAGAGGTTATTTCGGGTTAGCTAAAAAAAAGCCATTAATTGGATACATTTTATTTTGAATAGCATTTTGTCTAGTTGGTATATATTATTATTATTATTATTATTATTATTATTATTATTATTATTATTATTATTATTATTATTATTATTAGGAATAGGTTAAAGTATATGAAATCCATAACAAAAATAATTTGTTCACAAAATAACGGTCAATGTTTTATGTTTAAAAGTTCTCAATCAAGGTATGTTTTAATGAAATTATTAATTTCATTTCAAATAATGATTGATAATTGTATTTGGATAGATGATTTTTCAAATAGAAAACAATCTGCGATCACAGTGTCATATTTGAAAATATTGACGATCTTTCAAAGGTATAATAAACTAGTTATATTTTTTGTTTGAGGTTGACATGGTAATATTTTAAAAAGATCCTCCATTGTTTTTACAAATGTGGCCTAAAACCTTATTAGAAAATCTATGCCTAACAAAATGCATTATTTAGCACCATGTTTGTTTTATGAACTTTTTAAAAATGGGACTACTTCACCATTTCAGAGTCTGTGCGCTGCCATGTTGAAATGACGTCATTGATGACGCCAATCGGCCCTTTTCGTCCATTGAGTTCTATAGGAGGTGAAGCATCCAGGATCATTTAGCAGATTTTTCTGTCAAAATGACAACTTGTGCTGCTTTGGGTTGCTCTAAAAACCAGTAAAAGTTAAAAAAAAGTCGATGTAAACTTCTTTTGTTTACCAAAATTTGATTAACAAAATCCGTGAGACGAAAAAATCTGAGACCGCAGTGGGCGACAGTTCCAACTCTTCTGTTTCTTTGGCTGCTCAGAGCAGCAGTATAAGTGATGGTGTCACGCCAAGAGCTCAGAGCAGCAGTTTTACATTTGAATTACTAAGACATCTGGTGTCTGACAAGTTAAAGCACTTTTAAATATGCTTTTTTTTTTTCATTTTTACTTGACTTGCTTTTGGACACGTTTATAAAAGCTAATCCCCTTTACAAACTCCTATCAAATAGCTGATTACGCTTTGATACGACACCTGTAGCTTTTAAAACTGGCACTGAAACATATAATTAGCATAATGTACTGAGTGCTTTTTAGGGCTACACGCATGTCAAATTTCTCTGGCTGCATGAATGGGAAAGAAGCTTGGTTTGTGAGGGTTTGGTGGTCTGTAGTACACCTTCATGCGATGAAATGTGTACTTTCTAGCAAAATGTCATATTTATCACTATAAGCACAGCTGCTCTCGTGTACTTACCTGTGAAGAATACATCCAATCTTTTCTCTGTCTTTTGGGCTATCAGTGGGGGATAAAGATGGAACAGCAGGAGAAGGTGTTGAGAATGATTAAAGAGAAATACTGTAAAAGCATGGAGACGGTTCTAATTCTAAGTGAGTGACAAAGAGAGAGAAGCCTGAGAAATAAGAGATGGAATAAGCAAGAAAAACCGTGTTATTGAAAGCTGTAAACAACAGCACCATTAATGTCATTTGTTTGTTAATTGTTGTTGGAAAAGAAGAAAATGCCATAGTGTTGGCTGGGTATACCACAAATAGCTGCTGCTATTTTCCTTAGCAGGGTTGCCAGATTGGGTGCTTTTAAAGTCTGCTTTACAGGCAAATTATTTCGAACAGTTGTTCTATTCAATCCAGGGGGTTTCTGTTTTTGAATGTGTCAAAAGCTGCAAAAAGTCTCAGAGGAGTCGTTAAGGATCCAAGTCTTACTCTCACAGGTCTTTTTTTTTCAATTTATTAAAGGTTTCTAGCTTCTCTTTTCTGCAGGGTTTTTTTTTTCTTTTTTTTTTTGTACATTGGATTTAATTCTGACATCAAGGTCTGTTTCAAACATTAGTTTTGGCACTCATAATACACAAGCATATTTATTTCTTGGTATAACAAATATTATCATTTTCTAAATGTGGAGGAAGCTTTCGCAGTTATTTTATTTTAGTCTTCCAATAACTTATTGTTTCATATCACAAGAGTAATCCTATAAAACCTGGTCAATAAGGCTATTTTTTAAATTTTCCTTTTGAAAACAAACAAAGTTGCTGTTATGTTGCTTGTTAGCTTGATCTACCTTATATCTGGGGTACTACTTCCTTATTATGGGCGTCACTTCCTTTGCGATAAATAAATACATCAAGCCAAAACTCTACAATAAAATTCCTTGATGGGCACTTTGAATCAACTCCTTTTCATGTGATAGCGTTATTAGGCTCTTCTTCTTCTTCTTCTTCTTCTTCTTCTTCTTCTTCTTCTTCTTCTTCTTCTTCTTCTTCTTCTTCTTCTTCTTCTTCTTCTTCTTCTTCTTCTTCTTCTTCTTCTTCTTCTTCTTCTTCTTCTTCTTCTTCTTCTTCTTCTTCTTCTTCTTCTTCTTCTTGTTCTTGTTCTTGTTCTTGTTCTTGTTCTTGTTCTTCTTGTTCTTTCTTCAGGCTGAATTTTGGTAGGTATAATCTATGGATGTGTACGCATCGATGCTCAGAGCCCGATTTTTGATTTGGGGCCCCAAAAGGAAAGAAAAAACAAGTCGATTTCTTATTTATTTGCGATTCAAATAGTACGCGGGTTGGTGGTACCAAATTATTGGCACATACCAATATATAAATGGGGCCCATTACCCCGTACGTGTCATAGGGGCACAGGCCCTTTTTCAAATGACTACTCCTCCGTTAGTTCTCGTTAGATCAGAATGCAGTTTAGTATGAATACCCTATGAATGAATATGATGAGATGCTCAGAGCCCTTTTTTTTAAACGGAGCCCGAGGGCCCACCCCCCCATTTCCGGTAATTTCCAATATTATTGGAACATAGTCGTGTGATATATTGTTTCAAAGGTAATTTAACGTAAATTGCGATTATGCCTTGCACAATTTGGAAATTTCCATTAAAGTCGTTTTCTCATTTATTTGTGAGTCAAATATTACGACAGTTGGTGGTACCGAATCATTGACACATACCAATATATGAATGGGGCCCAATACTCCGTATGTGCCAAGGGGGTGCCAGGGATCATTACCTTTTTCGGTAATTTCTAAATTTATCGATTGCAATTTTACATTGCACAACTTCATTTGATTTACTTATTGGAACTGAGTCATTTCACTGAATTCTCTGGGACGTGGTACGTGTTATTCAGCGTGGAGACGTTCTGCGAACTCGGCCGTAGTTCATCAGAACTTGTTTAAAAAATAGTCACTTAGATTGTAAAAAAGAGAATAACTTAGCACTAAAATAAAATATTGTGAAAAAACCAATCAAGTTTAACCCATTGGATTTTTTTTGTTACCCACTCACTTTTCTGGGATTAAGGTAGAAAATAGTATTTTAATAGTATTAGTCTATACTTCTGCACTTGAAACAAACATTTTTTAATGAAATGAGCTATTTTTCTTCTTCTCTTTTGTCTTTTAAGGTTCATCCTATTTCTTCAAGGGTAAAGATTATTGGCGAGTGCCGGGCAGTGATATGGAGGTGGAGCCTGGATATCCCCGACTCATCGCTAAGGACTGGCTGCTGTGCACTGAGATGCAGTCGGACTCTCCTGATGCAGGAGCTAAAAACACAGAGACGAGAGTGAACGTGCACCGACAGCCTGACCACGCAGAGAACGGGTACGAGGTGTGCTCCTGCACCTCTGACTCCGCCTCTCCTCTAGGCGTCCGCCTGTCCCCGTCTGCCCTGTGGCTGCTGACGCCACTGTGGACGCTTTCACTGCCCCTCCGCTCTGAACTGCTATGATGCTAAAGCAAGATGCTGATGCTCATTCCAAGTAAGAAACTTTTAAAAAGGGCAAATGAACACATGGAATACAAACTGGGATATTTTGTCAACGTGAATATCAATTTATTTGTTTATTGCTATTGTTATGTTGTTATTTATTTCAAATGATGATAATGATCATCCAAAGCGGTTTAGGTATTAATGCGAACCATAATGATAACATTCACAGAGCATTCAAGAGTAGGTGTCCATCCATCCTTCAGTTAAATGCTAGTCATTATTTACCTGCTGAATTTACCTTTTTGTGTTGCTGTTATTTTAAACATTGTGAGTTATAAAATGATGAGACACCAGAGATGCATTATTGACAATAATCAGACACGTCCAACAGTTCAATCTTCTTTTTTTTTTTGCATACAGGTTCACAGCAATAATATCAAATTGCGATTTTTTAATTATTATTATACATTTTTTTCTCTATGCTAATTCTGATTTTATTCAGAGAGCTTACAGATACAGAGCAGGAGCACCATGTGACCATCTTTTTTTTCTCACTGTCAGATTTGATACGGTATCATTAATAAAGTTCAAATACTTCAGTCCGACACAACAATTTCCCATTTAAGAAATCGACAAATGGTGCAACATCAGATCCTCTTTTCACTTTTAGCATTTGGTTCAGAGACGGCAGTTTATAAGTCTGGCGCTTTTCCCATGTTCGATGTTTTTTTTTTTTAATTATAAAGCATGTTGTTTTAGAATAGGTAGGAGGGCTGGAAAATCTGACTGTAGGAAAGTCCACAATTTACAGCCACGACTCAGACTTAAACAAGTTGCTCCATCGTCCTTTTGCCCTCACCAACTAAACGTGCATGTAATATGTTGTCTTTATATTTGAGTATTTCAGCAGCAAACCTACAGCACCAAATCAAGGCCTCAACTATTCACTGATTATTGAAGAATGTTGCTTTTTACATTTTTAAGGTTTTCGGAAGAATATACTGTATCAGTCTCCATGTGGATGTAGGCAAAATGGACAAACACCAGTGAACTGAAAAGTCTTGTAAGGTTGTAGAGTCCCGTTTCACGTGTTAAATAGAGCATAATGGAGTTTCAACCTATCATGGTAACACTTTAGTTTAGGAAACACCTATTAACCATTGAATAGTTGCTTATTAGCATGCAAACTAGTAACATATTGACTCTTCATTACGGTAGCCATTATTAGGTACTTCTGCATGGCCTTATTATACAACCAGTAAGCCATTAACTAAGAGTTTTCCCTCAATAACCTCAGAATTATCACCTATTAGCAGTAAGTAAGGAAGTTGTTGTATATGAATTACGATCTCAATATGCTAGGGTTAGGATTAGGGTTAATCTAATTCTAACCCTAACCCTGTTTGGACTGCAAGACTGCCATTAAGTGTATAATAAGGCATTAATAAGTACGTAATGATGACTAACTAGGAGCCAATATGTTGCTAATGCTAATAAGCAACTAATTCATGGTTAATAGGTGTTCCCTGTATCTTTACAAATTTCTTTAAAACTATTTAAAAGTTTCAAATGTTCCATGACTTCATGGTTTAAGTGTTTATGTATGTATTTCCTTTTCAATGCTTGCGGAATATTTTTTACCGATTGTAGTTGGGGGAAAATCGCTCATCAGGAAAACAGAAAAATGTTGCTAAAAATGTCAAAATGTATCTGCAATTCATTTATTTAAAGTTGATTTAACCATTATGCTGTTATTTAAGGTACTTTTGAATTATTAACACATTCAGTTTACTTCTTATGACTTTTAACGGTAAAGTATATTTTTGACGCTCCTTTTGATGTAAAAAAAAATTAAAAAATAAATCCTAATGACTTTTTTTCAGAGGGATAAAGCATCAATGCATTTTAAATGTTTCACTTTGGCTTAAACTCAGTCAAAGTTTTTAATTAAGTGATGAAGTATCCATTCGTACTCTTTCTTGTTTTTGGCTCCTTGGTCCACTAACCTACTAAAGTGTAATTGTACGGCCCTGCTTGGCGTAGTGTGAAGAATAAGTGGACAGGTGCCTGAAAGCATGGTGAAACCCATCCAGACATGTCATGTGGATAGATAGTGAGTTAGGTTTACAGATAAATGCCTGGATGAAAATCTGACAGGAAGATGCTCCAGTGGTTGGATGGATGTCATGAAATAAAGGGATGGGAGCTGTAAACAGACGGATGAGGATCAATCAGTGCAGCTTGAGACAAAGGGTAAAGCACTATGGGATGTGAAATACTGTAAAAGACTAATGAATGTTATTTCTGCCAAACAGACTCAAGGTAAAACTGCCATTATCCTTGCTTCATTAGAAATGATATTGTTCACACATATTATTCAATTCACACAGACTGTATTTTTTGGACTATAAGGCGCACCGTATTATAAGGCACACTATCAATGAATGGGTCTGACTGGGTCTATTTTTATACATAAGGCTCACCGGACTATAAGGCGCAACGGTTTATTATTATTATTATTATTATTATTATTATTATTATTATTAATATTATTAAAGGTGCAGTCCGCAACTCTCAGATCCCTCTCTCCCCCTCCCTCCCCGCTGCTCTCTTGCCCTGCCAAACTTTCCAAAGTCCCTCCCTCAGAGGAGCTAACAAGCTAACGTTAGTCCGACAGCATCATCACAGTAATATAACATGCTCTGTTAAAAGCATATTACTGCAGCGCTTCTCTCTCTCATTGTGCACACACCTCAGCAGCATCAGCAACAACACAGTGTCACTTACAGCAGCTCACACGGAGGCTGCTGTGCACATGCAAACAACACATGCACTACAGAGTTCTAAAACAAATACAAATCAATGATAATGTAAATCAAGCAGCAATAATTACCTTTCAAGCAGAAAAGTCACCAATTCCATCTTCTACCCCTCCACACCATACACTGTAAAAAAGACGGCGCTCTAGCTCCGGGAAAGGGGCGGGGCCAGTGAGCAACAGCTGTCAGACAGCCCATCAAACACAATCCTGGCTCTGATTGGTTCTTTTTGCTCGGTCGCGGCGCATTCTGGCAATCTGCCAAAGGCTAAAGGAGCAGCAGGGGGGACTCAATGAGTCTGTTTTTTCACACAAGCAATTAGTTTCATGTAAAGCTGTCCTTACATAGTGACAGCTTTGGTAAATAGAGTTACAGACTGCACCTTTAAGGCGCATTAAGCAAAACAAAGCAGTCAGATAAGTCAAACTTTATTCAACTCATTAATAATAACCCTCAGCATTGTTCAGGTTTAACACATAAAATATTTATGGTATGTTGAAGCACAGTACTGGTACATATCACTCCGCGAGGCACCTGACTACGGTAGCCCTGAAGCACCAAAAATCCATCAAGCGGTGCAGCTTCATCGTTAACCAAAGTTGTACTAAAACATTTTGACATATTAATACATACATAAGGCGCACCTGATTACAAGGCGCACTGTCGATTTTTGAGAAAATTAAAGGTGTTTAAGTGCGCCTTATAGTCCGAAAAAAAATACGGTACATTTCCTACGTTAATGGTCGCTGTTTAACTGTTTTTTTTTTTTGTCATATAAAATGAATAGATTTTGGATCTGTATAGCTTTAAAATTCCTATCTTACATTTCCTTCCTGAATCCAAGCTTCTATTGGTGACGTCCTCCACAGACCTCACAAGAGAGCAACCAGATTTATTGTTGCTGATATATTTACCTACAGTTCAAATATAGACACAGATATATTTGGGTTGAGATGCTCCACGGTTACGGCAAACCAAATGGAATCATGTATCTTTGAAGCTGTGTTTTTTAATGTAAAATATTTTTGTAGTCAAAATTAAAGATGCTGAGCCAAGTCTGTGTCGTTGCATGAATGTGTGCTGGTTCAGGTTATTTTGGGTGTCGTGGCTGTGTGGGGAATTGTGTAGTTTTTTTTTTTTAGCCAAGGAGACGGATGAAGGTAATGTGACAGCTTGTAGGTACTAACTGGAACTCTTCATTTCTCTGAAGGAGCAGCACGTCTCACCCTAAAATACTTTTTATGATCATATAGTCGAAGAGCAGCGCTTTATATGTGCTGGTACTCCCCTTAATAGTGAGCTGTCATACAAATATGGGACAAAAACATGGGAAATATCTATATATTGATCTTTATATCAATAGTTTTATAGTACAGAAATGACAAAGGACAAAATGAGAGAGCCAGTTCTAAATTAAATTCATATGAGCCAAATTCAAAGTGTCATGTTTTATTAACTTCAAGTCTGATGAAAAATGATTATGGTCTCAGAGGAAGAGAGAAAATTAACAGTTTACATCATGTGTAACAAAGATTATCAGATGTGGAACAAATTGTGCAAATTAAGTGATGGGGCCCGAGGTGCACCAGCAATTTTAAAAGTAAGGGAATTTAGTTTATTAAATTAATTTACTAAAACCATGATAAAGCTGTTATTAAGTCAGTGATACTCAACATGTGGCTCTTTATCTTAATTTGAATTATTACTTCCCCAGAAAACCTTAAAAATGGGGACTTTTTAACTCATTTTTGACTTATGTCTTTGGCCGTTTTTTCCCCTTTTCCCAAAAATTTGACACTTTGTAGGGTTTTTTTCAGGTTTTAGCTTCCCTTTGCCAATAAATATCCCTTTTTCCTCATTTTTGTCCATTTTTTGCAAGTTCTTTTTGACACTTTTATCCAATTTTTGTCGATTCTTTCACCAATTTTTCATCCAAAGAAGCTACTTTTTTCCCAATAAATAACACTTGTTTCCTTTTTTCCCTACATATTGCCTTTTTTTGTTCCACATTTTTGCCCTTTTTCACTATTGTTTGCCACATTTTGCTTATTTCAGCTACCTTTTGCCATTATGTTGATACCAGCTGTTTCTTCTTTTAAAAAAGCTACTCTTGACTGCTTTTGGCCCATTTTAGTCACTTTTTACTCTTTCCTTGTCATGTTTTTGTCACTTTTGGACCACTTTTTGTCACTTTACTTCTTTCCTTACACTTTACTCAATGCTGTTAACTCTTTGTTTTCCTTCTCTGACTGGCTGGCTGTGATTGGCTTCATCTCCATTCAGTCAATCTAACTGGACCAATCCAATATGTTTTCAACAATGAAACCCTCTGTCAAAAGTGAGGGGAGTGAGTTTGTGTTTTTTATTAAAGTGCGGGTGTCGCATCCCCCAAGGGTGAGATGTGCCTGGATGTGGGTTCTTTTAATTTGAAGTAACACTCGGGGGGGTACATACAACATAAAAGGTTTGTAAAAACTGCTCTAAAGGTTTTTAGCTCGAATTCAAAGCACAATATGCTCAACATTGTTCAACCTAAAAACATATACCAGAATCAGAATCAACTTTAATGGCCATGTATGTTATACACACGAGGAATTTGACTTGGTGAACTGTGTTCTCTCTAACAATGTAAACATTAAATAATAACAATCAACTAGAAAAAAATATAAACAGTAATTAAAGACTAATATGTGTAAAACTGAGTGGGATAATGTAACAAGATAATAATAATAATAATAATAATAATAATAATAATAATAATAATAATAATAATAATAATAATAATAATAATAATATGATTATAGTGCAGTAGTGCAAAAAGGATGATGAAAAAAACATGAGTTAATTATATTTCAGTATTTACAATGAAGAGTGAAGGTGAACATTTAAATTAAATAGTATACGTAAATGCACCATATGTATTGTATTTAAGGAACTGACTGCTCAGAGGGTCAATGCATCTTAATGAAGTTTGATTACTGGGTTTTTATCCCAAAATGCGACCAACTTTTTTTCTGTATTGGATCTGAAAGCTCAGTGTTCATTTACACCTTTTAGATCTTTCACCCTGTTTGTACCTCCTATTGTTTTCCTTTTCACGGGTTTCCTCTGTGCTACTAAATGAGCCATATGGTGTGAATGTGTGTGCTTGATTGAGTGCCAGTCATCCCGTTTCTCATCAGGATGGGATACACTGTAGCAGGTCTGGAACGTTTTTTTTAATAAATCATTATCATACTTTATTCACAAAGCACATCTCATACTAAGTGCAACTCAAAGTGCTTCTCATAGTTAAAAAAAACTGCAAACACAGGTTAAAATAAAGACGGTGATGTTATCCACAGATAAATAGATGTTTTCTTATCAAATCAGATATTTTCACTTATTTTAATCAAAAAACCACAACAAAGTCTTTCAGTTTAATAACTAAAATACATTCATTTATACATTACGCCTGAGTTACTGCCTTGTTTGTAAATTGTGGGGTGGTCAATACATAAACTTCTAATCCCCTTATCGTACAAATTTTGGCCATAGACCCAGATTTAATAACCATCCCAGGTTTAGTAGCTGAGAAGCAGCAGAGTCATAGTCATACTTATGTACAGATCCTGATCAGATTCCACAATTGTGTCTGGAGGACATAATTATGGAATATAAAGAGGGGTACAGTCTTTATCTAGATCAATCACTATTTTTGAAGCACTTTGTTGTATTGACTTGTATAGAAAGTGTTCGACAAACAAAGAATGGTGTAATGGTTCACAGCTCTTTCCAGTGTAGCGTATAAATTCTTATATGATTGTGTTCATTTGACATAAATATTGATGTATGCGTTCGTTCTCTTGTTATCCTTTCAAATAAAATACTTAATTTGTTATCCTGTTAGGGATTCCACCATAATCTTCAGGTTCTTTTATCACGCCTTGCAGACCAGGCTGTGGCACGACTCAGCAGCAGTTCTTCCTCCCCCCGCTGATGAAACACTTGAGTGGTGATAATTA
Organism: Gouania willdenowi; assembly: GCF_900634775.1. NCBI lineage: Eukaryota > Metazoa > Chordata > Actinopteri > Blenniiformes > Gobiesocidae > Gouania > Gouania willdenowi. The sequence continues at coordinate 17,123,782 of NC_041055.1, forward strand.
ACAGGTATGGCTCAGAAATCCCACTGGGATCCACCGTCTGCTCGAGGAAGCCACGGGAGAGGTCAACTTATACCTGTTTATCCTCAGCCAGAAGCACGACTGTTGGAACATATGTGAACTTTTAATGAAGGATGGATAATAGGTGTTAATATGATCAATATGTTTGTGCTTGCACGTTCCCGATTACTGTTTATTACCACAGTTTTGTCCCTCTCTGCTTTAAGTTTGACATGAAGTAACTCATCATCTGTAAGTAATCTAACACATCAGACTGATGAGATTAAAATATTAGTAATACACACTGCAGACAGACTAATAAACTGAAATAACTAAAATGAAGATACTAGTTAAAGCTGCAGTATGTACTTTTTTTTTTTTTTTTTTGCCATCATTTGGTCAAAACTTCATAATCACCTTTTAGCATGTTGTAATTCAAAGTATTGAATGTATATGAGGTTTAGAAATCCAGGAGCGTAACGCTAGGTTTCAGCCAATCAGAGATCTTTCTAGTGCTCCATGAGCTGTTTTGGGCCTGACTATTGGCTGCTCGACTGAAGTCAATGAGTGTTCACGTATCATCGATGGTAAAAGTGACCCTCTAAACATGGAGGGGAGGGGGAGCATGGTTCTTTCTATACAAGTCTCATGATTCTACATACTGCAGCTTTAATAAAGCTCCTAAAACTAATCGCACTGAGCAAATCCTAAATTTGGGACCAAACTGACACACTACACACTACAAAAGTCCTACTGTCTCTTGCGACCCTCAACGTTACATCTTGTGATAATTCATCTTGTTGCATGATACATCATACTACCTTCATTATATTGTATATATTATACTGTGTGTGTGTGTATCTATATATTTTTTATTATTATTATTTTTTTGGGTTATATGTACTGTATAAATAAAACCCAAAAACTTACATCACTAGAACTCTACAATATAAGTCATTTATCCTCTGTAAATTGACCTTTGATTATTCACAATATTCAGATTAAATTAACGAATTTGGCACCTTTTTTTGAATGAATTAATGTATTAAAGCCAGAGCTATATAAATTATTTGTAAGTTTAATTTTATTTGAAGGTCACATAATCCATGTGTGCCACACAAGGATTCCAACACTGAACACTACAGTAAGACCCTGAACATAATGAGTCACTAGTACTACCGTACTATAGAAAAGGAAGGGATGGACATCTTGTACAGGGGAACTCTCTCTCTGAGTACTGTGTTAGCCACGGTTGGAATATAGATGTTTTGTGTGTCCACAGCTCCATCAGTTACTGCAAAATGAAGCAAGTACAGTACTGCTGTCAAGATTCTTGGCTTGTAGCTGAAGCTTGGCAGAAAAAGCTGCCTTAGGCTGCAGCGTTTGGCAGGCCGATCAAACCAGGCACTGCCAGCCCCTCCACTGTCACTTTACAACAGCGGTCAATGTTACAATGTCTCCTTCCTGCCCAAAGAAGCTGGACAGGAAGGAGACGTCCAGTCGCTAATTTAGTTCTAGTCAACGCACAGGTTTGAGCAAAGCCATCAGAAATACTTGCAATGTTAGTGGGACGCAATGACAGGTTGGATATTGGATGACGTATGTGCACTACTACAAAACCACCAAAAAGAAGGTAATGTATAATTTCAGGTGGAAGAGGGGTCGTCCTCTGATCGAGAGGTTGGGGGCTCGATCCCGGTCTATACCGGTTTGTGTGTCGAAGTGTCCTTGGGCAAGATACTGAACCCCAAGTTGCTCCCAGTGGTTGACTAGCGCCTTGCATGGCAGCTCTGTCCCAGTGGTGTGTGAATGTGTTGATATGTCTGTGAAAGGTGCTATAGAAATAAACATTACTTACTTACTTACTATAAGCTCCTAATATCAAGTCAAACTTCTGCAAGAAACAAGATATCAAACCATTTGTGTACTTACGTTTTTTTTTTATATATTTTTTTTATTTTACTTGACTCACACTTATTATTATTTTTACACCACACATTTTATTGAGCAGGGGAATTGTCTCAAAGTAAGAAAAAAAAATCATAGAATGCTGTAATATCTGTGTGATGTCACATATTAGCCTTAAAATGACTGAAAGATTTTAAACTTGAGGAAACGGAAACAACACAAAGACGAATGTGGCTACCAAACCAAACCCATCCTCTGTCTTCCACATTCAACCTGTTGCCTTTGATAGCACTGTCGTCTGTTCACAAAAAGCCAATAAAAGTCCTTGTTTTTGCCACAAGCTATGACATTTTTAAATGAATAAGTCACAGCTGGTCTGGTCTGTCACATTTCTTACAAATACGATATTATTGCCCACATAATGACCTTCAACAAGGCCACTAATGTCTTTGTATTGAGTACTCTCTTCGTGATTTATTCTCATGTGTGTTGATATACATATAAATCTGGTCAAATTTCACACACAAAGCATTGACAGGTATATTGACCAAGGATAAAATAAGCCTGTTTTGGTTTGTAATACACACTCAGGCTGATTTCATGCCAGTATAGTCTCAGACTTGGTCCAAATGGGTAGAGAACAGATGATCATTTTATCACCTTGATTTGGCTCGGTGTTCACTTTGCACTTGTTCTTTTTTTTTTTCTTTCCTTGTCTGCACATGCTGTCAAAGGTCAACACTACAAGAAGAGCAATCTTTTTAACACGGCAATGCATGTTTTGTTATTGCAATTAAATTGATGAATTTATTTTATTGCATATTTACGACCATCACCAGCCCTCCCTAAGGACGGGTAAGAAATAAGTAAAAAGAGAGGGCAGTGTTACACCTGGGTGGGGGGGGTGGGAACAGGGAGGAGAGACTCAAGGTGGGAAATGGAAAGGGTGAGGAAGGGTTGATTATTTTAAAGTGAGAGTGAAGTTGTTGTTGTGTATATTGTGCTTATTGTGTTGTGTACTCAATCCAGTATGGTGACAAGTGTGAAGCTTAGGTATAATGGTGGTGGCTGTGGACAGAGGGAAAAAGTGAGTATTTGGGAACAACGTGTCTAAGGTTAAGCCCAGTACGAGTTTTATCCCACAGCCCGAGGCGTGCCAGTGCATTGTAGACCAGTGTATGTGCAAAAACCACTACTGCAAACCCAAGCGCTGCCCCGGAACTGAAGATGCAGCCAGGCCATCAGAAAGAGCAGGGTGCCAAGGAGCCCCAGGCCACCACTCCACGGCCGAGCAACCCCCCAGACACCCCTAAGATCCCAAGCAGCGAGAAGCAGCCACTGCCCCCCATATACACACCCGAGAAAACCCCAAGGAGCCGAGGACCCAGCGCACCCCCCCACTGACCCCAACCCCCAACCCCAAGGCCCCCCACCAACTTTCACTGCACTTTTTCAATAAACAGCCTCTGATGCAGTTGCTTGAACTACTCACTTGGGGTGCCGTACCTGGATTAGAGTCTTCTTTGGGCAAATAAATAGAAATGAAGAGAAGAGGGTGTCATGTATTGTTAAAGCAATCGCGTAACAGCGAGCAGAAATTCCGCCTTGTGTGTCTCGATGAACATCTGTGAGATACACTCATCAGCCCAGATGTCAATGAGTGCGTCACCTCCTCATTGCTCCAACTTTACCAGTACCAGTTCCAACTAGGGGTGGGAACCTCTGGGCACTTCAAGATACGATACGCGATACAAAGCTCACAATAACGATTATCTCACGATATGACGATACCGCGATTATCGATTTATTGGTCAGAAATCAATCCACGAGAACCTATGATGTAACAAGAAAAAAAAAAGATTAAGTGAAAAAACACAATTTTTATTTTATATCTCTCAAAGTCAATATATTGAAAAAGTTTCCTATGAAAAGTGACACTAGTTTAGTGCAACACTTCTGTAAATAAGCGTCAACATACCAATGTAAACGAATAACTATCTATCTAAAACGTCATAACACCCAAGGAATTGGATGATATGCAACTATGCACTAAAACGTCATACTGAAATAAGAGTATGTAGTCCTGACAGTGACATAACATAACATAACAGTGATTGACTGAAATCTCCAAAATGGTGATGACCATACAGAAAAAGATGTTTCGTGTGTTTTAAGGCTGAAAGTTTATATAAATGACTCCAAAAACATTTTTTACATGAATTAGGCTTTAGTCTTTTCATCTAAAGTGCATTCTCGTATTGGTATGTGTATTGCTGTAATTTAGGTTTTAATATCGATCTATCTATCTATCTATCTATCTATCTATCTATCTATCTATCTATCTATCTATCTATCTATCTATCTATCTATAGTGCAATATAGATAGATAGATAGATAGATAGATAGATAGATGTAAATGCACAAGGTATTTATAATAAAAAATCTACTAAATGAGTAAAATCAAACAAAAAACTAAACAACATTTATACAAAAAGTACAGAAAACTATAAGACAAATGCACAAAAATATACAAAAAGGCTCCAAAAACACACAAAATGATTCCAAAAAACATACGTTACAGAAAAATACATCGAACAACAACAAAAATATGAAAATGACAAAATACACAAAACTAAATATTCATACAAAAAAACACAAAATGACAACAGAAATGCACGTAACTATACCAAAATAGATACAAAATAACTCCAGAATCACACTACAATGCAACAAAAAACACTAATTATACAAAAAAATGCAGAAAAAGGCAACAGAAAAATACAAAAATACATAGATTGACTCCAAAAAAACATACATTACAGAAAATTACATCAAATGAATAATATATAAAAATAAGTAAAAAAAACCCAACACATTTATCACGCGCATGTCCCATAGAATTAAACCAGGGAAATCGCACACACCATTTTACTTTGCACCCACAATTAAACCTCTTTATAACACTACAGAGTATATACACCTCTTTGTACATCCAACCTTCAAACACATACTCATTTGGCCATTATTGACAACTCTACCAAAGCTCCCACTATATGAATACATACTTCCAATGGGCACTGTACTAGTAGTCTTAACACCAAAACCAAAGGGTATCAGAATATGTATGTAGAGTTTATTGGTATAACTAATACATGTCTTTTAAAAGACAATTTGCCAATAAATATCTTCGTTTGTCTATGTTTTGGCCATTTCACGGGCTGAGATGGTGTATGAATAAATTTCAAATAGGCACGTACGTTAATAGACAACATATAAATAAAAAAAACAGAAAAGTTACAGTTTACCATGCACCTAACACTGATTAAACACGAATCTAATTTTGGTTTGAGTTCTAATAAATGACTGATATTAGTTGTGATACAATGCCAATCCTGCACTCTGATTCAGATTTTCATCACTTGTCCTATCAGTTCCAGGATTTTAACATTGTAATACATCTAGTCACTACTAGAGGGCCCCACTTCCCATTACTGTATATGAGAACCTTCACACAACATGTGCAGACAGTAGGAATCAAATCAATTCAGGAGAAAGAAGTGATTATGTACAAGTTAATCACTTGATCCATGTGAATTACAGGGAGTCGGTGTGGTTTGACTCTTTATTATCTCCCATATATTTCAATCCGTTAAGCACACAGCACAACAGTCCAGTCAGATGAATTAACAAGCCTTTTAATTACATGTTTCGCAGCTGTTTAACATCGTGAAGGCCAACAAGGTGACAGCAGCAGTGCCGAAAAGTCAGACATATTGTCTTGGATCTTCTTTGAAAGGCTTTTATCAAGTCAATGAATACCAGTGTCTCCCCTGAGGCCCAGACTTCCTCACAGTATATTGAGTTTCCTTCAGACTCACAGTTTAATTATCTGCCATGACCTATTGGCAGGGCTCACACAGCACCGCAGCATCAACAAAAGTGCTGTTATGCTGAACGAGCCACAAGCGGTCATTCTGATACAGGGTTTGGATTAAAATTCAATGACAGGAAGGGATTCATTAATAAAACAGACAAAAGTTATGATCCAGAAGAAGACTGGCCTTCAAGGAAGCAGCGGTGTGTGAGCTGTAAACCCACGACAGTGACCTGGTATAGGTTAAACTTCACGTTGACATTTTTGCAGACTTGATGCAAGTATTATTACTGTATGTTATTGGCTAAATGCTTGTTCAAAATACTATACTTATCCCATGGAATATGGACACTTATATGAGAACATTAATCAATGTTTGAGGCAAGATGGACCTGTTCCTCATTTATGAACACATAATCCCACACCAACTATTACTCCACATTTTCATTAATTGAAGCAATTCCCCTTTCCCCTTTTTAGTTGTAGATAATTTAAAGCTGAATTACCCGCACTGATGAGATCGAATTTTGAATCTTTCACGGAGCAGATGTATATTGCCTTATTTCTGTGAGGATGGTGAATGAGTGTGAAGTTTTAAAGAGCACCCAAGGTGGAGACACTAGGAAGATGAGACAGGACTCCAAGGAGGGTGCATTTTACGAAGGAAAAGTGTGCAGACGTACAAACAAAAGACATGGTAAATGGTCTTGATTTATATAGTGCTTTATCACCACCAAGGTATTCCCAAAGCTTTTTACAATGGCCACGTTTACATGGGAGCTTTAATTCCTCTTTAAATGACAATAAAATTTAAATCCTCTTTAAACTGACCTTTTGAACGCTTAATTCCGAATGCAAATGTCATTCCAAATTAAACGATGACATAATCCATAATGGTGCCCCGGACAAGAGATGAGACTATTTATTTCAAAGAGCCTTAGAAGACATGGATATAATGAAAAGAGGATGGACGGAGGCATAAACATGCGGACATTCACGCAGACTTATTAAATACATCGCCGTACTGAATGTATAGGCTGTAATATCTCAAAGTTTATCATTGTGCCTGTTGTTAGAGCTACTATCTTTACCAGGGAGCAAATATTTATTCCTGGTTATTGTTTTCCAGAGTTTTACTAGGCTTTATTTGCCGGTGATTAGTTCCTATCTCCTTCTCCTGCTCCGTGGACCAAAGTGAAACTGTGTGTTATTGTCGCGCTGCTGCTTCAAAACTACAATCACAATTAAAAGCGAAAACAGTTCTCATGTGGTTTTTTTATGTTGTAGCCGAAAAGAAAAGGTTTGTTGAGTGTTTTTACTGATAGACGTCATGTTCGCCCCCCTGTCCTATTAGAACCCCCAAACCTGAAGCGGAATTGAATAAAGCAGCATAAACCATGTAGACCTTAAATCGGAATTACCATTTCCATGTAAACCCGAAGCAGAACACTTCAATTTCCGATAATTTAATTCGGAATAGCTGATTCCGAATTAAAAAAAAACAGGTTACCGTGGCCAGAACAAGCTTATTCACCCATTCACTCTCACATTCACACACCATAGGGACAGAGCTGCCATGCAAGGTGCTAGTCGACCATTGGGAGCAACTTGAGGTTCAGTGTCTTGCCCAAGAAAGCTTTGAATCTAACCCCCAACCTCTAGATCAGAAGATGACCCCTCCACCACCTTGCTTGAATGATTGATGATAAACTAATGCTAAGGTAATCAAAGTAAAAAAGCAAAACAAGAGAAGGCCAAAACCACAGAGATTCACAAAGTAACACAAGTCAGGTTAAATAATGAATGGAAAGCATCCAGGAAATAGACAATATGTGATACGGTCAAGAGGGAAGGAGGCCAATCCACTCGACTAAATAACTAGACGTTACTGCTCTGGACAAAAGAGGGCAATCAGCTGTCAGTTTAAAATTTGCTGTGATCAAATGAAAATCCTTTGAATATATAGAATTAGAGACAAAACTGACCAAGTAACAAGCAGCAAATGTTTCTTGAAGGGAGTTTCAAAATTTAAGATGCACATTTAGCAAAGTAAACGTGTCAGCAACACTGTAATCCTCAATAAAAGCAGCCAATTTATCCAGATGTTCCTCAACAACACCAAGCACCACAACTTCACTGAGACCACATGATTCAAAAAGGGATATACATATACACACATACAAGCACCTCCATGATCATAGACAAATATTGACAGCTAAAAGCAGCTGTTTTTTAGTCAGTTTGCTTGACTTGTTGCTTAATGTTGCTACTTTTTACATTACCATCTGATGTGCTATTCATTTTTGTTTTCATTTTTCCATCCATATGAACAGACTCCTCTGAACGAGTAAAGTCACCACACTGGAAAGTGAACTCATAAGGGCAACACTTTGTTAGTTCAGCATCATTAAACCCGCACACAGTTCTGGAGCTGTTTACTGAGTTTGGAAAAGCACCTGTGATTGATTTATGATGGCATTTAGTAGCTTTGTTGAACGAGAAGGAGTATAAATCATGTTTGCTGTGGTTCTGTTCCTCCTGATATCAGAACGGTTTCCATTTCATTCTCTGAGCATCATTTTTACTGCACCTTCGTACCATTGACTGAATGTGGGAAGTGTTGATCTAAAATCAAGGTTTGACAAAAAAGTATGAATTTTCTCTAACATCTTCATATCAGTGTCCAAACGACAGAGAACATTGCCAGTCATCTACTGCCCCCCTCTGTCTGCTCTCATTGTGAGTCTGTACCACACACACACACACACACACACACACACGCACACACACACACACACACACACACACACACACACACACACACACCAAGGAGTCCCTCCCTTAGCAAAAAGCAGTATACTTGAAGTTCATTTTATTAAGTATGCTTGAGTATAGCAAGTATACTATGGACCATGTACTTGTAGCGCACTAGAAAGTATACTAATTTATCACTTCTTCAGACTAAATTTGAACATTTCAAGTTTAAAAAGTATACTTTAAGTATACTTTACAAGGTTATTTTAAGTTTACAAAAGTACACTTTCAAGTATACAGCAAGTACACTCATCTATTTACTACTAGTGTACTAAGTACATACTTCTAGTCCACATTTAGTTTATTAAAGTATACTTTATAAGGTCATTTTAAGTTTACAAAAATACACTGTCAAGTATACTGCCTCAGTTTTAGTACAAAATAAGTATACTTGTAGTATAAGTATAAGCTTTAGTGTTAAAGTACAAGTGTAAGTCTAAGTATTAATGTACTTAGTCTTAGACTACTCTATGCTTTTCAGTATAAGCAAAGTATACTTCACTATAAGTATATAAAATATAGTATATAAAAAGTACACTTCAAGTATACTTCCTCAGTTTTAGTATAACGTAACTATACAAGTTGTAGTACACTTGAATAAACTTGTTTTTGCTAAGGGCTAGTATTTCTATTACATACATTTACTTTGATATTACTGGATTTTAACGCAAGATTGTCTTTACAAGCTGTACCCATATTCGATTATAAAGCATCTACTCTTTTAAACTGCTGGACTCTGATAAATAACATTTTTATTAATTCAATTCAATTCAACTTTATTTATTTAGTGCAAATTACAACAATTGTCATTTCGAAGCGCTCATCAAAATATAAAATTCTTAAGAAAAAAAACAACAAATCCACATGAACATACATCAGCTACAATAGGGAGAAAAAACTCCCTTTTAATGGGAAGAGATCTCCACCACTCCTCCACCACTGGTGGTGGTGGATCGTGTTTGAATGTAATGTTGGTATTCTACTATATAATTAGAATTTTTACTTCCTATTTTTGGGTTTAGGGCTTTGTTCTTAGTGATTAGGTTAACGATATTATACGACATACGCTTTTGCAAATAAGTAGGTTTTGAGTTTAGCCTTAAAAGTGGGGAGAAAGTAGCAGCATCCCGTACTAAGACTGGGAGTTGGTTCCAAAGGTGAGGAGACTGGTAGCTTAACGACATATTATATGAAGACATTGTGTGGGCCTTATGAATCAATAAATCAAATGTAGTTCTTACGGAAAATGGGAGAATTTACTCACAAAGAAATGTTAAAGGTCTCAACGATCCATTTGTTGACAAAAAAGGTCATGTGACTTGAACTTCAGAAAAGTTTCGGTCATTCCATTGTGGAATTGGGAATCCCATAGAAGAGTAAAAATCCAAAAGTTTCTTCAAGAAGTGTGTTTGTTTAATTCCTACCGTGATTTCTTGTGTTCCTTCATCAGGCGAGGAGGACAGGGATTTGCTGTACGTTTTAGTTCATGGTGATGTGACGTCACTGCGCGACAATATGTCACTCAGGCATCAGCAGAAGATGAGAAAAACTTTTTTAATGAAATACAGGTACATACCTGTCAAGTATCCCGTTTTGGCCGGGAAACTCCCGTATTTTACCCCTCTTTCCCGCCATCTTCTCGTATTATCATTTTCCCGTAAATATCCCGTATTTTACTGTAATAATAATTAATAATAAAGATGCCTTACTAAACTGAATGCCGTCACTAGCCTCGCGAGAACTTCCACCTGAAATGACCTGAGTGATTAGTGATTAGTGCTGACAGCGGCAACAAACCCAGAAACAACTCAGAACAGAGATGATGAATGAAGACGTTCCGGTGATAAAAACAAAGAACTGGTGTAAATATGTTGTAAAATGTAACAGAGAGTTTATCTTCATAAAGACCATCAGGATGGGACACAGTTACACGTTCTGTTAGATTAATAACTGAGATTTTAGCGTCTACCACAGCAGAAGAAACGACGTAAGTCACCGTGAAAAATCAGCCAATCACAAGCGCCACAAATACACACAGCTTTAGAAAGTGTTAAATAATGTAAAGTCTGTAATAAATGTGTCTAATAAGTCATTAGTGAATACCAGAGAACCACATGAGTGAGCATGAGAGATTATAATAAAATATATAATGAAAATAAAATGTTAATGTCTAACTTAAAGACAAACAATGTGAAATTAACAGTAAATTTGCAACGTGTTGACTTGTAAATAAACTGTAAGTATATTAAATAAACACATGTGTTTCATATACACATTTATGTTTTTATTTAGGCTGTTTTATAATTTAGGAATAAGAGCTGGGCGATATATCGAGATTCAAGATGTATCGAGCTTTCTATTTTGGCGATATAGAAAACTATAATATTTCATATATATATATATATATATATATATATATATATATATATATATATATACATATATATAATAGTTTATTATGAATCAAAATACTAGTTTTAGGAGTCGCTGTTTTTACTTCTCAGAACAACATGTAAAGCTTAGTTAGATGATTGAGTGTCACATATTGATCAGCTGTTTGTTCATAAATGAGCCTGTGTAGCATTTTGCATCAGCAAATTTAACCCAGAATTGTTTTTGATAAAAATATCGAGATTTATATCATATATCACCATTTTGAGAAAATATATTGAGATATGAGTTTTGGTCCATATTGCCCAGCCCTAGTAGGAATGTTCACAGCATTTCAAAGTTCATTAAAGTCGACCTACCAGATTCTAATCACATAATGGTATTTAGTAAGTGGTTGATAAGTGGGTATTTTAGATTTATTGTCCACCTCTGAATACTGGAGCTTGGTTGGGCGGGTGGTACGGCTGGTAGTGGGCGCCAGAAAATTTCCCTTATTTTTAAATCCAAAACTTGACAGGTATGTACAGGTACAGTTTGAAACATGTTAGTTATCATCCCCAGCAGATTTAATGTAGGTATTTTTATTGTTGTTTCCTATATTTATTCTATGCTACACAGAGAAAGACTAAACACTGGACTAAAACATGTCTGATATATTCATAAATGTGTATTTGCAATCATTTGTTTATTAGTTGTGATCATTACTAATTGAGTTACTGTAACAAACGTGTTTGTACTTCTATACAATCTATGAAACAGATTGTCTTAGTCCTAATTTTTTTTCTTCTTTTGCACAATCTAATGTGATTTCGCGTGTGGTTGCTCTGCTTATCTTTGGCGCTCATACAGTAATTGACCTCTACAAATGTTGCAATAATAACTTTTTTCTCTAGGCTTATGTTCATTCTGCGTGGCTGCCTGGTGTTACACAGTAACTTTGTTTTTGCTCAGATATCTTGGTTATAAAAGCAGTATAACATGACAAACCCCTGAAAGGTATATACTCTACACCAGGGGTCTGCAACCTTTAGGGTGCTTTCACACATATAGTCCGGTGGACTCGGTGTGGTTCAGGCGGTGAATCTGCAACATTTGTGCATTTTAATTTGCTCTGGTCCGCTTCCACACATTCTATTTAAGAAAGTGCACCAAACTTTCTGAACAACATCACGCAGGCGAAACGGTCGGTCTCCGACTTCAACCTCCAATGCCGACAATGTGCCGCTGCCCTGTCACAACTGACAGTCGCGCCTTCACGTCCTATATTTGGTCTCTCTTCCTAAAATCCTAAAACTATCCCCACAGAAAAGTCATTAATGATCATTCAAAAATAACCCATAATCACACAATGCCACAACCTGTGCAAATGCTCTACATAAACACAGAGATGACTCTGCTCAGTCTCCATCTGTCAAGGCTCAGAGCCGTCATATCCCCGGTAACTTACCGGTAAGGATGTGTAATATGTGAAGATATGAGAATCGATATGCAGATAAAACAGAGCAGTCAAATGTGCGCCATTGCTGATCATGTGAAGTTTGGGAAAACAGAGATGAGTGACGTGACGTGTTTTTTTTTTTTTTATGTGAGTGTTGCTGCTGGAGCACTAGGTTGTGAATGTGTGCTTGTGTCTGCTACCGTGATGGGAGGCACGCAGCAGCACAGTGGCTGCTGCTGCTGCTGTCACTGATGGAGTCACTTTGTTACAATTGCGCTTCAATGTAAAGTCCTATGTTTGGTACTGGTTGCTTTCTCACATGGTTAAAGACCGCACTATTCTTCGCTTGAGCCGATCCAAGACCTACATTTTTCAGAGGACCAGAGTTCGCTTGTTTGCTCCGCACCAGAGTTTCAGTGACCTTTCACATATCGTAAAAACACCGGAGTATCTGAGGAAGCAAAGCATGGTGCGGAGCAAAGAGGCATGTGTGAAAGCACCCTTACTCTCAAAGCAGCCATTTTGCCTCATCTCACCTGGATTAAAGTCCTCCTGGAGCCAAAAAAATACCTTCTCAATAAAGACAATACAGTGTATTCAAGTTGTTACAGTTAAAATTAAATAGAATAATGTATGATTTAATTTGATTTGAATCATATTGATCATATATATATATATATAATTTTTTTTTTTTTTTTTTTTTTTCAGGTAATGTATTTGAAAGGCTACAAAAAGTAACTTCAATTTGATAATGAATGATCATGTGGTCAACACATGCTAATTGCTCATTTCTTGCCACACATAAAGCATGCATATTTAACCGGCACATTGGCGGTTTATTTCAATAGTTTTTTTTAAAGCTATAGGGAGCCATTGCATAATAGTCAAAGAGCCACATTAGACTTCAGAGCCACAGGTTGCAGACCCCTGCTCTACACAAAACTCCTTACCACAAGATTTTAGGGCTTCAGTCTCTCTAGTTCACCCTTCCTTTAAGGGATGGAACACTCAATACCAACTATCGACTCACAGGTATCCTAGCACCTGGAATCATTACTTTTCAAGGTATCCACCATTACAGGTAATGGCATACATTGTTTACTGCTGTGAGAATGAAGTATTTTTTATTTTCCTTGAGGGCCAACCTATGCATGTTGTAAATGGATTTCACAGTGAGAGACATTAGCCTGAAATAATTAATTGTAGGTTAACTGGTTGGTCCGCAGAACTTTAATGATTCAACTCACTGCATCAGGATGAATCAGATGATCCGAAGCACATTCAAGAATAATACCATGGTGGCCTGAGCGGGTAATACTTTTTCTCCATCGTCAGGCGGTAGATGCTAAAAACACAGAACTACGTTGACGTTACGTACTACTACGGCCAATTAAACAAAGTTATTGAACAAACATTTTGTGACTAATGAGAGTACTAGGAGGCAGAAGGAATTCAATAACTAGAACACGACTAAACCCTAACAAATCAAATCAATCCTACAATTGTCATTTACAACAATTGCCTTCATTTTGGGTTTTAAAATTAATGCAACTTCCAGAGACATTATTTTAGTGTGTGCGTGCGTGTGTCTTTCAGTAAACAAAAGAGGGTTACATTGACATCTTTAAAGTTATTTTAAATGATTCCTCAGGCCAATATACAGCGCTTGACAATATCAATGCTCCAAGCAAGGCTTACCTTATGAAATACCGCTCATGTAAGTTTGGAGAGACGGACCGTCTATGGCCAGGTCATGTGACCTGGATTATGCCTGGAGAACATATCACAGTCACGTGACCACAGGCTCTGATATACTCATTGGGCTAAGGCTTTTGCTAGTATTTTCTGCCTGTTCGACACCTGGTCATGGCCGAGGCAAGCAAAAAGTTTAAAACTGCTTCTGTGTAGGCTAAAAAGACACCGCCGTGACCCGGCCCCCTCAGGCGAAGAGGGCCGACGACAGCGGCGAGGCCAGGGAGTGGGGGGAGCACAACCAATGCGGTGAGGGGGGGCGAGTGCCAAGGCCTTTGGTGGCAATGAGAGGAGTGCGGCAGCGGCGGCAGCTCCTCCAGTCCAGCCCCGCTTTGCACCCCAGCCCGACCGACCCAGCCCTTAGAGGCAATCCTTATCCCGAAATTACAGGTCAAATACTGTCTGCATACACAATCAAAAAACAAGGGAGGCTGGCCCAACTGACGGTTTGTTGATTTTTGCGACAGTACTGCGGCACTTGTGGCCACTAGGTGCGCTTGATGTGAAAGTTACAGGTCTAGCGCTCCTAGCGGCAAAAGGTTTCACAGTGTGCCTTTAAATTTTCCTGGTTTTATAGAGCAACCAAAAGCAGCACAAGTTGACATTTTGGCTGAAAAACCTGGCTAAATGATGTAAAAAGCTGGCTTAATGCTTCACTCCAATAGCAAAAATGGGATATTTTAGAGGCAGAGGAGCCGTGCTACATCATCAATCACGCGATTTCAAGATAGCGGAACACAGGCTTTATAACTGTAAAGTGGCTGGAAAACAGGACAAAGAACAGAACAGGATAAAGAGATAGAACATCAGAGAGTCCTAGCCTAGTTGAGCCGTGAACCATTGATCAGGAACTGCCAGCTCCATCTTCAAGACAACTGAAACAGAAAAGTGATGCGTTTTGTTAGGCACAGATCTTCTAATGAGTGCATTTCAAAGATTTTAGGCCAAACTTAAAGGGGCGGTATTATGAAAAAATCACTTTATAATGGTTTTGCAACAGTGATATGCATCCCATTAGCCTCATTTAGAGGGGCAAAGTTGAAAAAGTTCTGTTTCCTTTCTCCCTTGTTATTCCACATTTTGTAAAAAGTCAGCTTCAAATGGGCGAGTTGGATTTTCCCCACCCAGTTACATCAGCGAGCGGAAACTCATCCCCCTCTCAAACTATCTCAGAGGTAAAACAAACATTGCGTTAAATATAGAATGTACATTATACTTAATTGTCAAATATGTAAAGCTACATACCCAAAATGTATTCTCTGCATTTAACCCCTCTTGAGGAGTTGTAGCACCCGGAGTAGTTCCATTTTTAGTATCCGTTATATCACCTCGTATTACCTCGTATAGCAGCTGACTAACTCCGCTGCTGCTGCCACACACAAACACACACACACACACACACACACACACACACACACACACACACACACACACACACACACACACACACACACACACACACACCGTGGAGCAGTGTTTGTTTGTTTCACAATCACAATAGCCGCTTAAATAGCCATGTTTTTTTACTGTAATGTGCAGTTTATTGGCTGAAAACAATAACAACAATGTGTGGATAGCAAACTGTTGTGTGGAGTCAGCATCTACAAACACGCCTACTCATGAATATGATGTGCATAGGAATAGGGATGGGAATCGAAAACCGTTCTTTCTGAGAACCGGTTCCCAGTAATCCAATTCCTAGGAATTGTTTGTTTGCTTGTATTTCAATTCCGCTTATCAGTTCCTTTTACGTCACAAATACGTAACAATAAACTCCTCCAGGTGCTGTATATTGTGTTTATTCTAGCACCAAGTGAAGCTCCTTCCACCATATAGTTGTTTGCTGTCCACCGCGGAGAATCCACCTCCTCCACCTACAGCTGTGCTGTCCTCCATGCTGTGTTTGTAGAGTCTCTGTTGCTACGCTACTCACTTCCGGGTTTTGTACACTCACGCAAAAGTTGCTTCTTGCACTGACTTTTCTTCCGAAAACAAAAAAACTTTCACAAGAACACACACCTCTTCGCCAATTTATGCCCTCATAACAAGTAATCAGACACGGGAGACGGACTGGTACTGATCGTTGTCTTTAGTTTGCTCTTTCACACTGGTTTACGCACACAAACACACACACACACACACACACACACACACACGGCTGATGACGTCACATGTAACAACGGGGACGGCGTCTCTGAAGGTCCATTTATAGAGAAGTAAACAAAGGCTAAACTAAAGCTTTACCATTTAAATAAATAACAAGTGCAGCTGTACTTTTGGTTAATATATTCTTTTTTACAGATTAATTATTTTTTTATGTCTGAATTAGTTTTGGATCAAGTTGTTCAAGTTCAAAAGGAGCACTGGAAATATTCTCAAATGTTTGTAGCCAAAATGTGTCAAATGTTGTAATAATAATAATAATAATAATAATAATAAATCAATTTTATATAGCGCTTTTGTATATATTATTATCCAGTGACAACAATCTATACCTCGTGGATTAAAAAATAGCTGATATTCCCGTAGGAAATTAAACAGACAAAGATAAGATCATAAAGAGTTAAAGCAAACAAATCAATTTGTATTATTTTATTCCCTCACCCAATGAGAATCGATAACAGAATCGGAAAGGAATCAAATCGATAAGCAATATTGATAATGGAATCGGAATCACTAAATTCTTATCAATTCCCATCCCTACATAACAAAGTGTCCATTTGTACGGTTGCCATAAGGACAACCCCCAGTGCTATTGGTACGGTTACCGAAGTACAAGTATGTAGCGTCTTAGGGTTAGGGTTAGGTTATAACCCAATATCGCAACAATTTTAAGGGTTAGGGTTAGTCTTAGTCACGCGACCAAAACCGGCCAATGACTGACCTATCACGTGACCTAAACTGGCCAAATAGGGGCGATAGAATGTTGGTATATTGATATGGCAACCGTACAAATAGCCACTGCCTATGCATAAGTAGGCCCCAAAACAGCCCGTTTTTAAAACTGCTCAGAAAGTCACTTTTCAGAGGGCTAAAATTCTGGAAAACAGGCGAGTTTGGGAAAAGAAATCCCAAATACTATGTTGTTGGGGTTTTTAGAACAAATGGAGATGGTTGAAAAATAGTATGATATGGGACCTTTAAAAATACAGTGCAGGATCTCTTGAAGGAGCAAAGAGTTTCCACATTAAACTATATCAAATAAGGAGACTTCTCGTAGACAAATAGTTACGGATTTTCTTTCAACAAAGTCATGAGATTTCGCTCTTCCATTTTCATATTATGAAACTTAGAACAAAACAAAGAAAACACAGTAGCGAGAGAGGTGGGCCTCCTTTTTGGTTTACGTAGCATTATCAACAGTAGCAATGATCAGTATTTAGATTTCAACATTACATGAAATCAGATCTTGTATGCCTAACATATTCTGTCCATTTTGACCATATTCAATAAAACAGGTCCACTTGCAATTTTAACTGAAATGACATTTTTTCCATTATGTAGATGCACAATGTTGATCCAATCCTCTTTCATTAATTTTTCAGGCTTGAGCCATCTTCTGGTGATGGCCTTTTTACTTGCTACCAAGAGAATGTACAGTTTCTTGTCTCCCTTGTCAAGTCCATCTGATTCTATGCTACCACGATAAATTGTTTAAATATTCAGGGGATTTACCTATTTTTAGCCCAGAAATTGTGTGTACTAAAATGCTTTGTCATTCAAATATGGTCAAAAGTCATTAAACTTGGATTTGTGGACATAAAACGTATCTAACAGCATAAAAAGATATATAATAAAGATTGTTTCAATGTATTTTACTGGGCTGGTAGACGTGTTTGACGCGTCACTTAAAATACGTTTTCCACCAATGGAAACAACTAAAAAAAAAAAGGTGTCCACGATCTGCGCCGTGACGTCACCGCCCCAGCTGTAACTCTGCTGCGCATGCGCTCTGTCCCGGAGGCTGGTCTCCGTTTTCTTTGTTGGAACCATTGATGCTGGCACTTTACGGCGACTCAGCAGCTCTTAGCAAGCTTTTTCCAACATTATTTACCTTCTTTGTTCATTATCAGTTGTCGCTATTTATCTGGAGTGTGTTTCCAGCGCTTATTTAGCCGCGTGGAGGCTCGAAGCGGCAGAAGTCAGGATCTATCGTTTATAAACAAAACGCAGCGAGCTGCTTTTAAGGTGGTACGTCACGGAGAGCCGAGGCTGTGTTTGCTCACTGGAGTTAGTTTAACATTGTCTCAGCAATGGAAGCCAACACACGGTTACTTCGATAGGACGGTCCCACTCTGTAACACAGCCGACCATGAAAGTAGGGGACAGTCTGCTGTTAGTTAGACAGCCTATGGCCTGTGAGGGAAGGGGTGAAGGTCTCTGCTGCTCCCCCCTTCCTACAGAGGACAGAGGAACCGTCTGCCCACAGGGAGACCTGAGGCTTCCTGGTCCTCCATCCAGGTCTTAGTGTGGGAACCTCAGCCCGTGGGCAGCGACATGGAGACGGTGGGGAAATACGAGTTCAGTCGGAAGGACCTGATAGGACACGGAGCGTTTGCTGTGGTCTTTAAAGGCAGACACCGAGAGGTAAGCATTTAAAAAGTGACAGCATGATATTTGGTGCATTTTGAGATTAGTTTTCAATTAAATAGATGGGTTTCTGTTCAAAGCCTTATCGATAAAGAGCCATGAATGTGTGGTGTGTTTGTTGTGCTAGTACGGCCTTAAGAGGCCTGGCAGTGCACAGGATGTTCCTTGAAATAACAAAACAGTCCATATGTGCATTCATTTACTTTGGCACACGTTTATGTTACATAAATATTGTGTGTATGTTTTTTTAAAAAATGTTTTTATTTTTTATCTGCATATGCAAAGCTGTCGATGATGCACATCATAGAGAGTCATCTATCTCTGCTGACCTGTTTTCCACTGTTGTGGTGGTAAATATGCGGCTCGGGCTTTAAATCCAGTCCGCCATAGGGTCCAATTCAACCCGCATGTTTTACACCCTGCAAAGTGTCAAAGTAACACACGTACAGTATATCAAATGCTTCTGACCTGGATTTTTGACAACTGGTCCACTGTTGCCTGGACGCTGTAATGCGGTTAATCTGAATAATAATCCAAATGTTAATAAAATGGCACTTTGTGATCCAAGTTTACAAGTTGTAAACATTTATGTATTTTTTTTTTAAATCAGATTTGTCTATCCTGACCAATTTCAGACTAGTATTTAATACCCTTTTTCCACCCATTGTAAAACCAGTTCAAGTTTACTCTGTGGCTGTAGTGGACATGTATAGACATGTCTGCAATTATTGTAATGTGTTTCATCAGATTAATATCATGCTAATGTTGCAGTATCCATTCTTTTAGAAATCTTTTTTTTCTTCCTATCAATTCCAGATGGATTTATTGTGCAATACAAATCGCTCCTTTTTCAGTATTTTTGCTTCTTGCAAATTTACACGGCACAAAAAAATCATTTTGAGCTCTTTTTATTGCACATAAAAAAATACACATACAAAATATTTCACACAAGCTTTTCTACAGGGATTACTTAAAGCTGCATTATGTAGAATCATGAGGCACGCCAGACTCCACCCTCCCCTCCTGAAAAATTCACCGGTCGTCTTGGGAACGCTTGCGTGAAGGCGCACTCTGTGGAAGTCTTTGCGACTGTTTTTTCCATATACTAGTAACACATGTAGGGACTTTGTTGATAGTTGTGCCAAAAATCTATGACCCAAGAAAATCTGTGACTGCTGTGGCTTCTTGGTGGTAGAGAAGAAGAGTGCTACGTCAACAGCGTAAACCTCTTCTTAGCTATTAAGGAGCTTTTTACTCCTCCTTAAACATGACGCTTGCTCAGGTGAAGTAAATGCAAACTGTAGAAGAACTACAAACATGTTTAAGGGGGAGTAAATGTCCGCAGGGGTTGGAACTGTCGCCACAGATTTTTTTCGGGTCACAGATTTTGGCGCAACAGCGGTCTTCCCCCGCTAACGGAGCCTCCGTCCTGTGCTGCTGATGTTTTCCAGATCTGATTAATACACAGACATGTTACCACTACAGCTAACGTTAGCATGTATATTAGCCATAGTATTTGCCTACCAGCTGCAGTTTGAGCACAAACCAGGAAGGAGCGAGAAACTCTTGATGTTGTGCTGTCTTGCCGTGCAGGGGTACTAGGACCCTCCTTTGCTGTGTTGTGCCGACAGTCGCGAGACAACACTAAAGTCGACTAGTCTGTTCTACCCCTAGTATACTGTACATACGTCCGCTTACACGCAAAGACAGATGGGAATACACTCATAGCATAGATGTGTCTGTAAATACATATATAGCTTGATGAACCCTCTGATTAGCACAGAATCTGCTCTTTATAGAAGCACAGAGTCAAAAACATCACCGCGACACGGAACACAGTGGACTTCCTCAGTGAGGCTGTCAATCAATGCTCACTGAGGGCTGTGATTGGAGGAAACCCTCCTCCCTCCTCTCAGCTTTTATAGGAGGGGCGGGGCCAGCAGTGAAAGTGATGACGCAGGGGAATCTAAAGAATCCGTTTCAGCCAATAGCAAAATTCACTTGTAATAGCCGGCGTTAAACCCTTAGTGGCCAGTAGCTCTGACATTTACAACTAAATACGCAAAATTATAATACTTTTACTAAAATTTGAAGAGTGGGACTAGGATCAATCAACAGCACTACTTAATACCCAAATACATATGTATTCAGCTGAAAAAAGTTGGTTTGGGGTGTACTTACTCTTCAAGTAACAACAACTTGACTATGACTAATTATAACATTATTATATTATTTTTAAGTAATCTTTTCTCTCAATTTCTTTGGGTTTCTTCAAAAATTTGTGCAAAAAAAAAGTTTCTGTTTTTACATTTAATCTGTTATTGTTCAATGTTTTTATATATGAACAACACACATTAAATTACGTATCAGTTTAGATAATGTGCATCGACTCGTTTAGTGAGTTTAACCGACGAATCGTTTCAGGTCTTGAAGCAGTACAATACACAAACCTGGCATTGTCTAAAACAAATGTGAGTATTAAATCCAGGCCGTAAGAAACGGCAATAAAAAAGCATAACATAAACAATCTTCAAAACAAAATGCTACACAAAAATGATTGAATTTAAAGCTTTACAATGGTGAGTTTATACATAATTTAAATGCAAACTTGCTAAAAGGGGAATTTCTTACTTTCCACAAACATAAAGCTCACGTTTTATCAACACCAAAGGGTGATTTCAGAGCTGAAAAGCAAAGAAATCCCTCATCATGATTAGGGTGAGTGTAGAATGTAAGATAAGGCAGTCACCATCTCACTAACCAGGCCTCCTGCTGACTGCTCTTTCACCAGGTGGTAGGAAATTAATACACAACAGCAGCACGAAGGCCAACACTAGCTTTACGCCACAAGTTATTTATCTCATGTCTTAGATGTATGAGGTAGGATGTAAATATGATTATAAGAATTCCATCAAGTCAAAGCATAGCAGTAGAATGATAAGGTGACAGCGATATAAATCAGGTGAACGCCGACAAATTGTTATGTACTGTAGCTGAAGGCCTAGGGATTGGTATTCCTTTATCTCCATTGCCAGTTTATGACTCTCCACGTAACATATCTTTGTAGAAAAACGACTGGGAGGTGGCAGTAAAATGCATAAACAAGAAGAACCTGGCTAAGTCTCAGACACTACTGGGAAAAGAGATCAGAATACTGAAGGTAAGCCACATTCTGTATATTCATTTACACTGAGAAACATAACATGGCAACGCCGCAGTATTCCAGGGAATGTATTTAGGATTTAAACACTTCCTTTACAGGTTGTCTTTTGTTCAATCACATCATTCAACACGACCACTAGAGCAGCGTTTCCTATTTTCAGGCTAAGCCATGCTTTGTAAAACATGATTTAAGAGAATGGGCCCCCACCCCCACCACCTAAGCCAGATAACCTCCCTTTCATTCTAACGCTGCATATAAAAGCATGGATGCACCTACAAAAACACAGACTCCCAGGGTGTGGGAGACACATAATGGCAAACTGTTGTTAGGTTGTTACTGTCTGAATGTCGTCTGCTGTGGGAGTGAAAAATGCAACTCTTAATCACTGCATTCCCGCCTCACCATGCAGACAGTTATAAGTGCAAAGTTTCCTGCAGAGCCGGTTATAATCCAATAAATAACATGCTCATCATCTCTTTCCAAAGATTGAAGTGGATAAACATAAAATGAAAACACACGTTTTTTTCTGTTGTGTTTTAAGGAACTGAAGCATGAGAACATTGTGGCCCTTCTGGACTTCCAGGTATGTTGCACCTAAATCAGTAACTCCATCTGCAGTGTCAGTGAAGTGTCTGTTTACATGCTTAAATGTCCTCATTCCTGTTTTAGTGAAATACAACTTCCTGTCTTGTGACTAAGCATGGAAACTCATTGATCATAGGGTGGAAATATGTGAAAGTTAGTTCCAACTTTATTCCCACTCAGTTTGACTTTTCTTAAATGATAATTCCTGCTTTAAATTAAAAAAAAGTGCTGAAAGACAGTTGTTTTTTTTTCAATCGGGACTGTTTGTTTCTGTTCTCTAGTGCACATCCTGATCTTGAGGACTTTCTTTACGTTGTCTGGCTTTGTCCCCTGCTAGTCTTACATAGCATTTTCTTTGTTTATATTCTGTGTGCAGTCACATCCCATACAAATGGGCCTTTTTAAAAGCTTTCCAAGAGGTTTTGTCCTTTACCTTCTATTTTCAATACATTTTCTCCACAGGTATTGTGAATTTGGCAACATTATATGTTGTGCTGCTATTTAAATATGAGTATCACTCTTTAAAATCACTGCTGTGATTTCTTCTGTAGCCTGGTGACCATTCTGAAGTACCTGCTTCAACGGTTTAGCATCATTTCTCCCCCCCTACACACAACTTAAGTTGTTATCTTAACCAACCAGGTGCTGCCTTTGTCCCCTGGGTCTGTCATTATCAACCAGCCTTCTGGTTGTCAACCCCTATTGTGCCAAAAAAAAAAAATATATATATACTTTTATCTGTTTTACATCTTTGGAGTTGTTTTGTGTTGTTACAGCTTATGATGTTGAATCCGTGCTTTGTTTGAGATACATTTCAGTCTCAAAAACTGTGCTTACAATGAGGGCAGTAAGTCCAGATTTTGTAAGTTTGATTATCAGAGCTGAATATAGTTCACCTTAAAAGACCGCTTTTTATCTGTGTTTGTTAAAAAGCTTATGTAACAAAAGCTTTAACCTAAAAGTAAAGTAGTGACTTGGCTGTAACGGGTTATTCTGCTTTTTATGAAAAAGCTTTACCTTCATGTAATGATTAGACTCTTTTAGACCTTCAACCACAGCCTTTACCTGTTTATTACAGACATTATCAGTGGCATAACCACTAAGTTTATTTTCTGAACAACTGCTGCTAGTACTTGACTATCTGTTGCTTCTGCCATCACACCCAAATTAGCACTGTGTCATCCTGTATCAGGAGGATAGAATAAGGTGGTTGTACATATGGCGTTCCTATAAATAGATGCTTTGAAGTAATTTTAATTAATTCTTAATGGATTTTCTTGTGTTTTTTTCGCCAGGTAAGGAAGACAATGATTTGCTCGACACCATTTTTGTTCTAATTTCTTCCCGGTGTTCCTCTGGATATAACCTCACTTTGCTATACATTCACATTTGGTCGGTTTGGGATCATTGCGTGTAAACCTCAAAATAAACATCCGCCTTTGTTTTGCCATAACTTTTAGTCCGTGAAAATACCAGTAATGAGTTGGAAAGTTATTTTGGCAGATTTTTTTGAGGCAAACACAAGAAATCATGGCAAGAATGAAGTAAAAATACTTTATCTACACATCTATCTATGGCAGTGTTTCTCAAATGAGGATACGCGATGGTACTACAGAGGGTACTTGAGAGAAGAAAAGTGACCAGAAGGGATAGAAACTATAGAAATAAATCTAGTCAGGAGCCACCTAATCAGTGTTTTTCAACCTTGGGGTCAGGACCCCACGTGGGGTCACCTGGAGTTTAAATGGGGCACCTGAAATTTTGGAAAAATTAAAATAGATTTTTAAGTTTTCATTATTTTCATTTTTTTTATTAAAACAGCACACAATCTCGTATTTCTATACTTTCACATTGTGAAATATAAATCTAGTTTAGCTAAAATGCAGTAATATATATGTATAATATCTGAGTGCAAACTTGATCAAAAACTAATTCTAGAAAAAAATGTCTTTGCAGTCTCCAGAAATCAAAATGGGGTCTCGATCAAAAAAAGGTTGAGAACCACTGCACTAAATACTGTGTTATCACTCGTTCATTCCATCATATATAGTCTATAGTTGTTTCTTAATAGTTTTCTAAGCAAAATGTTGTAGTCAGAGAAAGGGGGTACTTGGATTCAGAAATAAAAGAAATTAGGTGCTTCAGCCTTGAGAACCACTGGTCTATGGGACTCCACATCCCACAATGCAATGTGCAAAACTTTTACACCAAGTTGCAAAGAGTGTTTACAGCAGTGATCAAAACAAACTTAGGAGTGACAATTTCAACCTTTTACTTCTTTTTCTCTTTTTTTTCCTCTAGTAAGTGATCTTCATTTTATTGATCTTTGATGCTCACATTATTGATTTATCTGATTTAAAAAAAGACCACAGTTTTGCAGCAGACTTTGTTTTCTTTTTGGTAAACCTTGAACCGAACGTGTTCAGTTCAGTTAAGTACTCCGAAGCAGCTTGTGAAGACCAGCTCCTTGACTTTAAGTGCTGAAAGTGACGAGCTACTGTACCTGGTTACTCTTCATCTTCAGTAGCAAACCTCAGTAGTGCTGAAAGCGTGAGAACATTCTGAAAATGGTGACGTAATTTGTGATACTGAGTAAAGTTAGAGTGAGAGGCAGCAGTCAGCTGTTAGCATGTGATAAGAGAGGGCTGCACTTTGTTTTCTTTTTTTTTTTGGTCTCTTGGCACAAAGAAGCTAAAACAGTTTGAAATTAATGCTTGAGCTTTAGTTTCTGGAACACTGAAACTTTAGTTTAAAAGAACTACAGTTTCTGGTTCACCTTGTTGTAATGAATACAGTGTTTTTATTGGTGCTTATCAGGTCAAGTAAATGATATTTGATTACCTCTTGCTCTCTCTCACCTGTTGATTTATTGATGTTGCCGTCACTGTGACAACATTGTCAACTGCAGGGACCTCTTTTTCCATCTTGATAAATTTCTACAGCAATTTTTCTTGACATTATGAATACTATAGAAATATATCTCACGTTAGATTCCACATACAGCCATATCTAAACAGCCTCACTATCACTGTTCAGTTATTTTCAGTCTTCTTTCACTGTTTTGTATTGAAATTATTCTAAAAGGACTAAGATTTTTTTTAGTTTAAGTTGTATTTCTCTGCAGCATCTTCAGCTCCTCCTGCAGCTCGGATCAGAGCTTTGCTTCACTCGTGCAAAGGGACCAGCTGTTCCTTTCTTTGTCTGTTTCTGACATGTTTGTTTACCGTCCCTCTTATCTCTCCTTGCTTTAGGAAACTGCCAGCTCGGTGTACCTGGTAATGGAGGTAAGCCTGCTGTGATGTTTGGACTTTGTTTGCTCAGCACTGTATTGTCTCAGCTTGGACAGGGCCGAGGCTTTAATTAGCTCCGTCCTCGAGGCGGTAAACCACTTTTTTTTTTTTTAACTAGCCCGTCGGAAGTATGTATTCATATAGTGGGAGCTTGAGTAGAGTTGTCAATTATGGCCACATGACTGTGTTTGAATGTAGAATCTGACACATAGATTTGTACAAATAAAACTGTGTGCGTGTGTGTTATTATGGTTAGTGCTGTTTATTGTAGATGTTAAGGTGTTGTTTATTCATCCCGCAGTGGAGAAATGTGCATGGATGTGACTGTGAGTGACGGATGTGTGCACGTGGCTGATCGTGTGCGTGCGTGTGAGACTGACCTACGGAGGAGAGATGGAGGCATGTCCAGCTTTCTCTCTCTCTCTCACACACACACAAGGTGGGGGGGGGGGGGGGGGGTGATGACACGGGAACTCTGTACTCTCCATGGCCGGAGGCTGCGTCACCTCCGGAGTTAACTCCCGTACACCTCACACTCTTGTGGTACAGAGTCAAAAGAACAGGCCGTTTTGCCGTGTAGAGCTGCACTATATAACATAAGACTCGCTACCTACCTATCCGGAATGCCGTGGCAGACTCTATTCATAGGCACACACGTGCATCACCATATACGTGGTGTGGCGTGTGAACAGGTTGAAATGCGTGTCTCACGCCCAATGTGTGAGACTTGAGAGCTTTGGTAGTGTGTGCGTGCGGCTCAGACGCCCCTCTCCCTCTCATGTCGGTCCGGTCTAACGCGTTGATTTCACAATAAAATGAAAATCAACGTTTTGAAACGTAATCACCAAAAAAGTCAAAAATAATGGATGCACACCCATGCACAAGCTGTTCAAGAAGTTTTAGGTTGATGAGACACTGCATCAGGGAGATATGCAATCCACACACACAGACCTTCCTTGTATTTATAGATAGATAATGTTGTTACTTTATACTGAATACTGGGTCTGAATGTTTTCAGATCTTCAGAGCCTCAGAGGCATTTGTATTGGATTATGTTTAGCATTTGTAGCACAATAACGATGCATTCACATGGAAAATCCTGGAGTATTCTAACTACTCTTAACATTGGTTTGGCTGAAAGTCTTCTTAGTTTGTAAACAGAGTCTTGAGTGGATCAGGCAAGCACATTGTAGAGAGTTTGTCTCCAATCAATTTCAAATCACTGAAAATGAGCTGACTGAGAGATGCAGCACAAGTAAAGCAAAAAAACATACTAAATTAAAAAAAAAAATTTGGCTCACATGCAGACAGAAAACAGTGAAAAGGGGCAGGCGTGTATGTATGTTTGAATAAAAACTAAAAGAAGCTGATGAAAATCACAGACATGCTTTTCACTGCTACACCGTACAATCTGAGTTATAGTGCATCAAAACAAGCTGACAAGCAGATCATGAAGTGTGTTGTGAATGCAAACCCAGCCAAATTATGGTAATCAGATTTATCAGCTGGTTTTCTCCTATTCAGTGCTAGCCTGGGACTGTGTTCGAAATTGCATAATAACTCATACTAAGTCTTATGTCAAAATGATTATGTAGTGCATTCACATTAAATAGTATGAAAAGATGAGTATGCAAGAAATACCCGGATGTATACTATATCTGGACATTTTTGGAGTATGCACAGTGGTCACACTACTCGTACTCAACAGCCCCATGATGCATTGTGAGATGCATACGGAACGTAAAATCGTTCTGGTACCGGCTTCAAACTAAAAGAAATACATTTGTTTTTTTAACTCTTTTGTAAATTGGGCTAATGTTTTGAAGTTAACCGGAAGTTTTGTCACTAGTACAATGGCGGGTCTCCGAAAATCTCAGAAAAGTCGGCATGAAATGTGTATATGTGAGTTTTATGGATCAAATGTCCACGTTTATATTCTACTTTGTTGCTTTCTTGCTTAAAATGTTTTCAGAACTTTTAAATGTGGCGAATCAACAAAGATATTTAGCCTCAGTGTGCTTCAGGTTTTTGTCCTTGGTTCGAAATGCATCTTGGGAAACTTGGAAGTATACTTCAGTAGGAACAGTCATCATCCTAATTTTCCTAACCATACTTCTAGTATATAGTAGACAGTAATGCTGAACGATTGACCTTAATCGCATCGATATTAAGGTTTTCACTACTGCGATAACGTAACCTCAGATGCTGGAAGTTTTTTCTTCCGTCTCCATCATTTGAGTGATATTTGTTCACCAATCAGAATTGCCGAGAACCACCTTCCTGTGCTGCTGGCCAATCAGAGATGGTTACAGGACACGTGCTTGTATGTGCTACAGCGAGTTTCTGAGTGCGCTAACAACTACACTAGGGCCCTATAAATTCCACATTCACGTAATCAACCAATGAAAACGGAATCTACTGTTGAATGTGGAAATGGACAGAATCGGGTTTTAAGACTGTCACCGTGACGGAAAGGACTCTCACCTTACTCTCATCCTGGCCGCTTCAAACACCACCGTCTAAACTGGTAAAAAAAAAAAACTACAAAAATCATCACTGACTCCTCAATCGGAGCCGACCAGTGCCCGCTTAACTTTTAACGTGTCTGAAAAGCTCCATTAGTTACTCGTGTGATGCTGCTGCGCTCTCTGAGAAAAGCAGCAGATCTGTGGTAAAAGTTGTTGTGCTGTTGTGGGTGAGACCATCGATACCAGAGATTGTAGAGTCAGAAACATCGTAGGTTAATGTTAACTTCTGATACTTTAAAATATTCTGTCCCCTAGTGGTGAAAAAACTGATGCATCCTTGCGTCCATTTATTTTTGTTTAATCATTATGGTCTGGAATGACATCATCAGGATAATTTTAATTAGGTTAATTTAAATTAAGTTGATCAAAACGTAATCAATATACCTGATCAGATTCAGTAAACCATTGATCCCTGAGGGGAATTGGGTGACAATACTGCACTCATGCATCTTTATATGACATAAATAGATAAAAACGAGCAGTCAGAATTAGGGCTGAAACGATTCATTGAGTTACTTGATTAACAAAAACATTTTCTTGTGGCAAAAATTGTGCCTCGAAGCGTCTCTATTAGCGCAGGGACCGCACACCACTAGCGCGTCATCAATGCGTGACAAATATTCTGCTTTTAGTTAGCGCCATGGCGGAGAGTAAGCAACAGAGAACGTCTAAAGTCTGGGATCATTACATCCTCAAAAATGAAGAAAACAAGGTGCAATCATGTGTTTACTGCAAACAATACCTGGCACAGCACAGCAGTACGACTTCAATGATGCAGCATTTTAACCAAAAGCATCCACATCCTGTTTCAACAAGCGTCACTGAAACAAGGTAATGTAGCACTAATTTAGGCCTGTGCCGATAATCAATAAATAAATAAATTAACCGGAAGATAAATGAAAATGAACGTGGAAGTTTTCCGGCCTCGATATATTGACAAGCTGTGGCTGCGCGCCTGTCGGCTGCAGAGGTTAGCATTAGCAACGGATATAAAACAGCAGATAACTCAGTCAGTTCTATTAATTTCTCAGTGAACCTGCAGCGTAATTACTCTAACATAGTACACGACCGCCAGGCAATCTTAGATTTAGGTAAATCAAACAGTTATAGAATATATGAAGTGTTGTGGATTTTAAACACTGTCTCTGATCATCACTGTGACAATTCTAATGATGTCAGCAGCACAATTTTCCAAACTCATTCCAGTGTTTGTCAAACACCTACACACAGGTTGCTAGGTTACCATAGCAAATAGGCTCACCCCAGAAATTATATATTATTTGTTATTAGTTAGTTAGTTGACTTAACTGTATTGTTATTTAATTATTGGCACTGGCACTTATAAACATTACATGGTTAAGTTGCAATAAATGGGCTTAGTTTTGGAGCCAAATGTAGTTTTTTTAGAAATAAAAGCCAAATGCTTAATCATTTTACAGCCACACCATTTTTGTTATGCATTAATTGTTTGGGTTACTTAAAAACGCAAAAAAAAAACAAAAACTGATTAATCGATTGATAAAATGCTAGATTAATCGATTTCAAATAGAATCAATAACTGCAGCCCTAGTCAGAATAATCCATGTCAGTACAACTTATACCTTCCTTTTAATTGTATCTTACTTTATTTTTGACATACATTTTTGTTTAATTATGGGTTTTTTTATTTATTAGTATTTATTTTGTTTTCTCACTGGAGTTAAAAACTAGTAGTTTATGAAAAATTTGATTAATATTTCTTAAAAAACAAAACGAAATTTAAAAAAAAAATTGATGTGAAAAACAGAATTTGAAAAAATGAAATAAAACGCATATGCATTTAAATTTATAAAAAAATTTTTTAATTGGAAATCAAATGGCAATCGTAATATCTGTCAGAAAAATCGCAATTAGATTTATTGTCAAAATCGTGCAGCCCTAGTAGACAGTATATAATCATTAAGTGTGTAGTACTGTATATAGTACGGAGTGTGCCAATTCGAACACAGTCTTGGACTACACTGCTGTGAAAGTTAGTTTTATGATTTTTTGTTCTTAAGGTAAAAGTTATATTTTTCTACGTATTTTCCCTCAATATCAATGTTTATAGTTTTACACATTCATTCACTCACCTGTCGACTAGACTCGCCTATTTTGGCATCGACGTAGATAGTGCTATCAAAGACTGTCACGTATCCACTCCATTACTCTTGTTTTAAACATCCCCTTCTTCACAGTTAGCACTAACAGCAGCACTTCATTACGCTCCAACTGGCCATCAGCTTTGTGGCTGGCAGACACAGAGATAATCAAAAAGGGTGTTACAGATTTATTTACAGAGAGTTTCAAAGTGTTGTGAGGGTGACCTGATGTGGTTCCAATTGAAAGTTGGTTTAGCTGAGTGTATTCTTTTAGGAGCACCTCATTATTCTCTGTTAGTTACATCTGAAGGTGACACGGCACCATTTTGCAGCGTCTCCCAACGTTTCTGCTCCCTCTCGGTGTTCATTCATATTAATGCGGGTGAATCTGAACAAGGGTAACCGTCTGTAAACACAGTATTACTCAGAAAAATGCTCTCTGTTCTCCTTGGCTCAGAAACCTTAAATGATGTCAGGTATTTTACTCTCTAAACCCTCTGTGTGTTTGATGATGTTGTCATTTAATCTTCTCTTCTTGTTTATTCCAAGTACTGCAATGGAGGCGATCTTGCTGACTACCTGCACTGTAAGTACAGCTCATATAACTACCTCTTAATCTACTTAAAGCTGATATCCGGAGTTTCTGAGAAATCTATGTTTATGTATCATTCTTTTGAAATGCAAAAAAATACCTAACTAGTCTTTTACTATGGTCTACTGCTGGTGGTCATTCATATACGTCAATGGAGATAAGTCCCGCCTTTATCCTATAGACCCCTATGCAAAGAGAAAATTACGCTGCGATCGCCCAGCCATTAGGCTTCGACTTCCTATAGTGGAGAATTAGTGTCAACCAAAGTGAATAAACAAGGCCGCGCCTCACAGCAGCAAACAGGTATCACTCTGAGCAGCCTAGCATCATGGAGGAGTGCTCCGAAACTCCAAAGCTTCGACTAAAAAACTAAAGAAAAGTCTGGGTACAAATTTTGCAGATAAACGTCTTCGTGACCATAACAGAATTTATCTCGGAGCTGCTTTTCAAAGATGGACGGACTTGTGGCTTCTAAAAGGATTCCGAACGGACCCTGATTTGGCGACATTTCTCATGGACAGGTATAAAACATGTTTTAATCAAACTACCATAAGTGTTTTATTAATGAAAAACAATACTATACGTGTGTTAAACATTGTTGTTATGTTCCGCGATGCGCGTGCACAAAAGTAGAGGCGTGGCTTCTGGTAGATTGGCAGAGGCAGGCGGAGGAAGTGGAGCTGTTTAGGGAGGGACATCAAGACGTTCGCTTTTGAATTTTCTCTCTCTTTTCATCCTCCGGATATCAGCTTTAAAGTGCTTTTAAAAAAACAATCTAAATGTTATAATGTGTTTTTTTTAGTGTGTGTGTTTTGAAGTATAAACTTAAAATAGTTTCATGTCTGTATCTTTATTCTGCAGATTGTGTTTTGTGACTATTTGTTTGTTGATTATAAATATTTTCGATTGAAGAAGTGTGAACTGCAGTCGTTTCTTTTGAATATATTTTATGAAAGATTTGGGTTTGATTAGATGTTGCGAGAGTCAGCAGGGAGAACAAAACACCGGTAGCAGTGATTATAAAACTGAAATGATGTCCTGACCTTGGCTTTTCAAACACAGTGGTGTGTTGTGTTACTCTGTGCAGTACAGGAAGTCTCTAATAGATTAAAATTCTGTTCAGATGCTGCTCGACATAGATGATAGGCTGAGACGAGAAGCAGGAGCAAAGCAGCAATTTGAAATGTGGGCATGTGACGATGACTCGTCGTCATGCCAATGAGCCTTTATGTGACTTCATAGTGTAGTGTCTGATAACAGCCAAATCCTCCACTGCATTTACTATATTTACAAACTTCACGCATTTGGGAAATTGTGACAGTTTATGAAAGTGGGGAAGTTGCACACCCACATCCTCGACAGGTGTGAAACGTGTAAATTAGATCCCTGCAGAAACGGTAACAAAGGTTCATCTGATCAGGGATGTTTTAATCCATGCAACATATATGACGTGCACTCAGTCATGCTCTGACACGGTGCATGTTGTGTCCCTTCTGCACACTTGGTGCTACAAACAACACCAGGCTATCTTAGCAAGGTTCTGTGTTTAAATAAAATCCCACCTGCAGTGAGAGAACAAACCGTTGTGAAAAAAAACCAACTTTAGAGTTTTAGTTTGTCTTTAGCCAGCATTCTATTAACAGTGGGACAGACAATAGAGACGGTCTGTGAGGCTCAGCTTTTAGTTTTAAACACAGCTGGAATATCCCTACCCCCCTGAGCTCACGTTTAACAAATGACTCAAGGAAATACTAAAAAAGACAACCAACGAAAACAATTGAAATTCTAACAAAAACGGTTGTTGTTTGTGTGATTTTGGAGATTTAATGCTATTTCTTCCGCATTGGGTATCCATTAGGGATGGGGAAAAAATCAATTCACATAAGAATTACGATTCTAATCATCCACAATTCTGAATCTATTCATAAACTTGAATTTTAAGTCAAACAATACAAGTAGAAACACAAAACCAAAAAACAGACAAAATACAGGACGAAAGCAGTTTTATGTATATATATATACATAAAACTGTATATATATATTTATATATATATATATATATATATATAAAACAAAAGGAGAAGTGTGTGTGTGCACCACAGTTGAGGAGGAGCTGAATAAAGTACCTGGAGGCTGATCCACTGTCTCTTTCAGAAGACCCCCTTCATTGGTGGAGGAACCATGAGACAGCTTTCCCTCTAATAGCCAAATCAGCTAAACACTACCTATGCATCCCTGGTACCTATTGTTGCAGCGGAAAGAGTATTCTCCACCGCCGGAGATATTGTGACAGCACAGCGAAGCAATCTCAGTCCAGAACACGTAGATCAGCTTATTTTTCTGCAAAAGAACCTTGATGTTCCTGATGGACAGTAATCCCACATGGACAACTGTGGACCGTGTAATCCTATACACCAAGCCCAAGATGTGTCCACCCTTGTTATGTGATTTGTTGAGAAATCACATAAAATAGCAGTTAAGGTTTGCAGTGTCATTTGTACAATTTTATTTTTGAAATATCAAAGAAAACACCAGTTTCATTGTAGTGTATTTTGAAATTGGCATCTTATGAGAGAGAGAGAAGGGCAGCCAGCCTAAGTTTTATTTATTGTATGCCTTATTTTTGTTGTCACTGAGAATTGAGACTTACTAAAAAAAGTTTCTATTTTGAAAAATTACACAAAACACCAATTACTGTTATTTGTGTACAGTTTATTTTTGTAACTTCTGGAAGAAAAATGCAGCTAGCCTAGGCTTTTATTTAGGCAAGTTATTTCTTCTCCAGTAAGTAAGTATTTATTTGTTTAGCATGAATAAATGTTACGTTTATTTAAAATTATCTTATACAATCTGTATTGTTTTGATACCATAATTTGCCTTAACACACGATGCATTAGATCAGTTTTTGAATTGAGAATCCATTTTGAATGGAATTGTGACCCTAAGAATCGGAATCGAATCCAATCGTGAGACACCCAAAGATTCACATCCCTAGTATGCTTTAGTGTTGGATAACAATGTTAAAATATGCTGAAACTTTCCCCTCCAACTCAAACTGGACATTATCGTTAATACACCTACATACACCTAATCTTACCCACTGGATCAATAGGCCCAAAAAAAAGCTGTTTTTTGTTGTCCAAGTTTTACTTTCAATACAGTAAATGGCACCAAACCCCCAATGTCTACATTTGTCTTTAGGCGGATCGATGGCTTTCACAGACACAACGGTTTTATTTTTCATAGTAAAGTTAAAAGACACTTTAAGATTCTTGGAAACTGCCAATGTCATCTTTACATGAGTAACACCAGCCCTGTCGGCAGGATTCATTTAATTCTACTTCGGAGAACCTAAACAGTCTCGAGCTAATCCAATTCCACAAACTAAAAGTTAGCTGAAAAAGCCAGAACTCCTTTGTCTTTAACCACTTCCTTTTAAAAGGCAGCGGGGGAGAATATTTAAAAAAAGCTCTTTTTAATTTGAAAAAGGCGTCTTTCATTGTCAAACGATGCACTGCTTGAGGCGTTTTCCTCTGTGAATAAAAAACGGCAGGCAGCCATTGTAATGAGCAGTAGCTGATGTTTGCCTAACAAAACCAACCAATTGTTCACTATTGTACCCATTATTACCGTTATCTGTTGCAGGCATGATAAAGACTTTGACTGCACTGTGGTGGTGTTATTAACGTGTGTGTGCTAAAGACAATAGACACAAAAGGCTTTACACACAGTTGTGGCTTGAGTGGATTTCTCCAATATTTGACTGTGTGTTTATCAATGTATTCCTACTTTTATATTGTATTTGGGTGCCATATGTGAGTTTACTGAATGATGTATTCCCTTGGACTTACTAGCATAATACGTGAACCTGTGAACACATCTGAGTTTAAGTCATCTGGGTCTGAGTGAACTGATTCAACCTATTAAGTCATACTCAGACAAGTTTCACAATGCAGTAAACTTTATTTAGTCTGTATTTGACTTTTGCAGACTAATCGGGTCTTAGTTCACTCAATAATTGCACCATAATAGGCACATGTTGTGCAAGAATGGCAGAATATAAAGTAAATCTAAGTGACCCAGTATTTCACTGAATGTTTTTTTTTTCTCCCCTCTGTAGCCAAAGGCACTCTAAGCGAGGACACTATTCGGCTTTTCCTGCAGCAGATTACCGGGGCCATGAGGGTCCTTCAGTCCAAAGGAATCATCCACCGAGACCTTAAGCCTCAGAACATTTTGCTGTCCTACCCACCAGGACGCAAGTCACACTCAAACAACACCTGCATTAAGATTGGTAGGTGGGATGGTGCCACACGGAAGTTACTGTCGTTTTCAAGAGCGGAAAGTAATTGAATCTAAAATCCCATATAGATCCCCACAGAGTAATATATCCTCTTTATAAACATTTTAATTGGAACAGAACCTAATAACGATTCCTCTACGGTAATTGATTATCCCGAGTATATGCAGCTAACTTTATTAGAGCGTCGTGATTAGATTTAATGTAGAATTTTGTGGTTTTCCTTAGGGTGCAATATCATGGAAAAAAAAAAAGAACAGTAAATGCTCTGTCTATGTGATCCAACCTTTAAAACTAAAGTATGTGCATGCTTCTCTTTTTTAACCTAGGTGATCATTTTCTCAAGGTTCTCAACCTTCGGTTCAGGACCCCATTTGTGGTATTGAGACACTGAAAGGGGGTCGCCAGATGCCTTCATGAAACTCGGACAAATGTTTTGAACAATTTGAGCCCATTTTTGCTAATTTTTACACTTTTTTAGTAACTACACTAAACTTGCCTGATTTTTTAGAAAGTGTCTATTCGTACGGTTGTCGTACGGACAAGCCCCTGCTATTGGTACGTTTACCAAAGTGCACATATGTAGTGTCTTAAAGTTACGATTAGGGTTAGGTTATAACACTGTATTGCAACAATTTTAAGGGTTAGGGTTAGGTTTACGGTCTTAGTCTTAGTCACTTAACCTAAACTGGCCAATGAGGGGCACTGCGTATGGCTAGAATGTCGGTATATTGATACGGCAACCATACGGATAGCCACTGCCTTTTTTTTTTTTTTTACCTATTTTCATCACTTCTTCTTGCCATATGTTTGCTCCTTTTAATGCATTTTTGCTACATTATCCCCATTTCTGCCAATCAAATTCCAATGCCTTTTCTGCACATTCTTTACATTTCAGCACTTAAAAACCCTTTCCACCACTTTTTTCACCTAATGTTGCATGTGTTAACCTTTTATTGTCACTTTTAAACCTCTTTATACCATATTTCATGCTGATTTTGCTAATTGAACCACATTCACGATTTGTCATGCCCATTATTTGCCAGTTTAAACTAATTGCTCCTATTTTTTAAATTACATTACCCCAACCCACACCCCCCCATTTCTGCCACTTTTAAGCAAACAATGATGCTTAAAACTCTTTTTACCAATTTTTCATTTGCAACTTTTAATCAATTTCTGTGGTTTTAAAAATCCCATTCCACCACCTTTTCCATCATTTTTGTCACTTTTAACTCATTTTATTTCTTCATCTTTAAGATGACTATATACTATGGCGCAAATAATAATAATCTTCCTGGATAACAGTGGATATTATTCAGATAAATAAATAAATGTGGTTATTACACATTCATATGACTTTATGGATGGGCCACAGAAAGCTCTCCCCTTTATTCCCCCTCATAGATGGCCCTGTCGCCACATGACTGTTCTTCAATGTTGTCTGTGTTCAACCACCTTCAGGTACAGTGGGGTCCCCGCTTTCTGGAACCTTTATATGGTGGGTTGAGGGCTGAAAAGGTTGAGAACCACTGTTTTAGAGAATAAGGATGTAGTTTGTGTAACATCTGATATTTCTGTCTGCTCAAGTCTCAACAAATTGTTAGAATTCTTTTGGCTCTGTGAAAAATTAAACACACACACTTTGTGTTGCAGTAACTTCATGTTGTCTCTTGTCTTGCCAGCGGACTTTGGCTTTGCTCGGTATCTTCAGAACAACATGATGGCAGCAACGCTCTGTGGCTCTCCCATGTATATGGTAAGCACTGTTTTCATAATCAAGGGTTGTTTATCGGATCATATTCATACTTGGTAAACAATGTGTTTGTGATAAGATCAAAGAGTCAATAACCTATATATGAAAATAATAAATAATACATATAGTGGATTATTTCAGTTTTGGGGGACACATTGACCTGCATTGTTGAGCATCCATGCACAATGATACACACATAATATGTTCTCCCACTGTTGTGT
This sequence comes from Gouania willdenowi, assembly GCF_900634775.1. Lineage (NCBI taxonomy): Eukaryota > Metazoa > Chordata > Actinopteri > Blenniiformes > Gobiesocidae > Gouania > Gouania willdenowi. Next base: position 17,161,101 of record NC_041055.1, read on the forward strand.
TTCTTTAGGCTCCTGAAGTCATTATGTCCCAAAACTATGACGCCAAGGCTGACTTGTGGAGTATTGGAACGATTGTGTTTCAGTGCTTGACTGGGAAAGCTCCCTTTCAGGTAAACACACAACAAATATACACACAGCTATTAATAAAGATACCTTATGTACCCTGTAGATAATAACTTTACAGTGTGGCCTCAGCAAAAATGTAGGAAAACTTCAGATTAAATCTCTGAGTTCACAGCTGTTGAATTTATGTAGACAGGCCAGCATATGCATCCACTCCAAAGCTTTTCAGTTCATTCTGAAATAAAGTGGACATTTTTTTTTACAGTGGTTTTTAAATCTGGATGCAGGTTTTCAGTCTTTAACCGTAAAAGCCAAGCGCTACGCAAACTGTCTTATTCCTGCTGCTTCCGCTCTCAATTTCCATTTGATTTGTAACATTTATTTATTCATTCTTTTCTTCCTTTCCGTTTTGTTTATATTAAATTCATATGAAAATAACACCAAACTATTTTTATACATTTTGAATTAGTCGATATTGATTGTTAGCGCCAAACGCCACTAGTTGATTGGCTGTGGCTGTAAATAATGTTTGAAAATAACCATATTTTCCTTTTTTTTTTCCTGTGCTTTATTATTATTTTGCTTCCTCAAAATCCTAATTTCTATATTATGTTGAGCAAATAATTTGTTAAATAGCAAGCCTTGTACTATTTGCACATTTGGAATAAAATAATAATAATAAAAAATAACAACTAAATAAGATGGGGTGTTTAAATGCATTCAGGAAAAACAGGAGATCATCTGTCCTAGTTGAATAAGTTAATTATTGAGCTCAGTGGTTATTAAGCTTGTTTTCATGCTCGGGAATAAAGACACTTCCTTGTTGCTTGGGTGAAAGTGTGAAAAACCCTAAAACTTTGAGAACTCTAAGCATTTTATCCGTACATAGTGCACTTTATTGTAAAGTCGAGGGTTTTTTGTTTTTTTTTTTTAGAGCCTCTCTGCTGACAATAGAGTTGTGTGAAGTTAGTTGACTGTTGTGTCACGTCTGCTGGGAAGCAGGAATAAAGCAAGAATAGGAATTCAGCAGTTCTCTGTTCTGTACTCTGTTCACTCCTTTTTTAAACCACAACCAACAGCATGTTGTGCAGAAGTTCAGTAGAGGAAACACATGTGCTGTCATCTACTACTCTTTTCTTCTAATGCATCTCTTATCTAAACCGGCCCAGCCACATTTTTTTTTAAATGTTGTGACCTAATCACCTGGGAATGTTTGAGTGCAGAAATTCAATTATATCCTATAAACGAATGCTATAGACAACTGTGTGGATCCACAAAATTCAATGAATTGTTGACTGGCTGTATGAGATGATGCTTTTTTGATGAGTTTTACCTGTTGCTTGTCTGCAGGCCAGCACACCCCAGGAACTTCGCATGTTCTATGAGAAAAACAAGAATCTCAGCCCCAAGTAAGAAGCATCTCCACTGTTTTTAATGCATGTACTGTAAAATGAGTCAACGTGTGGGTAAATGTGCTGCCGGGAATACAATTCTTTTATTTTGTGTGCATTTAAAACGATTACAGACACTTGTAAATGAAGTTGATAATTGATTTGAAAACGTTGAATTGTTAACACAATTAGTGTTGCTGCAGCAAATATGATTTGTGTATATTTGTGTGCACAGACTGATTGTCGTATTATTGTTTCACAGCATCCCCAGAGAGACTTCCAGCCATCTGAGGCACCTTCTGCTCGGTTTGCTCCAGCGCAACCACAAGGACCGCATGGACTTTGGTCAGTGAGCATCCAGAAGCTGTAATAAAGTTCTCAAGATCAAATCAAATCAAGTTTTATTTCTAAAGCGCTTTACATCAACCAAAGTTGACCAAAGCGCTGTACACGATAAAGAATACAATTTAAAAACAGCATAATATATCTTTAAAAACAGACCATTATCACATTTAAAACAAGTGCCACAGAAGTACAGTATGTATCAAACACCTTTCCAAACAGGTGAGTCTTTAGCTTTGCTTTGAACAGGCGCAGGTTTTTGATGTCACGCAACTCAAGCGGCAACGAGTTCCAGAGTTTTGGACCTGCCACAGCAAAAGGGCAATCACCTCAAGATAAAGATTTTGCTGACAATCGAAGTTGAAATTAATACCTATTGCAGAAATAGGCAACTTTTATCACAATGGGGGCCACAAAAATATGATTGTCTGATCTGAGGCAGCATTTAGAACCTATCCTAACCAACCTGAACATTATTATAGTCATTTTGTTGTGGTTTTAGGTTGTTTTACTGTCATTTTAACTCTCATCCCCTCTTTTTGTGTGTGTTTAGAGTATTTTTGTTGTAATTATATGTATTTTTATTGCCGTTTGTTTGTTCTCTGTTATTTACTAACGTTATTTTGTGTGTTTTCCGGGGTTTTTTTGTGGTCAATTTGTTTATTTTTTTGTCAATTTGTCTGTTTTTGGAGTTCTTTTGTTTCATTTTTCTGTCATTATGTTTGTTTTTATAGTATTTATTTTATTGTTTTGTCATTTTGTGCATTTACATTTGGGGCTGCCCGTTAATGGGTACATACTGTATGTTTGTCACTGAGTCATTAAAAATCATTATACAGGTGTATTTAACCTGACCTACAGTATGTCAAGCCAGTTTTTGGTTCTGTGAGCTTCTTAACAGTTAATGATAAGTTTTTGATAAGTGGCCTTTTTCTGTCTTGCCTTTTTCTCTGGATTAAGTAAAGAATGATAAATAACTGAATACTCCATGTTTAACATGTTTTCCTTAATTCTGTTTTCCTTCCTAATATTCACTGTCTTTTCAATCCTCTGTTTTTTAGACGAGTTCTTCGCTCATCCTTTCCTGGAGGCCAGTTCATCAATAAAAAAGGGTAAGAGTAATATTGCTGTATGTGCTTACATTTCTTAGAAGAATGATGATAGACATTATTTCGGCTGACTCTTACTTACTTTGAATACTCAGGTTTCAATAAGAAAAACATCTTACAGAAACTATGTAGCCTGTGTGAAAAAATGCTTTGTATTATCAAAAACGCAGTCCAACTACTGTACAGTAGGGTGTGTGTGTGTGAAGAAAACAAACATGACTGTTCTTTGTTCTTAGCCACCTGCTTAGCCAAACAAATGATCACATTGTCTGTAATCCTAGCTTTTAATGACCTAAAAGAAAAAGTATTTATTTATTTTTTTTTAAATCACAACTGTGGTTGATTTCTACTGTAACATTGAATGTATCTGTGTTTGTGTAACGTTTGTTGAGCACTATAACATATTAATTCATAATAACTTTGTGTCTTATTCTTGTCGGTCCTAAAGAGGTCGTTTAAGTGGTTTTGTTTGTTCTTGCAGCATCTCCTGTTCCTACTGTGACAACAACCTGTTTGCCCAGCTCGGCCTCAGCCAGCTCTTGTAGCAGCTCCTCCACCTCTCACCTGGCCTCACCCCCGGTAGGTGTTTTCCCCTTCCTATCACAGCTTTATTGATGATGTAATCAGCATATAATCAGCTATGGCAGCTGAAATGAGCACCTAATGTCCCTGCTTCACTGCTGTTTAGTCTTTTGGTTGTTTATCTGATCCCTTCCCCATGTCGTGTCCTTACAGCAGTCTCTTGCTGAGATTCAGCACCTGCGAGCCAAACCTCTCCCCTCACCAACTCAGGAGGCCACTGCTTTTCTCCTCAAGGACTCATCAGGTGGCGCCGGAAGCAGCAGCAAGAATTCTTCATCATGTGACACTGATGATTTTGTCATGGTGCCCGCTCAGTTCCCCAGTAAGAAACAGTTTTCTTTTTAAATTATTACACTTTGTAGTACTTTTTTTTTTTTTTAACTTTACTTTCAAGCAACCACACTTAATTTTTTTTTTTCACAAGGAGCTATTATCAGACATCTGGGCGAGGTCCTTTAAGGTGCAACATCATCCACTGCATTATTATTCCAAACTGCAGCTTTAAGTTTTTCTGGCCCCAAAGAGATCAGTGTCCAATAAAACATTTTTAAAGAGTGGAAAAGTGTGACTGGATCTCGTGTAGCCAAGCCTAACTAAAGCACTTAAACCATGGTAATGGAACACGGCTGCTCGGTCTGAAGATTTTGTATTCAGATCATATGGAAAAGCTAGAAAACATCTGGCATCAAGGTGCAGTGGTGTATCAAACTGGTTTCGTGTGGGATACACCAGTAGTTCTCAAACTTTTTTGGCTCAAGTACCCCCTTTCTCTTACTTTTGAATCTAAGTAGCGGTTCCCCCACCTCTGGTGCCACGACAAGATTATACTCAGAATACTGTGAAAATCAACTATAGAGCATAATGATGGAATTAATGAGGGATAAGATACATTTTTAAGACTCACATTGTAATTAAATAGAATAAAATTGGTATTTTGTTCCTCCTGAATAGATTTATTTCTTTAGTTTTTACCCTCGGCCTCAGCTGAAGGGTATTGTCATCAGTTCGTTGTCCGTCTGTCTGTGTGTGTAGAGTGGTGTAGGTCTGTTGCAATATCAACCAACCAATTTCACACAAAAAGTTGGTAATAATGGGGGGATTCCAGGTAATGGAAAAAAAATTCCAGTCGGTCGATTTTTGCTGAAAAAACTGCATTTTTTAGGATTTTGTAAAAAAACAATGTCGCGGACTGATTTTAAAGAGGGAAGGAGGTGGACCATTGATACCTCGCTGTAAGGTGACGTTCACTCAGGGTTCTTGATTAGTGGCAACATTTTTTGTCACAGCAACTACTTTGTAATAAAATTCTATGCAGAAACAGATGAGTAATCATAATTAATAATGTTTTATTCCCCGACCGGTATTATAAATGTAATAGATGAACCATTTACATCTATAAATTCCCTGAAGTACTTAGCTTGGTCACAATAAATCAATGTAAATTATTTTTCGTGACAGTTTATTTTTGGAGGATTTTTCAAATGCCAGGCCGAGGGTTTTCAAGTGCGGACACGTTATGTTTATCATTTCTGATCTTCTCTCGCCTGGTGTGGGACCAAGACTGATCTTTGTATTTTCAGTCCATGTTCTAATCAAGATCATTTCCATTATCTTTATTACATTTTAAACTAGAAATAAACATTATTATAAAAGCCCATATTTGTTATGCTTTTGTTTGTTAGTTTTCTCTTTCTCAAGTACCACCTGTAGTGCTCTAGGGGTGCACGTACCCCATTTGAGAAACACTGGGCAACACAACCAGTGTTAGCATGTCCTGCAAATGCAATCCTTTTTACAATTTGTAAGATTTGTTGATTTAGTCACTTGGAGGCTCTACCTTTAACCTGGCAAAGCTTCATTATTGTTAATGTCTTGTTTACAGATATCACGCACATCTTCAGTAGTCACTGGCAGCTTTAAGTTTTTCTTTGGTAGCAATGGGGATCAGCCTTAGTCACATGACTTTGAGAAATCTATATGGATTTTCTGTTTTTCCTCTGAATGCTGATACGTTTTATAGTAATCGGACAGAAATTGTTTCTAAAAAAAACGAATTCTTGTGTTTTTGTAAACATCCACGCACTATAAAAAAACTCCTCTTTTTCTTCTTCCAGCTGGTGAGCTGACATGTGAGAGTAAAGTGCTTCAGGACAGCCTGACGAACAGCGGGTAAGAATGAAATGAATTATTGATAGCTTAGCTGTTGTTTCCAGTGGCAATAATTCTTCAACTCTCTCTGTGAATGAGCACTTTAGCATGCGGCCTTTTGGGTATCACAGCAACAGGATGGTGATCGATTGTTGTTTTTCATTTAGCTCCCTGTTAGGGTCAGATGGCCTTTACAGCCAAGCCAAAACACCACCGCACTCGCCCACCTACAGTGGATCTCCAGGTGCTCGCAGGTAAAGCAAAAACCAGACCACACCGTCATATAAATTTAACAGAAGTCATTCACTGCATGTGATTAGGAGCGAGTATTGGCAAGGATGTTGCAATACGATACGTGTCACGATACTTGGATCACGATGCGATATTATCACGGTATATTGCGATATTCTACCCAGTTAATATCGAAATTAAATGTAGAGATGAAAAATCAAGTTGCTGTATATGTTCATCAGAAGATATTGATCGTTCAGAGGACAAATTGAGTCAAACCTATTTGCTTCAAAACATCCTATTTGTTGTTATTATTATTATTAATATTATTATTATTATTATTATTATTATTATTATATCTACGGCGCCATCTACCAGAGTGGAGGTGCGAAAGTGTCACAATTTTCAAGGTTTATAGTTGGTCAACATACCCAGTAGTTAGGCTGCTCCCCTGAGATGTGACAATGTCTCCAGCAGTAGAAAACACATCCACAAAAATGTGAAAAATACAATAAGAAAAAATATTGAATAAATATCAGATAATATCAGACTGTCCCTACTTATCATATAAGTAGGGACAGTACATATTCAATTCAATTCAACTTTATTTATATAGCGCAAAATACAACAAAGTCATCTTAAAGCGCTGAACAAAATATAAAGTCCATAGTAAAAAGAAGAAAGAACCCAACAAGATCCACATGAACAAGCATTTAGTGACAGTGGGAAGAAAAAACTCCCTCTTTTTTATTGGAAGAAATCTCCAGCTGAACCAGGTTCAGAGGTGGTAGCCATCTGCTTCAACTGGTTGGGTTAGTGAACAGAGGGACAAACAGAAAAGGATAGAAGGATAGTCCATCCGAGTGTCCCAGATTAGTTGTGCCGTGAGCCATTGATCAGGAACCGCCATCTCCAGTATCAAGACACCTGAAACAGAAAAGAAAGCGGAGGGCGAGGAGAAGGCACTGACTGCAGGGAAGAAAAATGAAAAAAAAAATAAAATAAATATTATGCAACGAGGGACAGAAGTGGGGGGTTGTCTTCAACCCAGCACGACTATGTCTGTCTGGACACTCATCTCTTTGCAGCACATTAGAGCTATGTGTAGATGGTGGATCGTGTTTGAATATAATGTTGGTGGTCTACTACATCATTCTTAGTTCTTAGTTCCTATTTTTAGGTTTAGAGCTTTTTTCCTAGTGTTATGGTTAACGCTATTATACGGTATATGGCTTAGCAAATAAGTAGGTTTTGAGTTTGCTTTTAAAGGTGGAGAGAGTTGAAGCCTCACGAATTAAGACTGGGAGCTGGTTCCAAAAGCGAGGCGCCTGGTAGCTGAATGATCTGCCTCCGGTTCTACTTATAGATATCATTGAAAAAAAAAAGAAAATATGTCGGATTATAGCCATAGGCTATTTTACATCTGTTGTCCCGAGACAGGTTGGTATAGGAAAATGTCACACTTAACAATAATTAACCCTATTAAAAAATTGCGATATATTGTGAAATCGATTTTTTTTTTTACACCCCTACATGTGATGTAGATCTTAAAATCATATGACCTACTTTGTAAGTACTTAATGTATTGGGAATGTTGCAGGATAACAGAATAGTGTTAATGAAGGTGTTACATTAGATTGTGCCTCAGCAGACACACTAACTGTTCTTTGGCACTCTGTATTCTTCTCACCATTGTCAGGCCCGCCGAATACTCGGGTTGTAACCATGGAAACCAGTCAATGCCTATCCCAGTCCCCACTCAGGTCAGGAACTACCAGCGCATTGAGCAGAAACTTCATTCCACCAAACAGGATGACTCGCCTCGGTATGTGTGTACACAGTGAGCCGTGGGTTCGTGTGTACATGTTTGAATCAATAACCCCTCTCATCATCAGGCTATCAACACCCGTGCGCCGATGCAGCAGTGGAAGCTTGCTAGGCTACGTGAGGACCGGCCCGTCGCCGCCTTATCCACAGGGGACCGTCACCGCCCCCCGAAGGCTCTCACTTGGAGGAGCCAGACCTTTTCAGCTTTCTCCTCAAGGTGCTTCACAGGCGTCTTTGCTTTAGAAAAATAACAATGGCGCAAACTCAGAGACTCGTTTGAAGGGTTTTGAGAAAAATGAAAGTATTGAAAGAAAATTAATATCTATTTCTTCCTATTTCAAAGCTGTATCTTATTTTTGATCATTTTTATCATGGAAAGTTTTAAATCCAATAAGTTTCCTGATTGAAATATACTTGTTAAATTACAAATTTAATCAACTTAGAGCTGCTCGACCACATAACTTTAGTGTTTTAACCAGTACCCTTATATCATTTAAAACTTGTTCTCATTCACTCCTGATGCCAACTTGTACCCGAAAATTCTGCCAAAGTGACATTTCTGGTGTTGTCATGGATTGAAAGGTGTTTACAAAATAATTGGCAAACTTTGCTACTGTGGCTTCCATGGAAACACCCATTAATGGGAGAAATAGTCATTGTACGATAAACAAAGCAGAAAAGAACACAAGGGATCACAGTAAGAATGAAGTAAAAACAATTCATAAAGCCATTTTTTGCATTCTTAATAGATTTATTTCTATCATTTTTATCTCCCATCTGGTGTGGGACTAATACTAACTGGTATTTTCAGTTCATGTTCTAATTAAGATAATTTCAATCATCGTTTTGTGTGTTTTTGTTGTCGTTTTTGTGTTGTTGTTGGTATTATTTAAATGATTCTCTCTCAGTGTGTTTTTTTTTGGTGTCGTGTGGTGGTTTCTTAAGTCGTTCTGTATGATTCTCTGTTGTTTTTGTGTATTTTGTAGTGATCTTGTGTATTTTTCTCCTCATGTAGTGTGTCTTTGTTGTGGTTTTGTCTTCTTTTTTCTTTTTATTACTCAGTATATTTTTCGTCTATTTTGTGTGTTTTTGTTGTCGTTTTGTGAGTTGCTGGTAATATTTAGTACGATTTAAAATTTTCTTTAACTAAAAATAAACTTAAAACCCCATATTTTTAATGGTTTAATTTGAGAAACACTGTTCTACAAGACCCCAAATCCTACAATGCAATGCACAAAACTTTTCTGAAGTTCAAGTCACATGACCCTTTGACAACAAAGCCATTGTTTTTGGTGGAGTCGATATGAAACATTTGAGTAGTAATTTCTACCGTTGACATTTGTGTGACAGGAAATCTAAATGAGAGGATTTATGTAAGTTATGTGGTTAAGCAGATTTAATTTGAATTTGTTTTTATGTGTTCCATATGTGAAAAAATAATCAGACTAATTTGTTCATTATGTTGAAACTATTTAATGTTTGACATTTGAGTGATTTGATTGCTAAAGCTTTATTGTATTTGTTTCACCTTCTGTGAGTGCAGTGGCTTGTGTTGGCCGTTGTTTCCGCAGGGTGAAATAAGGTAGTGCTTTGTTACTGTTGAGTCTGAGTGAAAGCACTTTAACTCTGACATCTTTCCACTTTACAGCCGCTCAGCACGCTGAACCCAGACAACCCCCGCACGCCACTGGCCTCGGCACACGGCTTCACAGCGCCCCTTGTTTGTTGGAGTGTGCTACAGGTGGAGGCAGGCAGAAAATTAGAAAGCAGCACTCGGACCCCGTCGCCATCCCCTCAGCAGGGCTGATTGCTGTCCGCCCCCTACACTCCTCCCCTCGGCTGAGTGATCTGGTGCAGCGAAGCCCCCTCCCAACCATCCTGGGCTCGCCCTCCAGGGTGAGGCTTTTGTGTGTGGGGGGAAAAACTTAAAAACGTTTGATTGATTTTTTCCTGGGATACACAGGGCAAAAAATAGATTTAAACTAGCCATTTTTATTTCTCTCTCAGGCTATCCCTCCATTTGAATTCCAAAAGCCACCCAGCTCTTCAAACTTGATGACCTTCCTGACTCAGCAGGGTTACACCATGGGCTCCCCAGGCAGCAGAACAGCCCCAGCAGAGCTGCGAGATATAGTTCAGCAAGCGCCTGCACCCGTCAGCCAGCCTGTCCACTGCATGCACAGACGGAACATGGAACCCGTGGGCTTTGGAAGGTTCTACCATTCATTTGTTTGCCACGTTTATTTCTACTTTTTCTGCATGTACAGCTTATTTTTCTCATCTTACAGACCAGAATCTATGCTTCTGAGAGCAAAGGAATTTAATGCTGTTTCTGATATAAATTATGACACACTCAACCAATGATTTGAATCCCGAGTCCACGATTCGCTTTGAATCCCGATTTAAAAAAAAAAAAACTCAAATCAAAGATAGAATTGGGATGTAATGATATTTTGGAGGAAAAAAACAGATAATCAAAATACAGATTATTTTTCTCTTCATTTAAAATGTCAAGAATTTTTAAAACAATTAAAAAATACATATTTTCTTCTCTCAACCTTACAAACTGTCTGAACTCATAAACCAAAATAAACTGGACATGTCTTAATTTATCACCATGCAAAGTTGAACAAAAATGTATATATTTTTAAAAACATTTAAAATAATAAGGTCCGAAAATTTAGCTTATGTTCCTGGCTTTGAATTTACTTATTTTTCTTAAGGTTTTGTCAATGTGTGTGTGTGTGTGTGCGCGCGTTGCGTGTCGCTCTGTGCCGACGGTTCGGGCTTGATTATGTTCGTTATACCACAGGCTCGGGCTGTTTAGATGTTGCGCGGGAAACCAAATGCATGATGACTTGCCTCTACTTGTGTGTGCACGGATTTGAATAGTGTCTGGTTGAAACGGGTTTGAGCCGGGTCTTCTTTTTTTTTGTGCCTGATTAAAGCTATTCTCCCACCGCTGCTCTTGCTAAAACAGTCACAGCACCCCCTATTGTTTAAGCAGAGTATCGAAGCACATACTGTGCTGTATCATTTTAAATCAGAATCAGAAATACTTTAATAATCCCAGGGGGAAATTATTTTTGTTACAGCTCCAGATATACAAACAATATATATTATACAAGCCACATCTATTAAAAACAATATAAATATAACTATACATATATAAAATGTCAACTGTAGAGTTGAATTATGTGCAGAAAGTGCAAAAGAGCAAAATGAGAGACTGTCTGTGTTTGAGTCAGGTTACAGAAGGGGGGTGTCTGACTATCTTAGGGAGGCGTTATAGAGTTTAAAGACCACAGGCAGGAATGATTTCCTGTGGTGCATCTGGGTAAGAGGAGTCTCCCGCTGAAAGTGCTCCTCTGCTGGGCCAATGTGTGACATTATCCAAGATGGACTGAAGCCTGGACAGCATCCTCCTCTCAGCCATGGTTGTCAGGGTGTCCAGCTCTTCCCCCACAACATCAGCAGCCCTCCTGATCAGTTTGTTTAGTCTGTTGTTGTCTGCGACCCACAACCCACTGCCCCAGCATGTGACAGCAAAGAAGATTGCACTGGCCACAACAGACTCATAGAACGTCACCTTTTATTTGAACCGATTTTAGCCGATATAGGATATATCCTTACGTCCCTAATACAGTGTATACCGAATAGATTACTACCCCATCTCATGTCATTAATGCCATCTTGTTGCAGGTCACAAAGTGCTGGTCGTCTTTCGGACATGTTGCTGATGGCTGCGTTTGGACCAAGTGGATTTGCAGGTGATCGAGGCAGCGTTGAGAACCTGAACTCCATGGACGTAACAGGTCAGTGTGTCACCAATACTGTCTGACGTGGTTTGTTAGCCTGTCGTCAGTGCTGCCTCATCTGACATTCATATTCATCTTTAAATGATGAAAACATAAAAAGTTCTAATTTTATAGTTTTAAAAAGAGGGTTTCCGTCTGTTTGTCGTGCTCTAGGACCCCTCAGTGGTGGTGGAGGCTTCGCACCAGGCTCAGGCAGCCCAGCACAGGTGGTTTTCACTGTGGGTTCTCCACCCAGCGGAGGCACGCCACCGCAGTCCTCCAGATACAGGAAGTACTCAGGTAATAATCTACAGCGGGATGGTATGACTCACTTGATATTAAGTGAGCCAAATGAGAAAGATCTTTGCTTCTCACCCTCATTGATCTCTTTGAAAGTGTAGCCTTTTATTTATAGTTGAACAATTGTAGCACATAATTTAGTATTTAAAGATCACACAAACTTTCAGTCACAGTTCATTTAAACTGGTCTTTTACTTTATGATCTGAGTTTTTGATGTGATTTTTATCTCCCAAATCCTTCAATGCAAAGGTTGTTCTGACGGGCTGGATTTGGATTTCAAACGGTTAGAAAAATGATGCTAATTAAAGACCATAAATTATTCATTGGATTAAATATTTGATGAAGTCAGAATAAAAACTGTTTGGTTTGTATAAAAGCTAACCATTGGCTTTTATACATTTTAGTAGGTCTCATATTGAGTATTAGAATAAAATAGAATAATTTTGGCTGGAAAGGTTTGGTTTAAGCCTTAAAATGCACTTAATATTATAGGGGTGAAATTGTCCTTTTGGACACAAATACGGAAAAAAATATGTCTGTCTGATACTGTTTAACATATCATTTTCGGGAAATATTTTACCCACTGAAATATCAAGTGTGTATTGCTTAATATAGCAGGAAAATCCTAACTTTCCAGTTCAGTTTTTTGTAATGCAGGTTTGATTGACAATTTTCAGCACTTTTGGCCATGTCACAACTCCGAGTCCCGTTATTGCAAGAATAATGGGTATTACAACAAGAACCGTTGAGTTGTACCTCCGTGTGTGATGTGCTGTTAACCACTTTCATGTTGTCATTCCACTTCGTTAACACAAAAAGGTAACGGAGTGGAAAGAATTTCATCATTCAACTCCAAGAGTAAAAAAAAAATTAGGAAAAATTCAGCACTGCTGCTATGCTGGTCATACAGCACTGGAACCCCCTTACTAACATGGAAAATTAAGTGAGCTACTGCAACCTTTGTGTTCCATGATTTTCAACAGCCCAATTGTGCTCCTAATGAAAATTTTGCCCATAAGAAGCGCACAATTTTTTTTTCCGGAGTTATTGCCCTTGGTCCGTTTTTTGAATCTGGAGTTTGAAAATTACAAATGCGCAATTATTTTTCTGAACTCCATCAAGGTATTGATACCCTGAAGCCACACAGCAAATTTGGTTATCCTGTCTTAAACGGTTTCCAAGAAAAGCTGTCCCCTTTGAAGATACCTTGAAGGGAGTCAAAAAAACGGAACAAGGGCAATAACTCTGAAAAAATAATTGCGCACTTCTCATTTTTGGAGTTATTGCCCTTGTTTTATTTTTTTTTACTATGTTTTCTTATGTATACATCTAAGTTCTTAGATTTAGGACATTTAGGAGAAGGTTGTGAGTTATAATGACAACCAGGTTGTCCATGTTGAGGACTATGTCTTCTTCTTACATCTCTTTTAGGCTCGCCGTCATCTGTCAGTCCTGCAGGGTCGTTAACCAGCCGCTACGCCCACGCAGGCATCTACCTAGACGGCTATGAGATGTCCTCCAGCCCCCGCTACAGTTTGAATGATCCAATCACAGCCAACATGGGTGGGGCTGTGACCTTCGAAGTACCTGAATTGCCTGAAGAAACACTGATGGAGGTGAGAAACATGTTTCCTCTAAACATCTGTGAGAAGTTATCAACCAAAAGTTCTTATTCATCCTTGGTGTTTGAGATTGGCCTAATAATCCCTGCCCCCCACTGTGTGAGAGTGCAGCAGGAGCACACAGACACCGTTCAAAACCTGCGCTTCACGTTGGATTTCGTCTGCTGTCTGATGGAGGTGGCTGGTGCCCGCGGTGTAATGATGGCGGGGAACAACAGGGAACTCCCACATGGCTCTCTGCCTCTGCAGCAGAGCCTGGTGGCAGATCAGATAAGCTCTCTGAGCCGAGAGTGGAGGTAAGGCTTGATCAACTATGAAGATGAGCATTTGTTAAAAGCAGTGGTGCAGGTTAATCCTGTGTGAATGCTACTTTTAAATGTGGAAAGAACAAAGAAGGATGTGAGAGGGAGAGCTTTTTGGTTGTGCAGTGGAATGAAATCTGCTGAGCCAGAGCCTCTTTTTTTCCAACTTTAGTCACTTGTATTAAAATGACTTGTCACGTGATTATTTAGGGGTTACATCCCAATGCTCAGATACTATTACAATAAGAGTGAACAGAGGGAGTAGATGTGTGCTTCCACGTGTGACAGATCGGGGTGTGCATTGCCATGTATCTGATGATACAATAAAATTCCCCATTTGCATCTCACGATACGATATACATCACGATATGTCGCGTGTATTTAAATGTTGTGGGGAATTGTTGGTGAATGTTTTGAAGTGTTAAGGCTACAGATGTTGCATGTCTTTATTTTAAGTACAGCCCGATTCTCTATTCTCAGCCACGCAGAACAACTGGTTCTCTACCTGAAGACTGCAGAGCTTTTGTCGGCCGCCATCCACACAGCCATGGATCGGGTTAAACAGGGTAAACTTTACCCCTCAGCCACAGTCAAACAAGGTACTGGTCTTTCTTTACTGGTCTTTACAAGCACTGCAAGCTTCAGAAAGAAAAAAAAAATCATAATTGCTTATATATATCTATATATATATCTATCGTCCAAACGCAGTTTTGAAAAGGCTGAATGAGCTCTACAAAACCAGTGTGGCTTCCTGCCGCTCACTCAGCACTCGGCTGGAGTGTTTCTTCACCAGAAAGCATCGTTTAATGGACCAAATCACTTCCATCAAAGCTGAGCGGCTGCTGTTCAGCCACACTGTGCAGATGGTAGGTGCTTAACCCCATGTTTATAATCCCACTCAGGCTGCCCTGGAGCATGTCTAAAATACATGTAATTTACAATTACTGTACGTTACATAATGTCAGGCATTAATATTCATTCCTCCTGGTTTTGTTTCAGGTTCAGGCTGCTGCACTGGATGAGATGTTCCACCAGGGGGAAGCATCGATCCTGCGCTACCACAAAGCTCTGCTGCTGATGGAGGGCCTCTCTCTGCTGCTCACTGAGCACAGCGACATCCTCAGTGTTAACAAGTGTGAGTGCTCCTGTTAGTTTTTATCAGGGGTGGGGTCAATTACAATTACCACTGTTCAATTACCATTACAGTTACAAGAGATTTTTTTCCAATTACAATCAAATTACAATTATTTTTAACCTCAGAAAGTCAATTACAATTAATCACAATGACTGAGCCTGAAATAAATAACCTAGTAAAAGTTAACCTTCCTCTTGTGTTAGCTTTCTGTTAGCATCTCTTATGATAACGGGTCCTAAATCAGATGTAAAATACACTAAAAACAAGAGCTGAACAATTAATTGCATTTGCGATATTATCGCGTTATCATAAAATACAATTTTCTAAACGCAAAGGCTGCAATTTTTATTTACTTTTAATTTTTTTGTCCTGTCCTGTTAAGTTCAGAGAGTGTTTAATAAGTGCAGTCCACATGTTTACGTGTTTCATGAAACGTGAAGTTAGTTAGATATGATGAAGAGGTAAAGCCACAGATTTGTTTGCTTTATTGTTGTAATTTGTGCTTTAAAATTTATATTTTATATTTATTTAAAGTTTAAATGAATCTGAAATTGTTTATTATGAAACAGATTGATTTATTGCTTGAATTCATGGAAAAATACATGACAAGTGGCCCTTGAAAAAATAATTGCATATTAAGTCGCAATCGCAATATTTGAGGGAAAAAAATCGCAATGAGATTATTTTCCATAATGGTTCAGCCCTACTAAAAACGAATATCTATCATCTAATTTATTTCCTATCTATTGGTTACCTTGTTAGGCTTCCTAATCAATGAAAATGTAGGTTTTAAAACATTTTTTTAGCTTGATATGAAACATATTTTAATAGTTGTTAACTACATATCTGTAGAACTGTAACATGGTTCCCTAGTTTTGCGTTAAATTATAATTGGACCATTTTTACAGAATTTTCATAGCAATTACAGTTACAAAGTCAATTATCTGAACTCAATTACAATTTAATTATGATTACGACAGCAACAGATTTAACAAATTATAATTATAATTGACGCCAACCCTGGTTTGTATCATTTCATGACTGTATACAGATCTCTGTAAATCACTTGTTTTCCTTGTTTCTGTAGGTAAGGAATGCATTGAGCGACGCCTTACAGCTTTGCAGTCCAGCCTCTGCTTTTGAGAGCGTTCCATTCATTTCCTCTGCACATGAAGTCATTCTTTAAGTTTTCTCTTTGTGCACCAAGAGATTTTTCCCTTAAAACCCACAAGGATTCCTGATTTTTTCACCTCATTTCTAGGTATTTCTCTTTAGTCCCCAGTAGTTTTCAACCTGCAGCAGCCCCCTCACAAACACTGCGGTCACAAAAGCCATCGGCTGTTGAGACGACTTAAGGCTTCAGGCGCTGGAAATGCGTTTCTCGTGGTGGGTGTGAAGGAGGAGCAGTTTTTTGCCAAGTAGCCACAGAAACACAAGAAAGTCATGTTTAGAACCTGAAATCCTGGACAAAGATCACAAAAGCTAGAGGGACAGTGCATTATTATGTGTCGATAAAGACTGGAACGTTTGACTATCATTTTCATCAAACCTTTTTTTTTTCTCTGGCACCATCTGTTGTTCAGCTTCATGTGTTTGTTACTCACCCGCTGGTAGAATTTCCAGCTTATTCTTGGTCCCTTGTATTTTCTTCTAATGGGTGAAACTTCCTGTATGACAGGCAGGACCACCTTTTACAGGAGTTTTGGTGGGAAAAAAAGAAAAAAGGTGAGTTTCTTGTAATCAATAGATTTTACAATCACACAGGAAGTACTTCCCATAATCATATTTGCAGAGGAAAGTTGAAGAAAAAGTCATGCTGCCGTTAGAGATCTGAAGTGGGTCCAAGCACGATTACAAAACTGTTGCCAAAAAAAAAAAAAAAAACAGACTTTAAGGAGAAGTATTTGTTTTGTTTTAGTGTTTGATTGTTTTTACTGTTTTCAAATGTACAGGGTTGTAGGAAAAGAAAGACCCCAGTTTGACACTTTACTAATTCCATGACCGTTTAACATCCAGGGCCTTGGATGGAGACATTTGTTTCCAAGTTTCAAATGACGATGGATTTCAAATTAGCTAAACACGTGTCAGTCCACGTGCGACGTGCACTGTAAAGCTTTTTAACGGGGACTGGTGAGTCCTTTGAGCACCTTTGGAATACAGTCGTGATAAATCTGCAAAAAAAAAAAACAACCCTGAGACGTATTGTTCAGGGAAACCTAAATGCTGGTTATTTCCTCACTATTTAACCTTTGCCTTGATGATAATTTATCCATCGGTCACATTGTAACATCCTCTTTGAATGTCGGGTTGTCACGAGAGAGACTGAATGTGGAAATATTTGATCGTTTCAGCAGATTTCGGAACTTATTTCTGAATGTTTTGCGTTGTTTAGGTACGATAGCAGACGTGTTTAAAAGGTGAGAGTGAGACAGGTTTTTGCTTACATGCTTTTTAGTTACGGTCCAGAGTTGAATGTGGGCATAGATGCAAAAATTAAGCTATTAAACCTTTGAAAGCAGAGAGTTGAGTCGGCATGTGTTCCACTGTCTGTGTCATATTTTCATCTCATTAAAACACACGCTACGTTGGAACGGTTGGCTGCTTTAAGGAAAAGAAAAAGAAAAAAAAATAGAAACATCTTTACACTGAAAAAAGGGTTTGTTACTTATTTTGTGCTTTCTGTAGAGTTTTAGTGAGAGTGGTGTTTTCATTTTTGAAAAGTTAATTTTTTTTTTTTTTTGAGTGTGTTGCAATCATGTGTTTTCCATATTATTAAGTGTTGTATATCTTGAGTTTAGCTGAACATCTCAAAAAGATCTCTCAGCTGCCCGAATCGGGCCATTTAGGAGACTTTGGTTAGGTTTGTGTGCGTGTTTGAAGTGAGTTTTTTTTGTGATAATTTCCAGTTCTGGGATCTTTGGAGGGCAAACGCAGCAACTTTGTGACAACATGATTTGATTTTCACCTCCAGTTGTTGCTAAAAAAAAAAATGAAGGGCTCCTTTGGTGTAAACCCTCGTGGAATCCTTGCACTGCTCCCAAATGGGTCGTTTTATCACCTTCTGTTTAGCGCTCAGATGCATATTACACAAATAGTCATGGATGTGTAGTCCCAGTTTAATATAAAGCCACTACAGTAGCATTGTCTGCAGGGCAGAATTGAGGAGTTATGGAATTGTTTAACATGTCTTTCTAATTGTTGCCTTTTGTTATAGTTTTTTTCCCTCCAACAGAAGTGTTTCCTGTGTCATTTTATTCAGCGTGCTTTCCTTTACATTTTTACACCGCCGCGTCATCTTTCATCCACACGAGCAGTTCGGATCTCCCCTTTACTAAACTCATGCATGTGTCACTTTTCTTGTTGCATACAATCATTGCCGAAACCGTTCCCACCTGAGATTCACTTCAAATGAAATGGAAAGCACCAAGAAGACGACGAAGTGTCCGCTGACACAAAGATAGAATGAAGTGTTTCCTTCAATGTGCACAGATCAGACACTGATTAGGATCTTTTTCTTGTTTTGTATGTTGACCAACAGCATAGTGGAATGTTTTTTGATTTTTCTTGATCTCTTTAGGAAATGTAAATATTGTATATTAAGTTATTATTGGTATTGTGTACATATGACACAGTGGGCACAAAGAGAGATGACAGTACTACAACACCTATATATTTCCAAAGACTAGGCCTCCTGCTCTTTTCATGGCGTCTTCTTTTCTTGCTCATATTAATGTTGTCAGGAGCAAATATGCTGTCTCAGTGTACCCTGTGTGTGATGTAAGCCACATGATGAATAAATGAAAAAGAAAGGTCGCCTGGAGTGCATTTGTCCAACATTTCATGGTTGCCATCTACTATTTGTGCTTTGACTAATGTGCCAATGGCATATTTAGTCAGGATTTTATTAAGTATTG
Source organism: Gouania willdenowi (assembly GCF_900634775.1). Lineage (NCBI taxonomy): Eukaryota > Metazoa > Chordata > Actinopteri > Blenniiformes > Gobiesocidae > Gouania > Gouania willdenowi. The sequence continues at coordinate 17,179,865 of NC_041055.1, forward strand.
CATTGAAAGCCCAGATTTTCTGTAATTTATACAATCCAACATTATAAAGTACCTAAAATTAAGCCAGGGGGACAAAGGGCTGTACATAGTGGCAATGAAAGCATATGCAATATAAATAACTGAAAAAAACACAGTTTACATAAAGTCAACGCTTTAAATGCTGTACACCAGAGGAAAAAGGTGTTTTTATTTTAACAGAGACTTAAAAACAGGCAGAGATTAAGACTCCCTGATGTGAAGAGGCAGTGCGTTCCACACCTTTTTATTTACATTTAATGCTTTTAAAGATTCAACAGTAAAAACTAACACAACATGCCTGCTGAGGTTTGGTGTTAATTTGGGTTGGAGATGTTCATATATATCCCCCACCGCAAAGTGTGGAAGGGGGATATAGGTTTGAGTCAAAGGGGACAGATTTTCTCAGAAACTGTTTAAGTTACGTTTTTTACTCTGTTCGATGTAACTTCAGAGGACAGCTTTTCTTTGAAACCTTTTAAGATAGTCATTTTATATTCTGATGTGATAATATTTTCTTATGTATACATCTAAGTTCTTAGATTTTGGACATTTAGAAAAAGGTTGTGAGTTATAATGACAACCAATCTGGTGGGGGATGTTGATGACTGTCTTCTTCTGCTTTAATATTTTGGTCATTTGGGCCATTGGAAGTGTGAAGTTGGCTTTTGTTGTGTTGGTTATTTTGTTTGATTATTTCTAGATATACATTTTTGGTGAAGTATTCATTTTGATGACTAAAATTTTTATTATAGTTTGTTAAAGTGACAATAACGTGACTACAAATTGTTTAATTTTTTTTTATCTTTTTATTACATGTCAACGAAAACTAAATCAAAACATATTGGTATTTTTTTGTGAACTATTGAAAACAAAACTAAATTTGTCACATGGGACGAAAGCCAATTAGAACTCAATGATAATGCATTTAAAGCAAATCTCAAAATGCGAACAAATGGATGCATAGGAGTAAAAGCGGGTTTAAACATCTTAAAAGAACATGTGATCTTACGCACTGATTAGATCAAATCTGTCTGTGTATTTACAAACATTATTACCATCCCTTATCAGGTTGACAAATGCAAATTAAATCTTTAAAAAGTGAAATTTTTCTTATGCTGTATATTTTAGTCAACTATATCTCTAACTGATTAAATTGGAGGACTATGACTGAAACTAAATCCAACTTTGCACTGCTATGGTAACGCCTAAGTGGCAGTGCAACACTTCAGAATTAACTTCCTGTGCTTTGCTATGTGAGAGCAAAGTGTGGTGAAATTCAAAAGGAACAGCAGGGTGAGCTTGTCCAATGGTGTGTAACCAGTATTAGTATAAAGGGTACAACTTTTCTAAATGCGACGGGACCCAAAACCTTGAACATGCTGCAATGCCTGTTCCAGTGTGAAAAGCCTGGAAACAGAGTTATAATGAAAGCATTGTGATTACACAGACAGCCCACTTCTCTTGAGGTCTCCACATGCTCTTGTGATTGCTGAAATGTATTGTTTCCATATTAGAAACCAAGAGAAAGGAGAGTCAGGGGCACACTTTGTTGCAGAGTTAAAAAGAAACTTGCTGAACATTATTAGTTTCATCAAATGACATATTATAGGACACCATCTGGCCTGTAAAAAACTGAAAGTGCCCTCACCTTGAATAAAGCTGCTGAAAACTGTGCCTCAAGGACGTTAATCCTGGAAGTGAGGGGTGAAATAAGGACATATTGAAATATTTATGTAAAGAAATTATCTATTCGTACGGTTGCCGTACGGAGAACCCCCGGTGCTATTGGTACGGTTACCAAAGTACAAGTACGTAGCGTCTTAGGGTTAGGTTATAACCCAATATCGGTAAGGTTTAGTCTTAGTAGCGCGACCTAAACTGGCCAATGACTGACCTATCACGTGGCCTAAACTGGCCAAATATAGGCGCTGCGTACAGATAGAATGTTGGTATATTGATATGGCAACCGTACGGATAGCGACTGCCTTATGTAAAACTAGTGACGTACGATATTATCGACACACTAACAGTTATCGCCCGATATTGGCTTTAAAATTAAGTAGCGGCTATTCCATCAAACTGATTGACCAATAAAAAGACAGGCTTTGCTTCCTTGATCGACCCATAGACATCGTAGACCATGTTCGAAATGGGATACTAACGCATTACTCATAAGTACGTTAGTATCATCAAGTACGTTCCCATTGGATAGTATGAAAAGATTGAGTATGTGAGAAATACAAGGATGTATACTATATCGGGACATTTTTTAAGTATGCACATTGGGCAAACTACTCATACTCAACTGCCCCATGATGCATTGCAAGCAGAATGTAAAATTGTCCCGGGACCAGCTTCAAGCTAAAAGTCAAACATCCCCTTTTCAAAATAAAAGCATCTCTTCTTGTCTTCCATTAGTTTTTTTTAATGCTTTTGTAAACAGGGCTCTTGCTTTAAAGTGGAACGGAAGTTTTGTCAGTGGCACAATGGCGGCGGGCATTATGGAATCTCCGAAATGTCAGATTGAAATGTGTGTATCCGCGACTTTTATGGATTCATTTACCACATTTTGATATTCTACTTTGTTTTCAGAACTCTCAAAGGTGGCGAATAAACAGAGATCATTAGCCTCAGTGTGCTTCAGGTTTTTGAAGTTGTAGGGTTAAAATGCATCTTGGGAAACTTGGAAGTATACTTCAGTGGGAACGGTCACCATCCTAACCATTACCTATAGTATATAGTAAACAACATAAACACATAGTGCTTGTCGCGTATAGTGCATTAGTGTGCCATTTCGAACACAGCCATATACAGTACGTAGACGTGGCTAAGCGCTACCATCTTATGTGTGTGGAGCCGACAACAGGAGTGCATGTTAATCAATGGTGGTAAAAGACATCCAACAATCTTAAAGAAGAATTGTTCACAGAATTTACTGATTTTCGAAATATGACACAGAATGCTTGGAATTTATAAAAAAAAATTAAAAAATTATTTTTACCTCTCTTTTACAAAACATAAGTAGTTAAGTAGGTAGTAACTGTTTTAAGTAGGATATGTATTGAAATTGTTTGTTTTAAAATCAATTGTCATGAATAAATATGACATGTTTTATATAAGTTTAAGTACGTTTCCATCATCATCAGTATCAGTTTTGGCCAAATGAGTTGTAAAATAGAAAGAGCAGGAAGTGCAGACAGAAATAGAAATAGGAAATGTTTCAGTGGTCTCTCTGGTTTATTTATTTATTCAGTTCATTTCCGACATGGTTGAAAGAAGCTGGAATAGACTTGAAACGCATCAAAAAATCATTTTGGATTTAATGCACACAAATTGGAATAATTATAGGCCATTAAATAAACAGCTAATTGTGTTGATACATGATTAAATCTTAATTTCCTGTCACGGTCACTGGCCTTGCGCAGAACTCTCTTATTGTGAAAGGCTCAAAGCGGATGTTTGTGTTGTGCTATTGCTTCACTTGACTATAAAGGTGAGGAGGGGAAATGCGGTGGTCAGTTGTCATGGCAACGATATACGATCCAAGCGTCCGTCAAACAGGTAAAAGTTATTCACAGAACATGTTTGAAGTATGTTTATTAGTTAATCTGTACAGAAGAAGGCAGCAGCGGAGTGAACCAAAGCCATGACTAGTAACAACCTCCCACCGGTGCGACATTTACCTCACTGGACCAGAGTAGAGAACCTGAGGCCTCTCCCAGCCAAACACCTCCCCCCTCGGCCTCTGCCTCTGCCTCTACCGGCCCTTCCTCCTGAGTCCCGATGCCGAGAGACCGGTGCAACAGCAGCGGTGACCCGGACAGAGACGGACCACCGAGTGGCCTCCGTGCAGAAGAACATCCAGTTCCTCCAGCAGCAGCACACGGAGACTCTGGGGAAGCTCCATGCAGAGATTGACTACCTCAGGCGAGAGAATAAAGGTAAAGAAACGCATAATTAATTTTGAGTAGAGTGTGAAGAAAAAGACAGAAAAAAAATCGATCTCACGATATATCGCGATTTTTTTGGGTGCCGATTTTAAATCGTTTTTTCTTTTTAAATCAATTTAATTTAATTTAATTATTTTTATTTTTTCTGATATTTAATCAATATTTTTCTTATTGTATTTTTCACATTTTTGTGGATGTGTGTTTTCTACTGCTGGAGACATTGTCCCTTCTCAGCGGAGCAGCCTTATGCTGTGTTCACACCAGATGCATCATGAAATGTCCGTGCGTCCAGATTACATACAAAGTCAATGGATAGATGCGTCCCAGATACAAAATCTTTTCTGTACGGCGGTGCGGTCTGATCCGCACGTCAAGAGCGTTGGCCGTGCGAGCACACTCCCGATTTTACGCATATCCGCGAATCCGCAAGAGTTATATTATATTGAACTCCTGCAACTATTTTGCATGACGAGTCTTTGTTGACGATGACGTCAGGCCGTCAACACGGACACCGGTCTGTTCACCCATTCAACCATGGAGTAGAAGCTGTGTGTGACCACCTGGAGCTGTATGACACGGCCTTTATAGGAAGGACTAGGAAGGATTTGGCTTGGAGGAGAATCAGTGAGGAGGTGGTAGTAGCAGGTAGAAGTTCTCTCTGTATTATCTTTCATCTTTGAAAGTCGGCACTGAGCTAGGTTAGCATTAGCCGCTAATCACACTGGCTTTTTTCACTGGTGGTTTATGTTTATGAGAGGAGAAAAAGGAGCGCAGCTCCTCGCTTCAGCAGGCAGTGAAACTCACCGAGTTAGACGTGTCACTGGTGGGCGGTGCTTCACTTCAAACGCGCATATGAAGCGAATGGGGACATTTTTTATGATCCTACGACACATGCGGAACGTTTCGTACGACAGATGCATCCGGTGCTGCAGAAGACGCATTCGGTGTGAACGCAGCATAACTTCTGGGCATGTTGACCAGCTACTGTTCCTACATAAAAACCTTGAAAATTGTGCCATTTCCGCACCTCCACTCCGGTAGATGGCGCTGTAGATATTATAATAATAATAATAATAAATAGGATGCTTTGAAGCAAATAGTTTTGACTCAATTTGCCCTCTGAATAATCAATATCTTCTGATGAACATATACAGCAACTTGATTTTACATCTCTACATTTAAGTTGGATATTAACTGGGTAGAATATCTCAATATATTGCGATATCGTGACAATATCGCTTCGTGACCCAAGTGTCGTGATACGTATCGTATTGCAACATCCTTGCCAATACTTACCCCTATTATTGAGTAAAATGATTAGAGGTCGACTGATTCCTCACCTTTAATACTAGAGTAGTTGAGTGAAAGACAGATACTGCTTGTCAAAAACTACTCCAATACAAATAAAAGTAGCTCAGTCAAAACATGACTAAAGTAAAAGTAGTGAAATAGTCGCATCAAAAATACTTACATTTTGAAAGTAATTGAACAAATTTTAAAATTAATTGTCATGATCATAATTGGAAATAAAGGAATAACACTGTGTGGTGTTTTATGACTATCATAACGTTTAGGTTTGTGTTTAATAAAACCACATTAAACCAACCGCATCACCAACATTCACAGCATTAAAAAAAGCTATTCAATAGGCTCAACATCACACAAATAAAGATAGAAGTTTCATCAAGATTCATCAATACAACTGAGTCATTTAACAAAAAAAGAAAACAAAATCTAATCGAACCAACACCTGTATTATTAACTACAGAAGCAGATTAGGGCCAATATTGATGGAGAAAATAATTTTGAGCCAATCAAGAATAAGGTCGAAATATAATGTCGAGATTAAAATATAAATAAATAAATAAATAAATAAAAATAAAGTTGAAATTTCAAAAATGAAATTGAAATACAATATTATGATCAATGTCAAAGGTTTGCTAATAAACTCAAATCTGCGGAAGCTGACGAGGGCCAATTCACCATATGACAACAAACAGCATCAATGTATGTATCGATGAATGTGTTAAACTATACTAAGAAGTTGGGTTTAATAAAAAAGAGATTATTTTGCTTTTTGCTCAAATATACAAGGTTGTAATCTCTTGAAGAGATATTTCCAAAAACTTTATCTGTTCAGAAAGAAAAACCAGTCAAGTTTGGAAGAGATGGAGCATTCAGTCCGTCTGTGGCTGTTGAGCTACGGAAACAGATTAGGGCTAGTTTTGATCCATCCATCCAACCATCCATCCATCCAGTTAGATTGAATCATTCTGCACAGTTAGTACTAGCAGAAAAAAAAAATCAATTAATAATCAACATTTGAAAATGAAACGACATGATCACATTTAAAAAAGAGTAATGATGTTTTTCTGCAGGTCCTCTAATAATAATTTACAGACCTTTACTCTCTCTCATATAACTTGCACCTGAGGTGTCCAATCAGATTTACATGTTTTCAATTGTCCACCTTATGTTTCACAAGAGCAAACAAATAACAGGTTTAGATCAGTACTTTCCATTAACATTGGAGTAAAGTCTTTCTCTTATGGAGGTGAACAGGAAGCTGAGGGTCTCCTGATGAGCTGCTGACAGACATACATGCCTCAGTGGTTGCATAGCAACTCTCTCTTTTTTGTAAAGGTTTTCTCACCTGGAGGTCTACAGGGATCCAGTGTCTCTCTGCACAGCAGGGGTGGGTGTATGTTGTTACAGAGTCTCACACACTCTGGACCCTGGGAGGTGTCACACACACACGGGGGCTGAGTGCTGCCTTTATGCCTCCATGCTCTGTCTTTTACACTCTGAAACTTTCTTCTCACTGATATTGCAGAGTTGCAGTATCGGCTGATAATGGAGGACCCCACGTCAAGCAGAAAGAGTAAGTAGAAGCAAATTTTTGTTTTGTTTTTTTTAAATTTACATTGTTATATGACGCATAATTAAAGCAAGATCTGGGTACCTTAAAGTTGACAGGAAGCATGTTTTTGGGAAACTTATGCTGATAATGGATACGTAATTGGAAGTTTTTATTTTTAACACAAATACATTTTGTAAGGAATATCTGCCCTGTCTTTATACTGTAATTCAATGAGAATACACCATGATCATCAATAATTTACTTGCTAATCTGTAGTCATTCTAAAAGTTGTCATCATAGTTTTTGTCGACTAAATTTTTTTTAAGTGGCAATAACTAAACTATGACCAATTAAAAAAGACACACGAAATAAAACTAAATCAGAATGTATTGTTATTTTCAGCCACTGATAAAAACTAAACTATGATGTTCACGTAGGATGAAATCCAATCACAAGTTCTTTTTGGAAGGTATCCAATCAAAAGTAATTTGTTAATCGTAAGGCGAGACAAACATTAAAGGTGCAGTCCGCAACTCTCAGACCTCTCTCCCCCTCCCTCCTCGCTGCTCTCTTGCTCTGCCTCTAAACTTTCCAAAGTCCCTCCCTCAGAGGAGCAAACAAGCTAACGTTAGTCCGACAGCATCATCACGGTAATATAACATGCTCTGTTAAAAGCATATTACTGCAGCCCTTCTCTCTCTCAATGTGCACACACCTCAGCAGCAGCAGCAAAAACACAGTGTCACTTACAGCAGCCCACACGGAGGCTGCTGCACGCACATGAACACATGCACTACAGAGTTCTAGTGTACCAATTACAAATCAAACATAATGTAAATCAAACAGCAGTAATTACCTTTCAAGCAGAAAAGTCACCAATTCCATCTTCTACTCCTTTAGACTATACTCTGTAAAAACGACAGCGCTCTAGCCCCAGGAAAGGGGTGGGAACTGTGAGCAACAGCTGTTAGACAGCCCTTCAAACACAATCCTGGCTCTGATTGGTTCTTTTTGCTCGGTCGCGGTGCATTCTGGCAATCTGCCAAAGGCAGCAGGCGCAGCAGGAGGGACTCAATGAGTCTGTTTTTTTCACACAAACTACTAGTTTCATGTAAAGCTGTCCTTACATAGTGATAGCTTTAGCAAATATGACAAAAAGTCACTTTTATAAGAGTTGCAGACTGCACCTTTAATTCCATTCAATATCAGGTTTATACATTGTAATTAAAGCTTTAAAAATGTGTATGACATAATGCTTATATTTCAGGCAACTATATCTGTAACAGATTTAATAGACTAAAATCCAAATGTCACTTAGTTGACTAAAACTAGACTAGAACTGAAATAGGCCTGATGACTACATTTTGACTAAAGCATTTTAGTCAAAAGACTATGACAAAAAACGTCTAAATTAAGACTGATTCAAACTTGAAAGAAGATGGTGGGTTCATATTCCCCCATGATTTTACATTGTGTTCTCCAGGGGTTCCAGTTTTCACTAGAACATAACAGAGGATCAATAGCTTAGCCATTAGCGAAACTAAAATAATGTGATAATTCAGTAAAAAAAAAAAAAATTACCTTTTTTTCAATCTGATTAAGACACACAAACAAGACAAAGCTTTAAAAACATTTCTTCTAGAGACAAAAAATGTACTTTTATAAAAACAGATAACCAATGAACAGTTAGAGTGAGATAATGGAATATGTATGCAGTGCAATAATAACCATGGATTAGAATTAGAGATGAATCTCATCAAATGAGTCTCCTTCCAGATTAATAAGGTTATTGTTAATTAATTAATGTTCATTAGTGTGCTTGATATCTTTTGTTTTTAGGACAACCTTCGTGTCAAGCCCACTCTGGGCTGTACCAGGAGGAGCCAGTGGGGGACAAAAGGCCTTTACAAGATCAGGCTTTGAGGTGAATCACAATTCAGACACATTAGGGATCACTTACCAGATTCCTTCAAAATAAATGCAACAGGATTCCCATGTAGGTTAGATTAAAAAAAAATGTTTTTATTATTATTATTTTTTATGCAAAGCTATTGCTTAATCAAATAACCAAAAGTATTTTGTGAATAACTTCATGTTGCACCTTGTGACTTTCTTCAACTTCTACATTTTGGAAAAAAAAAAACCTGAGTTTGAGAAAATAATAAAGCCTTAGAGAAGCTTTAATGACTATTGAAGGCATGTGTCAAACTCAAGGCCCGGGGGCCAAATCTGGCCCTTTAGCATCCTATTTGGCAAAGGTAAAACTTATAGAGAAAACATGAATCATTGTGTAAATTATCAACTAAGTCAGTCACAAATTTTTGTAGTTCTCACAGTTTTCCAATGCTTGTTTCACATGATGGCAGTCATTTTTTTTTTTTTTTTTTTTTATCTCAAATTGTTCTAAATTTTTCCAAAATTCTTCAATATTTCTCAAATTATTCCACGACATCCCCCCTAATTAAATACAACACATTTTATAATGTTTTTTTGTAGATGCTGCACATTCATACTGTATTCAAAGCTTCATTTAACATTTTGTACATTTGAATAACCTGATACTGCGTGGAGCGTCAGCAAAGGAGACGAAGCCGTGCACTCACCACGGCCGAACCGTGACGCTGAGCTGAAGGCGGGTCTCATCACGTCACTTCAGCCTCTCAGAATCCACTGTGGTGCTTCTCATCCACCGCGCGCTCCCACCCTGCAGGAGTGTGAGGTCATCATCAGGCAGCTTTATCACGCCAACAGCTTGCAGTCACAGGAGGTTAGTGCCAACCAAACGGTACACGAGTTCAATTCAAAGACGTCAATAAAACTTAATTATAATAGTCTTTTGAAATGATTCCATCACCCTCAACAGAGGTGCGACAGGAAAGTGTTTGACAGTAAGTTTAGTAAAGATTAGAGGTGAGTATTGGCAAGGATTTTGCAATACGATACGTATCGCAATACTTGGGTCACGATACGATATAATCGCGAAATATCACGATATTCTACCCAGTTAAAATTAAACGTAGAGATGAAAAATCAAGTTGCTGTATATGTTCATCAGAAGATATTGATCATTCAGAGGACAAACTGAGTCAGAACTATTTGCTTCAAAACATCCTATTTATTATTTAATATTAGTGTTTTTGCACATTTTCACTGTAAAAAGGAAAATGCAGTTACACACTGCCATCATAAAATAAAGTGCAACACGTTTCTTTTCACTGAAACTACTGTATAGAAGTCTCAAAGTAACCATGACAACATAATGACAGCATTGTAACAACTGTAAGTGAGAACATTAAGGATAAAGCACCCTGAGTTACTGACAATGCACAAAAATAAGAACAAATTTATAATTTCTCCTATTGTATCAGTTTAAACACTAAACTGAACAGATTATATGAAAAAAAAAAATGCCTGTACATACATAAATATTGCAGGCATTACACACTGCCATCATAAAATCAAGTGTATCAAATAACCATTGCAAAACATTGAAAGCATTGTAACCACCACTGAAATACTGATTAAGTATTTTTTAAAAATTGATTTTTTAAAATTAAAAAAAAATCGCCATATATCGTGAAATTGATTTTTTTTCACAGCCCTGGTAAAGATTTTGATTGTAAATTACACATGTATAATTAATATTAGTAATGAGATTTGTTGAACAGTCTTTCTGTAAAATACATGTTTTTTTTTTCTTTCTTTTGTTTTGTAGATTATTCGCATAAAAACTTTGCTGAGAGATATTGTCCTGAGCAGAAAAATCACCACAGAGCATTACATCCGAACCAAGGCTTACCTTGTTGATGGATTCAAGTATGGTTAACACGTTGGAGTCCATGCCTTAAAATATGTTCTTGTAAAAGTAAAAGTTGTGGTGATATTTTGATTTATTTTAACATATTTTTTTAATGTATGTCACAGGCAGCCGTTTGAAGAAAATAGATTTCCAAAACTTGGTCTTCGATCAGTCCCAGATAAATTGTACGTATATAAATCTGTCTTGTGTTTTTCCTGTTTCTCATGAGTTGTCATCAGTTGACGTTATTAGTGTTTATTGAGCTGCTTTTACATAAATAGTTCATATACTGACACCGGAGTTGTTTTTTTACGATGACCTTTGTGTTTCAAAAGGTATAAGGAAGTATCTTTTGTCGTTTGCAGGTCTGATCCCCCTTTGGGATCTGGAATTGTCCTTCCGGCCCTCAAACCGAGCCTAACTTCTACCATCGCCGAGCGACAGAGGCGAACCCGTGCAGTGCAGAGAGACCGTTTCAAAAGGACGATGCGGTGACTAAGGCCGAGACGCATGAAAACAGCAGGATGCTTTAGAACCAATCTGACAAACAGAACACTGGGTGTTTGTGCTAAGAGACAGGTTTGGTTTAGGATCTACAAATCTATAATTTGCAAAAAAAAAAAAAAAAAAAACAGAACAGCTGTTCCTGCTGTATGCCAAAATGTCTTCTGTGGGAGAAAATAACGCAACAAAAATCACTCAATATATACAACATAAGCCATAATATCATGACAATTGACAGGCAGGGAGAATAACCTGGTTTTCTCATATTCGCACCTGTAGTTGGACAATTAAACACTTAAGTCAGTATTGGAAATGAATGTAATGAACAGCCAACATGGCTTATTTGTGCATATGAGAGGCAAAGGGTGGACTCAAACTGCTATCTTATAGAAAAGTGTTCCAACACACATTGTGTTGCAGTTTGTTGTGTATTGTGTGTCCTCGGCCTAGAATAGAATGGTCCAGAAAGCCAGGAAAGCCACCAACCAACCATTGTCATGTTGGGCTATTCTAAAGCACGAGTAAAGGAAGAGAAAAGGTTTGAATGATAAACAGTTAATGGAATGTCTCTAAAGTTTCTGCATGAAGTTCACCGTACAATGGACTAATGGCTAAAAATTGGATTTTAAAAATGAGACCTAAACAAAGTTGTAAAGAGGAAATGTAAACTTGTCAATGCTGCCTTATTATTAATGGAGACCACTGTTTGTGTTGGCTAAATGGAAATCAATAAGAATAAAACGAATGCAAAGAAAGATCAGTCTTGTTCTATAAATGTCAGTATTAGTCTGTCCCAGGAGGAATCTGTTTCTTTTCCAGCATCTTTGTAGAAATGTGGGAATTGGCAGGCGTTTGCCTTTGGGATCCAGTGAGAGCAAACCTATTAACATTCAGACAGTGCTGCAGTGTTGAGAGCAGCTCTGTGCCAGCTGTAGCCTCAGGAGGCTTGGTCACTGAAAACCCCAGTTAGAACAGAACAGAACAGAGCAACGACTTCTTCACCCATTTGACTTTGAACACTGTGCAAAGACACCTTGGCTGCACAGAATGGCATACTTAACTAGCATTTTGATTTGTCATTAGCTGAGCTTCTTTGAGCAAACACACGATCGTTCCAAACTGCAATGAGCACCTTTGTCAGTGAGCAATATGAGGAAGCTTATGCAAGACTTTTGACCCTTTTACCACGTTTCTCCTATAAATGACCAGAACACTCTGTACTCATCCTCAAAAAGACTTATCCTATAATTAGCTTAAAAACAACTCATATTGGGCTTAATCTCATTGGAATACGTTCCTACAATTGGGAATTTAATTCAAACAAATCCCTTTATAATACATGAGCCGATCACAAGGGGTGCATGGAAACATGCATCAATTAATTTCTCTTCTAATCAATATGATAACCTTTCTCAAGGTACATGCAAATCCATTCCACAGTCAGCTCATTTATAATTCTCTGATTAAAATGTTAAATGAACAAAACAATTGGAAAAAAAGTTTGGAGACATTGCTTTAGAAGACTCAGAAACTGGTATGAAGTTTTAGATCTCTTTTAGACCATTTAAAGGATACTTGTACGAGTCACATACTGTGTATAACATGAAATGTGTTTGATGTGTTACCAATAAACACATCTTCTGCAGATGTTTTTGCTTTTAATTTTGAAACTCAGTTGAGGTTCTTTTTTTTTTTTTTTTCAAACCATTTTATACCTTAAAATGTGAGCAACCAGCACTACCTCGGGTGCACGGGCCCAGCCTAACGCCCAATGAGAGCTGGAGATGGGCATTAGCAGACCCTAAAAAAAAAGGTGCAGCCGGGTCAAAGAATTGATGGATGATGGATGGAATATGAGCAGCCATGTTCAGGTGAATGTGTCAAGTCATTGTTTCTAGTGCAGTGTTTGCATTTATTCACTGGCTTTCTTTGATTTTTCTCTTTATTTTGTTTTTGTAGTGCTTCACTCCAAATATTCTTGAATATAGTTTTATTTATTACTACGGGCTAGGCAAGAATGTGCGTTTGAGGTACATCAACTGCGATTATTTCATTCTATATTTGCTTTGTGAAAACCATAGTATCAGGATACTTCATATTGGGACTGATGAATCTGTGACATGATGGTTAGCAATGCTGTCCTTAACCTGAAGTGTAGAGTTATGGATTCAAACAGTTCTAGTCACCTATAGCAGTGGTTCTCAAATCTTTTTTGTCCCATGTACCCCTTTTGCATTTTTGTCAAATCATGTATACCCCACCTTCATATCATATAAGTACCCTCTCCATAATTTAATATGTGTATTCATTTGTGGAACAGCAGTGTGCTCTCCTAAACCCTTAACTGTGTCTCAAACGTTGGTTCCCTAAAGGCAGGCATACACTGTGCGATTTTTGGCTCATTTTGAGCCGATTTTCGACTCGTGCGAATATTTTGTGGGATCGTGCGAGTCTCTGCGTGATCGTGTGTCGTGCATCGTGTAGTATACATGGGGTCACGAGAAGCGATTAACACCTCAAGACCAGCTCCCGATCAGCAATCGTAGGGTTGTAAGGATTTCAAACATGTTTGAAATCTAGTCGTTCCTCGTGAGGGTATCGCACAGTTGAAGCAGTGCCACGGACCGGCTTACTATAAACGCTCACGCTGCGCATGCGCGAACACCGTCGGACCAATGTAACATTGACGGACTGTACTGCCCACGTCTGTCCAACCAGCTACTGGTCCATCACATCGCCGTCTTTTCTTTTTTAAAGCTCTTTTTGCTTAGATTTGCGAGCGTCTGTTCACTTCCGGGTTTTTCTTCTTCGTCTGTTTTAATGGCGACACTTCAGTGTTCTTCTTCTTCTAAGTTGTACGATGCATTTCCGGAAACAAGACCCCAACGTGTCGTGTATGAACGTACAGTGTGCGGAGTCAGATTGTGTCAGAGTGTCGGTACGTACAGTGTGAGAACATGCATCGTGAGCTGTGCACATTCCGGCTCAGCGTCTGAGTCGCACAGTTTGAGCTGGAGCTGAGTGTAACGATTGAAAAAAATCGCACAGTGTATCCCAGCCTTAAGACTTAATCTACAAATTCAAAACAATAAGTGCAATTAAAATATATATATATATATACCATGCAACTTTAATGTGAATACTTCAATAGTAAGTAAATAGTCTCATTTGTAAAATGTAGCTAATTATTGTCTTCCATTGTCAGGAATGTGAATAAATGGCCTCAACAGCATACAATGATCATGTTTCAATAAATTACAAGAAAATATAGTATTTTATTGAGCAATAGTACTGTTAATAATTCCAGCAAGTTCATTTTATTTCTTTTTGAATAATATGTTAGGGTTTTATTTATTCAGCCAAGTTGTCTGAATAAAAGAAACCTTAACATACTAATAGTACTGTTAGTTTGTGGTGAATTTAAATTTTTGCTCTTTAAAAAGGAAAAAAAAAATCTAATTTACTTTTATTGTTTATAGTAAATATATCGGTAGAAGTATTATGAGGTTGGAAATGCCAGGCAGGAGGTCTAGAGAAGAGGATACAGAGGATAGTGCAACAAAAAGACAAATAAGATAAAGTTCAAAGAAATAAAGAAAAACTTGAATATAAAATAATAATAATAAACTTTTATTATTATTCTTATTGTATATTCAGTTTGAAACTTGAAAAGCTCATACTTAGTTCAAGTCAAATAAATTAAATAATTAATAGTATTTTTTCGTTTAAAAAATGTCAATTTTGTGAATACAATACCTCGCATCGTAGCGCAAATCGTAGTGGTGTATCCCACCTCTACTATTTATATGCACAGTTCATACCATTAAATGCTACTTCCCATCTGCATTTCATAGGTTCTAAAACGGGGACAATCTATTATTTAAAAGGGCTACAGCTTCGATAATATCTATTGTTGATAAAATATTTTATAATAAAATATTTTCTCCTTCAGTTTAAGACACTGCATGCTAATATAATGACTGACACGTCCGTGACCATTTGGCCCCGCCCACCACCCTTTGTTCCTGCCCCTCCTCCTCGGGCGGCGGTGACGCGCACACTGAGCGGGACCTGCCCTCCCGTCGCCATTTTTCACTCCAGTACTCGGACTAGTGGTAGCGCTAGCTCGGCTGAAGGGACGAAAAGACCCGTAAGGTGAGGTTTCTAAAATAGGAGGATAGTCAAACCTGGGTTCAGCCCCTCGGTGGTCGCTAACTCTGGCCGTCTGGTCCTGCGATGCACGGGCAGGGAAAGGCAAGCCGCTGCCGTGAAACAGTTTTCTGTGTGAAGACGTGTTGCGGGCCGCCATTTTTTTGCAGCGTTCCCTCAAAAGTCAGCTCCGAGTCAAGAGTGGAGGACTGTGAACGCATTCATGTGACGCGTGTCTTACCCTGAGCCCAGAGAGAGACCTAAAGTAAGCGGGTTTGCTTCCAGTTTTGTTGGATACCGACGACCTGCGGCAGACATGAGTTATCTGACGAGAGGCCACCTTTTCCGCTCTCACAAGTGACACTGAGTGCAGGACACATTAGAAGAAACGCCTGGTGTTTTTCTCGGAAGGCGGAACGGAAAGAGGAAGAAGCCTCATTGATCATTTCTGTCATCGTTGGTGGGATTTTATTTCAATCGTGATCCATTTCTACCATTGAACCTTTGTGCTGTTGGAAACAGAAACACCGCATTATGCTCCAAAGTTGGACCTTGTGAGTCGCAGTCCGCCTGGTACACCACCTTTTTCTTTGTATCGAAACTGCAGTATTTCTGCAGAAATTCATCTGATAGATTCAAACACTGCGACGCTAGCATTGACCACCGGTCTGTCCCATTGGCAAACACTGTTTAACTTATTCTCCAGTGCTTTGTGTAGGCTTTCCATTCACACACAGACATGTCTACTGCACGTTTTGACTCGTCCGATCGATCTGCCTGGTACTTCGGACCCGTTTCTCGACAGGAGGCCCAGAATCGGTTACAAGGGCAGAGGCATGGCATGTTTCTGGTCCGTGACTCGTCGACCTGCCCCGGAGACTACGTGCTGTCAGTATCCGAGAACTCCAAAGTGTCTCACTACATCATCAACTCTTTGCCAAGTAAGAGATTCAAAATAGGCGACCAAGAGTTCGAGCACCTTCCAGCTCTCCTGGATTTCTACAAAATCCACTATTTGGACACAACCACGCTGATAGAGCCAGCTCCCAGGTAACCAAGTCTCCCATGCACGAAACCATCATGTTGTCAGAATTAAGTAGGTAATCTATTTATAGCTCAACTCAACCCACTGGCAGCCACTCAACCTAGTTTACCACTCGACCTACAACCTACCACTTGTACTACTAGTAGTAGTACTTAAATAACATTTATAATTAAAGGTGTCCCGATACAGCTGTTTCCACTTCCATTATGGTATCAGCACGAATCATACACACTTTTATTACTTATTTATTTTGTTGTGTGAAAAGTTAAAAAGTCTATGGGGTAAAAAAAAACTGACCCATTTACTATCAATTTGCGGAAAAAAGCCAAACACGGGATTGACACGAACTGTCTGAGCTGTTTATACACAGTTATGAATTACATAATTTTTAACCTTAAACATAATAATATTCAACAATTGAATAAAATATAAAACCTTTTTAAGGCCAATCAAAACAAGAAATTGTGCTTTTAAGTGCACTGTAACCACTAGTTGAATTTAAGTTAAGCACTGCACTCAAGGATCCTTCCTTTCGCTAATGTGGGTTCAAATCCCACTTTTGTCATATAGATTTATTTAATTTTAACATATTTAACACGACAAATGCCTTTACAAAAAAATAAATAAATAAACATTTTAGGGTATTTCCTGGGTTTGGGTCAAAATAAAAGGGTTAGGGATGGCTAAAAATAAATGAGCTAAAACACAACTGACGGAACTTTAAGTCACGTGGTGCACCTATCACGTCACCTAAACTGGCCATTGAGGGGCGCTCTGTATGAATAGACTGGCAGTTTATTCATATGTGTATGTATGAATAGCCCCGACCTAAAAATAATCAGGCATAGAACAATTTTGATCGTACTGTGACGGACTCTGATAATCTCACCACTGTCCACCACACATAACCATTCTGTCCAACCCCCGATCTTCCTCCACGACAGAAATCTCACTTGTTCAAACAACAATGCAGCCTAATGCTGCGTTCCAAGCAACTCGGAATTCTGTATTTTCCTACCTCCTACTTGAATAAATAGCTTGGAACGCCACCTGAAGTTGGCGCTTCTATACTTAGTAAAATCAAAAGAAATTCCAATATTATAGCGGTCAGCTATGTTTGAGATATTTTGACGTGCTGCTGCTAAACTCGGTTAAAATCGGAGATTGGAATTTTCAGCTTGAAAATGCTGAGTACTGATTTTTCTTAAATGCAGCAGTAGATGTTTCTCAGTCTGCTTGGTTCTCGTTTGGCAAATTCTGTTAATATTTACAATTATTAGGATAAATTCCCTCTGAACACACATTAGACCACATTATGTTATTATAGGATGTAAGGCTTTTTGCCTTCCTTGGTCAACAAAAACAGACCCATTGTTTTAAGCGTGTAAACATATTCTACAATCAAATTTTCACCTTTTCCTGTCATGGTTTTCTCAAGGTATCCAAGCACAGTAGGTGGCCCCATCCAGGCCGTGGTTGGCTCAGAGGACAACGTGGAGTATGTGCGGACTCTATACGACTTCACTGGCAGCGACGCGGAAGACCTTCCCTTTAAGAAGGGAGAGATCCTGATCATCCTGGAGAAGCCAGAGGAGCAGTGGTGGAGTGCAAAAAGCAAAGAAGGGCGAGTTGGAATGATCCCAGTGCCCTACGTGGAGAAATTGGTACGACCCATGTCTCACCCAGGCCAACCCACTGGGGGGTCGCGCAACTCAAACAGCTATGGGATCCCCGAACCTGCACACGCTCTTGTCCACGCCTACGCTCAGCCCCAAACGCCATCGCCGCTGCCCCCGGGCACACCTGGAGCTGTCGTCACTCCTCTACCATCCATGCAGAATGGCCCAGTCATGGCAAGAGCAATCCAGAAACGAGTTCCCTGTGCCTATGACAAAACGGCGCTCGCTCTAGAGGTACAGTATTTATTTTTTAATCCTTCAGATTATTCTTGTGGTGTTGCTTCTATTATGTATTGTCACGATAAACCAAAGAATTTCACAATACAGCTTTATGTAAGGTTGTTTCCACAAATATATTTATTTAATCACACTTAAAGATCAATCAGCAAAGGACAGCTGGTCTGCACCTTTCCAGTCTGAATCTTGGCAGGTCCAAATCCCGCCTACTGAAAGTGTGCTGCAATCACCTGCATGCTTGAAACGGTTTACGTCTAATCTTGTTCAGGCCAAGTTGTCAATCCTTCTCCTGACTGGTAGTGGCAGCAGGTATGCAGTAAAACCTATCCTACTGATGATTTGGAAACTCCACATGTTGACAATGAATTCTAGATGTGCTGGCTTACAGATTTTTACCTCCCCGTCAGACAAGATGGTTATTGCACGTTGGCATGTAACAAGACATTAATGTGGTTTATACAGTAACAAAATGGTATAATGTGGCCTGGTGTGTAGTACGTGTCTGCACTTTTTGGTTCTTAGGTTGCTCTGACCTCCATGGACCAGTGCTTCTACTTTTCTGTAGACACTTGTAGCGTTGGCTAGCTTGTCAGCACCTGACAAAAATGCCTACGGCTCTGCTGCTTTTTTCTAGCAGTGTTGGACCTTTCTGACGTTAGTACATCCTTATTTCTATATATACTTATAGGAAGACAACAATGGTAAGTAATAACAAGAATAAATGATCAAATGTGTTTAAACAAGCATTGCTATTATTGAATGTGACACTACTGTATTATCTTTGTTTGGACAAATGAGACCTTTTAATCCTAATTGGCAAATAGAAAGTTCATACTAAAGGTTAAAGCGTGGCTAACCTTTTCCACCAGCATTTACAACAGCAGAGTATTAGCTACAACACAAATAGGCTGGTAAACTGCATGCTGTTTTTAATATTTGTTACTGCCTTACTTTTATGAGTGTGCCTTCTAAGGAACCTCACGATTTAATTTTGATTCAGGGTGCTACGATTTGATTCATTAACAATTAAGATATTAATGATTAATGATAATGGATTAGTGGTTAGCACGTCCGCCTCACAGCAAGAAGGTCCTGGGTTCAAGCCCTGGGGTGGGCACTTGGGTCCTTTCTGTGTGGAGTTTGCATGTGTTGCACAAAAGAAATACATATATATTTCTTATATATATATGTATTTCTTTTGAAATATGATTACTGTTGCATTTGGTGATTTGAAATAAATAAAGATAGTGATACATTTGTTTCGTTACTTTAATGAATGAATACCGACACATATACCTTGTTTAAAATTTTGAAGTAGCCACAAAGTGAGGAAAAGAAAATAATTACCGTAAAATATTAGCTTGTTCAGCTAATTCAATCTGATCTAACACAATAGCTTATTCAGTAAAAATAAAGACTTTCAAAAAATGTTTTAAATGAGCAGCATAAATCCCACAAAAAATGTAAAATTTTTCTGTGCACAATCAAAGCAGCTTTAAAAACATAAAACCTACAATATCACCTCTCATAACACTTGTGGAGTTTGAGTTTTTAGATAATAGGTGGATGAATAAAAGTGGACAATGATTTATTAATGCCAGGGACTGTAAGTGCTGAGACAAATGTGCAACTACTCATCATTGTTGCTGTCTTCACTTTTTAAATTATTGTGTAAGAAACGAAGCTGGTCAACATGCTGTGCATGTGCACAGCGGTCCATGTTTCTAGACGGGTCACCGACCCCTTGAGCGAACTGTCGTGGTCCGGTCGCCATGTTGAGGCGCACTGAGGACAGTCCGTGAGGGGGGCAGGGACAGAGAGCGGAGAGGGCTCAGCGAGGCAACCATGTCCACGGCCCCGGTAAGCGGTGAGATCGGGGCAGGGCAGTGCCATGGCCACCGTGGCCCTTCCAGTCCACGGTATGTTTGAGCCTCTGCGCACAGCGGTGTCCGGACTGTCCGCACTCCTCTAAGCTTAAATACGTGGACGGTTATTACAGTTGCGTAAGCCGTGGGGGGGGTCATTGCTTCGTAGGGGAGCAAAATTACAACGCCTGGGGCCCTGTTCGACACTAATGTGTCGTAATATAATTTTCAATTGCTCCGTGGTGATACTGACCACAGTTTGGTGACACCACTTAGATTGCAATGACTCAGGACTGTCCCAGCTGCATATCTGCTTAACTTACAGCTGTGCTTTTGCACCCAATAGCTGCATTGTTTTTCCGTATAATGCACTAACCAACAGAGCTCTGCTGTTTTACTTTGAATGTGCTTGACGTGTTGGAACATGCAATGTAAAAATTCAGTGCTGTAAAATATAGCTCTGGGTTGTTAGCCAACTGATGAAGCAGCGATGATTTCAGTCCAGGTCTGCTGCCAAATCTTGAGATCAATGATTTGCCTCACAATACTGAGTATAATTGAAATATAGGTAATTTCACCCAGGTATTAAGGGATTGAGCATATCAGATGTTTGATTCTTAGGTTTTGTCCTCTTTAAATTCATTTTTTCCTTCTCTGTATTCTTTTGTAATCACAAAAAAAAACATGATTGCAACAACCTGCTTTTATAGATTAGGCAATGGTTGCCACTGTTAACTATGATCTGTTAATACCTGTTTTAAGTATTACGAGGGAGCTTCTATATATCTGTCACTCCTGTGGTTGCTACATCCAGGTATTGGGTGTTTCTTTCTGCATTCTTTTTTTAGCCATGTCTTGTTAAATTCCACACATGCATTACTAACTTCAGGTTTTAATAGTTATTAATATGGGCTTTACGCTATTAATCTAACCAGGTAACTTCAATTCCTGTTTAATTACTAGATATGAACATTATGTAGCACATTAATCCATTTTTAACATGTGTACCATAAATAGTTTCAGAAAAACTGATGAGTCATTCATGGCCGGTCCTATAGTTTTCCCATGAAGCATATTTGAATGTTTAATCCTTGTGGGAATATAAAGACTAAAATTAAAATAGGCAATGAGGCGATTCTGTTAATTTCCCCAAATTTTTTTGGAATACATGGAGTTTAGTAACAAAAGTGGACCAGCAGTTTCTCAAATTTAAAGAGGAGTTCACTTCCTCTCATTGCAAAGTATTGCTGGAGAGCGCTATGGTTTTTTGTGTGGGTACATCACTTTCTTACCACAATATAAAATAAATCATGCATGTAAGGTTGGAGGCTCCACATCAAGCGCAGTAGTTAATGTGTCTATGATAGCCCAATGCTACGCTACTAAACCTGGAAGTGAGAAGTGCTCCTTCTTCCTCGTTTCCAACAGCAGGTCTGTTGCACTTTATAGCAGCATGTGTTTATTGGTTCATTTAGATTTAGTTTGTTTTTCTCTTTTAAATAAATTAGTATATTTTAGCCGACAGAATATGTTTAATATTAAGATAGTTGCTCTTAATCTCTATTCTCTGACAATACACACTGTACCTGGTTGTCAGTGCAGAAACTGAATATTATTGAAACTGGAAGTAGTTCTGCTTTTATAAGAATACAACCCTTTTTATTTCTAATCGGCTAATCAAATAATTGTATAAGAGAACATTTGAAAAAAAAAAAATGCTTCCATCTCTTATTCAAAAACTAAAAGATTTATGTTGAACAGCTTTTTATTGCACAAAACAAATTCATTCAAGAAGAAATTACAGTCAGTATTACCTAAATTAAGAGCTAGTAAGCAAGAATGCTGAATGAAACACAACCAGTGTTTCACTAAAAAGTGCATTAGATGCCAAAATAAATGAAAACCAAACTAGCAAAATCACCACTTTTTGTAAGACATTTTGATTGATAGCAGTTTTTGGGCAATTGAGTTTCCATTTTTATGTCCAGTTTTTTTTTATTGTTGTTCATATAGTGGAAGTGACAATTTCTGGAAAATAAAGCGGAACATGCAAACAGTAAAACCAATTATTTTATAACTTAATGTTTTTATTTGCGTCCCTGTACTAAATCGTTCACCCTGCAGTGATTGGAGACCAATCAAGTTAAACCAAACACACACAAATATTGAGTTGATACCACTCTGTTCAGCTCTATTCTCTATTTATACATGTAGAATAAATCATGGGCTCCAAGCAAAAACGAACTAGAACCAAACACAAGATTGTGGAACGTCAGAAGAAGTAATGACTCATTATTCACATCAGACTCATCAAATTAATCATCAAGTCTTCAAATTAAATTAGGTTATGTCCTAGATATTCTACGCTTTGACATTTTAGATTTTTGCTTTTTTTACATCACTGCTGTCTCTGTCCTGTGGCGTAAAACTTTGAACTTTGAGGATGTAAAAAGGAATTATCCTAAATTCCTCTCCAGCATTTCTCATGATGTTAGTCATAAAGTACGTTCTCATCATCCTCTTCTTTGAAGAAATTATAATGATTTCATAGAAGTGATTAATTGATTGATTTTTTTTTTTTTTTTTTTAGAAAGAGATTTCACAGAAGCTTTATAATTGGGACATTCTTGTCAATCCAGAGTGTTCTCAATAATTCTGAGAAAACGTCTAGAACATGGATGTCCTGGAAGGCTGAGTTTGGTTAGTTATAAATAGCAGCCTCTGTATTGTAGTTTCAATCATGGCTTATGTTGGTAAAGTCTTTCTCTTTCTAATCCTGATGAAGAGCATATGGCTTTAACAGATTGGGGTCACAATGAACCATCTGAGTGATGGCACAAGGCTCCTCTGTCATCTGTTCTAAACACAGCATGGAGTGTCAGAGCAGATTTGATGAAAGCAGATTTCAACTGCTACTACAACAAGTAGAAGGATGGAATTTCTTTATTCGGAATAATGTTTAAATCAATAGGTAAATGTGGTTAGCACCACATAAATGATGTGAAGTGTGCTAAACAAGTTCAGTTTATGGTAGCTGATATACCGGACAATATTTTGCCTGATACCTAAATTTCTTGAATATTGAACCTGATCAGTAGGGCAATTCCAGTTTTTCATGATTTAATGTGTATGAAATGTAAATATTTGTCTTTATTTGGATGAGTATACGATTGATTTGTGGTATTTTCTAAAACGTCAAATTTGACTTCAGTGTTTTGTACAAAACTGTGCTATGTTGGCTTGTGGAACTTACTGGACTGTGACTAAAAAAAAGATTTGTTTATTCACAGGTAGCCTGCCTTGGCCATTTTTCATCCAAACCCAATAATAATTTTGTAGTGCCAATTTTCTTCTAAACACAGACCATTTATGATATGAATGTTAATCAAGCTTTGACCAGAACCCGACAAAGCAAAAGTGAAACTTGCAGGCCCAACAGACTTTAAGTATTTATATTCGTGCCCGACCTGAAACCGACAATTAAAACCAATTTTTTTTCCTCATATAAATGATATATTTATGTTTGTTTTAGTGGTATGCCTGCTTTTATTAATAAACAACTTTTAATGTCAACATCAGATTAGCGCACGTGGAAACAAACACACATCAAACACAGGTGCGCAGTGATGCGTCCCGCGGCGCCAGAGACAGCAGTGGATCTATTATCAAATATAAGGATAATCCATGTTCTTGTGCAGAAAAAGGATTGATTCAATAGTGGATGCTTGTGCTTCAAGCCTGTCTTAATTCGTTCCCTCTCTGATCTGATCTGAGGACAGCGGACGGCACTGACAGCTGAAGCGCAGCCAGCACTCACTCACACAGCTTTTGCTGGACATGTAATTTATTTAATGTCTGAACATGATTCTATTTGATATTTAATCCTTATCACCAATATAAGTGCATTGCAGTTATTTTTTTTTATGGTATTGAAACTGATACCGTTGCTGGTCGACCAATGGAAATCTGACATCCCCTAAACAAGCCACACTATAGAACTCACTGTTTTTCATCAGCACATTTGACCTAAGCTAGTTTTTCTGGTAAGACTGTACAGTTAAAAATACCTAGATTGATATTGTATATTGCCATTTGGAGAATTTTGGACTACATCACCCAGCCCTACGTGCTTGTATTGCATTAACTTATTTTTCTCGTCTCCTCTTCTTCAGGTTGGTGACATCGTCAAGGTAACACGAATGAACATCAGCGGTCAGTGGGAGGGGGAGGTGAATGGACGGAGGGGCCTCTTCCCCTTCACTCATGTCAAAATTATAGACCCCCTGAATCCAGACGAGAGTGACTGACCTTAAAGAGGTTTCCTCACGTACCCCAAACCTGCTGGCTGCCTTCACTCGTTCCCCCGCCAGTGTCACAGTTGTGTGTTTACCTGCTTGAGGAGGAGAGGGTCCGACTCCGCTATGCACCGTCGGCTCCCTCTGTCTTTAGCCAATTGTTGCAAGGCTTTCTGACTGTTTACAGCTTTTGGACCAGAACCCGCTTCACCAGCACCACTCTCTTCACCTCAATTGCCACATCCATTACTCATGTCTTGGATTCAGACAGATTAGGGGATTTATTATTATAATTATTATTAATATTGTTTTTTTATTCCTAAATTTTGTCCTTCATTTCAAATTTACTGGGCATCAGTGCAAGTGTATGTATGTGTGTGTGTGTGTTGACAGTAGACCTTTCATATGTAAGTGACAGCATGTTTCATTTAATTTGAGTGTTTGTTCAGTTTTGAGGTTGTGGGCCTTTTGAAAGTGTGTGTGTGTGTGTGCGCGCGCGCGCGCGCATTGTGTTAATCATGTGAGGATAAATGCCTATGAAATGTGCTATCCCTGTGGACTTGAGCAGAATGAGGAAATTAAGTTGTTAAGCAGCCTTTCAAACATGAGATCTTCTGTCGAGTCACAGTTGGGCCATTACATAATGTGCACAACCAACCACATCTACACATGCTTATAGAGTATAACAATGTGTGTGTCCGTGCGTGCTGTTGTCTAACAAACGTGGAGGATTTAGTTTCATAGTCCCAGTTATTCAGGTGGCCTGTACATAACACCTAATTTAAGTTGTTTTATTAAGAAAAAGCCAAATGATTATTAAGACAATCATTTGGCTTCATTGTGCCAAATGATCAACGTTCTTTTGTTGTGATACAGGGATTTTAAATGTTCCTCAGCTTTCAGAAATGTGTCCTTGATGGGGACTCCAGATTAGGTCCGTCAAAAGCACAAGTGCTTCAAAGAACTGATTAGAATGAGTCTCATTATTGTGTGTAATTATTCACATGTAGTTTCAACTATTAAATACATTCAGCTGTTATTGCAATGATCTTAAAAACCACAAGGATTTTAATTAAAAGAAAAAAGCACAACAATGAATTTTTATTATTGAATTGATTGTGGTCATTTTCAAAAAAGAAATAGTGTTAAGCTTTGTGCCCCATTAGTACGTATTGCTTTTAATTCAGATAGTTATTATTGGAAAGATCAATCATGTTTTGGAAAACTATTTATTGATGTATTTCTTTCTACTTTTCATTAACTGGTCAAAATAAGCAAAGATCAGTGTGATTTAAATGGTTTAAAATTATTGAATAAA
Organism: Gouania willdenowi; assembly: GCF_900634775.1. Classification (NCBI taxonomy): domain Eukaryota; kingdom Metazoa; phylum Chordata; class Actinopteri; order Blenniiformes; family Gobiesocidae; genus Gouania; species Gouania willdenowi. Next base: position 17,205,584 of record NC_041055.1, read on the forward strand.
TTACAGGTATAAATGAGACACACATTGTCATGGATATAATGTATTCTTGCTTTTCATTGGTAGTAAAGAAAATACTTTTTAGCCTCCTCAACATGCGTTCCACTAAGAAGACGTTCTGAAAACTGAGTAACATCCAGGTAGTGTGTGGTCGATCTGCTGCAGCGCAAATGTTTCTGTAGCTGCTATTTGCTTTTGACTCAGAAAACAACATTGCTTATAGGGTTTCTGGTTTTGCACCAAATGCTAATTTATCAAAGGTTCGGTTTAGAGTGCCAAGTTCTCAAATCGTTAACGCCTGTGTTTTCCAAAAGCTTCAGTTGGTGAAGCAAACTCTAATCTGACAGGCCTTAGGAGGGAAGTGTGTGTTCTGGAGGGGGATCCCACCAATGCCTTCATGGAATAAGATAAATGAGATTCTTTTGGGGCTTTGTTCTTTTCCACCTAGGATTTGAACTAGCATTGCTCCTTTAAAGGTTTGGCCCATGCACTCTGATGCAAACGAGTGTTGGAAAAGCCGATGAAAGCAATGGATGTTGGACACTGTGATGAAAGGATCAGTGAAGTGCCCTGGATTTCTGCTGTAAAATGACAAAAACCATCATCTCATCTTCGTTTTTAGCGTTGCTCAGTCATATTGTGCAGCTTTGAATTGTTTTCATTCTTTTGTTTTTACTCTGCTAATAAACTACGCGTTTTGTATTTGAGAATGAGTGATGTTATGAAATCAAAGTACCTAAAGTGAAATTTACAAAAAGGGAAAAATGCCTGCTGGTTGCCTACGTGCATGATCTCTCGGCCCGGGAGATGTTTATGTTCTCGGCAAAATGCTGCTTTATTGTCATTGACTTTCTCATTAGATCAAGGTTCATCATGTGTGCAGAGTAAACAAATAATATGGGTTATTCTCATCGAGCTTAATGAAAAGAAGAAATACACCCTGAATTAGTTTCTTTAATTTCTCAACATGGACATGCTTTTCCCCTGCTTCTGCCCTGTTTTGTTATGGCATTAACAGTATTACTGTGCTCTCATATTCTAGGAAAACCTGTCTCTTACTTAAGAATTAAAAAATTGTGCCTTTTATTTTCTTATACCATTTACATGTGTTAATATTTCCCATGGTGGACACCTGTGCTGGTGTTGACCCTTTATGTACAGAACAAGTAAATAAAATTTACGTCTACTTCTTTAAGCGCTCGTCTCTGGTGTTGTGTGTCGATGGCAGATGGTCGGAGGCGGAGGTGGAGGTACTCGCCGTCAACGTTGGTGTATCTGGAACAAATAGGACACTTCTGCGTGCTCTCGTTTTTGACAGTTCCAGTTTAGGTTCCGCCTTGGCCCTGGAGGAAGGAGCCAATTAATGAATTTTAATGAAGTGCTAATAAAAGCGCAGTAGCTGACCCCCAGATGGGGAACTAAAAACTTTTCAAGGGCGATGTTACATGTTGACGTGTTTGGTTCTTTTCTAAATAACCTTTGAGAAATGATTTTGCTGATATCGTCCATAACGGCATCATCAGGTCAGTGGTTGTAGGTATACTGTTAACATTTCAAGGATACATTTGGATCTTTAGCACAAAAGAATAGTTTTACCACCTTTTTATTTTTGTAGAGATGCTTTTATAAATACCCTACGTTGAAGGACATCAAGACAACACTGGATCACATGGTTGCCTTTTAAAGATGTGACTGAATAAGCAGTGATGGGATTTGCCCAACTGACTCAACTGCCTCCATTGAGTGTCAGGGCCAGCTTTAGGTCATTCGGTGCCCTAGGCAAGAGTGCACTTTAACCCGCCATCCCCAAATAAATGATCAAAAATAGATAAAGTTTAAAATATATTTATATACACTGTGTAAACATTATTTTTAATATCAAGACAAAACAGGCAATTCTGCCACACAATCGAGAAAAAAAAAACAAACTATTTTAAAAATGAGAATAATACACTATAAAACAATATAACACCTAAGGTTTAGTAAAATTTCCTGAAGGAACAACGAAGGCAATGGTGAAAAATAGAAAAATAAATGCAAAACAGTGCAATCAAATGCAAATTTAAAAATTTCAGTGCAAGGAAATGCCTACTTCATACCTGGCAAGTATCCCGTTTTGGCCGGGAAACTCCCGTATTTTACCCCTCTTTCCCGCCATCTTCCCGTATTAGTATTTTCCCGTAAAAATCCCGTATTTTAATGTAATAAATAAAAGATGCCTCACTGAACTGAACGCCGTCACTAGCCTCGCGAGAACTACCTTCTGAAGTAGCCTGAGTTCTCGCGAGATTAGTGCTGACAGCGGCAACAAACCCGGAAACAACTCAGAAGAGAGATGAATGAATGAAGACGTTCCGGCGAAAAAAACAAAGAACTGGTGTAAATATGTTGCTCGATGGGGCACAGTTACACGTTCTGTTAGATTAATAACTGAGATTTTAGCGTCTACCACAGCGGAAGGAACCACGTAAGTCACCGTGAAAAATCAGCCAATCACAAGCGCCACAAATACACACAGCTTTAGAAAGTGTTAAATAATGTAAAGTCTGTAATAAATATGTTTAATAAGTCATTAGTGAATACCAGAGAACCACATGAGTGAGCATGAGAGATTATAATAAAATATATAATGAAAATAAAATGTTAATGTCTAACTTAAAGACAAACAATGTGAAATTAATAATAAATATGCAATGTGTTGATTTGTATATAAACAGTAAGTATATTAAATAAACACATGTGTTTCATATACACATTTATGTTTTTATAATTTAGAAATTAGGGCTGGGCGATATATTATAGCTTATTATGTATCAAAATACTAGTTTTAGGAGTCGCTGCTTTTACTTCTCAGAACAATATGTAAAGCTCAGGTAGATGATTAATGAGTGTCACATATTGATCAGCTGTTTGCTAATAAATGTCCCTGTGTAGCATTTTGCATCAGCAAATTTAACCCAGAATTGTCTTTCTGGTCAGACTTTATTTGATAAAATTATCAAGATTTATATTGTATATCACCATTTTGAGAAAATCTATTGAGATATGAGTTTTGGTCCATATTGCCCAGCTCTAGTAGGAATGTTCACAGCATTTCAATGTTACAAATAGTGATGTAACGATTCACTCAACTCCCGATACGATTCGATTCACGATACTGGGTTCACGAAACGATTCTCTCATGATTTATTTTACAAAATGGGACTGTAGACAAATTTGTTTGTCTACAGTCCTTTTATTTTTCATTGTCAAAAGAATTCCTTGATAAACTATTCAAAACAATGCAATTTAACTAAAAAATAAATCTTGAATGAAATAAATAGAGGAATAATACAAATGAAAATGAAGCCTATTAATTTAAATTCTGGTTCTATAATAAATAATGCAAAACTGCATAATAGTTCTTTTTCTTTTTAAAAGTGCAACTGAAAATGTATTTTGTGCCTTAACAATTGGACTTTAAAAAAAAAAAACGTGATTTCACTGATTTACGTCATATTTGTTTGGACCAGCAGAGGGCGCTGGTAACCCAGTGGTCGGTTGACATGCAGATATCTTGCAGTGAAGAAGAGAAGCTATGCTAGCAGACAGAGCTAATAGAAAAACGTGACTTTTACAGATATGCAAGTAATATTACAGATATTCTTTCGGTGCTAAAGGGGTAATGAATCATTTATTAACATATTTAAGAGTAGAAGGCGGCCAGAAAGAAAGTATTAGCAGACTCCGCCCGCCGCCTACACTTGTGGTTAAAAAAAGTACTGCGATTCAATTTTCAGAAAATCGATATCAACCGCGATATCTATGAATAGATTTTTAACTGCCTTACGATTAATCGTTACATCTCTAGTTACAAAGGTCGACCTACCAGATTCTAATCACATAATTGTATTTAGTGAGTGGTTGACAAGTGGGTATTTTAGATTTATTGTACACTTGTCTTAAAATATAAGAGCTACTGCTTGGTTGAGCAGGTGGGACGGCTCGTAGTGGGCGCCAGAAAATTTCCCTTATTTTCAAATTCAAAACTTGACAGGTAGACTCTACTTTCCTGTTTGGTTTTACTAGTCAGTAACACAAATCTTAAAACCAAGGAACACAATGTGCAAACAAAACAATAGAATAAACATAAAATAGAACAAGAATTAAATATGAATATGCAGAAGATCAGCAGGTAAAGTAACAGATTAAGAGAAAACATGTATAATGATTGTAAAGGGTGTGTTTCACATTTATTATACGTTTTTAAATTATCATTATTATTTGGGGTGTTTGCAATTTGGCACCCCTCCAGCAGATGGCGCCTTAGGCGGCCGCCTGTGTTGCCTTTCAGGAAGGCCGGCCCTGGGGAGTGTCGCTAAACAGGAAGCTTGTTATCTTACACTCATGCTTGCATACAGTATGTATTCTAATCAGATTGTGACTTAGTTGTAATGGATGTAAAACTAATTCTTTCAGATAATCTTAATGGAGACGAATGCTGATGGATTGGACCCGTGTATTTTTACACTGAAGCCAATAACCACAGTGTGGTGCAGTGTGAACCTTATTGGATGACAAAAAAAGAAACATAATGATCATCCAGATATGTCATGTTAATTTGGCCTCATTTCAATATAAATATTTTAGCCCAGCTTGAGTGTTTGGTGTTAAAATCTGGTCCAACTGTTTGCGTATTTAAAAAGCATCGCTTCACACATGTACAGCCTGCTTGACAACTTGGCCAGAATGGAAAGATCCCAGCATTTTCTATGGAAATTAGTGCAATTTTACAACATTGTGTCCTAACCTGTCAGACATTGGCAACTATTGGCCCTGGGACCACATTTGTAAGGTTCGGTAAATGCTTAAAAAGTCTCCAGAAACCCACAAAATGACAGAGAAATACATAAAACCACAGCAAAACACAAAATGACAGGAAATTAATACACACACACATATATATATATATGCAAAATGACTCCCAAAACACAAAATGACAAGCACAAATAAAGTGGTCATTATTCTAATGTTGACATGAATGTTGATTATGTTGCCCTCGGAACAGGCAATCACAATTTTTTGGCCCCAATTTTTTTATATAAGTTGCCCATCTCCAATCTTGTACCTCTACTATAGGAAAGGAAAGAAAAAAGTGAAATTGGCAATTTACTAATTCTGGTATTCTCTTTTAGAAGTTTATTTTGCATAAATCCGTTAACAATCTACTTGTTATGGTGGTTTTGGATGAATGAGCAGGGATGGAGTCAAGATTGGTTGTTTGGTCAGATGTGGACACAGGGTTTTTTTCTCAAAGGTTGCAATAGACAAACTGGTCTGGGATTCAGAGGTTAACCAACTGGGAAAGTGTGTCCCTCTAAATCGGCTGCCATTCTGTTCGCTCTCTGTTTATTGTGCACGTACCTTGGTGTGCGTTATGAGTTGCTGCTTTGTATCTGGTCTGCTCAGGGCAGTCTGACCAGGAGAAAGAGTTCTGTCATTTATCATATCACTACTTACAGTATACTCATTTGTTCACTAAAAAACCTTCAGTTTTGTGTTACATGCAGGGTTAAATTGTCATGAATGCCAATCGATGTCCATCAGTGAACTGTGATGACCCTAATGGATCAAACTTTAGCTAAGTCTGACCACCTCTGGGGCACGTTCTCTGTGTAAATGGATGAGTGGCTGCTCGATGAGGGCTTCCCTGCAGTCCATTACTAACTCTACCCTGCAGCTGCTTGTTGTTGCTGAACCAATGCTTTATTTGTACTGTATATTTACAGTTTTTCACACAGATTCTCTAAATTATATCAAAATTTCACCTCTTTGCAATTCTCAATCCCTACAATTTAAAGCAACCAAACTCTGTTGTAAATCATTATGATGTGTTTTACTACTACTAGTGCAGTGCCCGTAGGAAGTCTGTATTCATACATGCAAGTTAGCATTGTGCACACGCTTCACTATATATTGTGGCAGCCAATGAGGAGGCTCCTTCGTGGGCTCTGCTCAACTTGAGGAGAGTTGAGTCTTTCGTCTGGGTCAAGGGAGTGCGGACGAATTTCCGCCCCCTCCTGTAGCCTTAGAAACCCTCGGCTAAAGGTGACTGGGATCCTTACAAAAGGGAAGCGGATGAATTTTGCGGGGCCCAAAAAAAATTCAAATCAGCGGTTCTCAAAATGGGGTCCCAGAACCCCCAGGGGTCCTCCAGCCATAGCTTGGAGGCCATGAAATTATTTTGAAAAACACTGTATTACGACAAAAGTATATAACTACAAATGGGGACCAATGTTGCAGCAATAAAACAAACATACTTTACATGTCCAGTATATGAATACTGTACACGACGCACTGCAGTATCACTGTGAAGTGTGATGGCTGTCTCAATGGCTAAACATCTAGAACATTAGTACTTCATTTTTTCTCTTATGTAATTGTATAATAATAATAATAATTCTATATTAACTCTGATATATAATACAGTATATGAGGTAATATATATGTATTTATATATATTGACCCATAAGGTTCCCCGATGCCCAAATCTATGAAAAATATTGCTTTTCCAGGTAAGCTGTGCGTTTTCACATCCAACACTGTATACAGAGCAGCAGCTCCCTCCATTCATATGAATTTGAGTTCCTCAAAACTATTCATCAAAACACTCACAGGTCTCATGAATTAACATGACATCATATTTGTTTTTGACTAACTGCATCATCATTCTTTTAAACGCTTAGATCAGTAGTGTGATCATCCATGTTTCAGTTGTTCTTGTTAGCGTTTTCAGATACTTTCGTGTTCAGTACCTGAGATTTCATACAAAGAGACATAGTCAGAGGTTTTACTTTGAATCAATCAATCAATTTATTACAGAAGAACAGAAATTAATCAACAGCAACATCAAATGGTAAACACACACACACATTATATAGGTCAAAGCATAGATTTCAAAAGTTTCTATCTAACAGTATTCTTTTAATTAAAATGGTTTTACATTGAGAAATCAAACAATTAATTCATTGTAGTTTGTTAAAGATGACATTTACTGTTGACTTAAAGCAATACAAATTATGTTCAAGATTATTGATTGAGTCATTATTATCATTTAAGGGTCTATTGTGTCTGCTTTATTTGATTTATTAGGTATATGTATATGAGTTGTTTAATGTGTATTAAGTTTCATATTTTAATGTAGAATTATTCTTATTTGTTAACTATTTAGATTTTGTGCATTTTGCTCAAACTGTCTTTTTTAGTGTTAATATTTATATCTGATTTACGTACCTGTTTGTGTTGTTGTTAGATTTAGATTCTGAAACAGTTTGTTCCAAAAAATAGGCTTTGAGAAAGTTGACCTGAATAACATATTTTATCATGGGTAAATAGGAGCAATTTAAGGAACCTGGATCTGAGAATACGCGTAGGAGAGAAGTGTGTAACTGCAGGCACGCAAAAAAAAAAGCGCTTACGTTCAGACGAGAGAAGAGAGCCCTTAACGAACAGTAGCCTCAGGAGCATGTGGAGGATAACATTCACTCCCTGTAGTAGAGATGTAAAAGCTACTTGTGGAAGAATCTCATCTCCGTAGATTGGTTTCCATTACAGATTTTTGCAAAATAAAAAGCGATATTTCTAAATGTTGACGAAGTATAATTGCACTTTGAACGCGTTTCCATTGAAGGTTGTTTTGGGGAGGAGCCTCGTAACTCCTGTGAAATCTCATCCCGCGAGACTTCGCCACAGGAAGACGGATGCTCCAAACCTCTTTATAACTCTTCATATTCCTTTGTTGTTTCACGTCTAATGTGGCAGTAATCATTTTAGGAAAGTGTCTATATGTACAGTTGCCGTACGGACAACCCCTGGTGCTATTGGTACGGTTACCGAAGTACGTAGCGTCTTAGGGTTAGGTTTAGGGTAAGGTTTAGTCTTAGTCACGTGACCTATACTGGCCAAATAGGGGTGCTGCGTACGGATAGAATGTCGGTATATTGATACGGCAACAATACGGAGAGCCACTGCCTAATTTTAAAGTATAATGCTTAGAAATGTCCCGGTCTCCTCTTCTGTTTACACGTATCGAATTACGTTTTCTCGGAGAGAAGTGGTCACGTGACCATGTACGTCACGTTCTGACACGTGTATTTGCGGAAAAAGCGTTTCCACGGCGCTTTTGCGACCTCATTTTTTCAGTGAAAGGAGCAAAACTGCAAACAGCAGAAAAAAACCTTTTGGAATGTTTTTCATGGGCGCAACCCACATACTGAGCTCTGCTGCTCTGCTCATCCCCCAAACTCATGTTCCTTTAATATGGGGCACCTTTTAAAAGGGAAACAAACTTTTTAACGGTATATGGTTGTTTTTTTGCTACAAATGTCCTTTCTTTTCGTGTTAAGTTTAAATGAATCCCTCCCTTCAGGGACTGGCGTCAGCTAACATTACTAATATCTCAACTAAAGCCTGAGTCAACTGAGTGATGCAGAAGCTATAACTGATGCAAACTAATTGACCTCGTCTGTCTTCTATTATTAGTTTTACTATACTAATGTGAGAGTGAGCAAGCAGTAAAAACCTGACCAAGCTGAATAATAGAAAGAGGTTCAAAAACCAATCAGAATGCTGGATTCATTATCGTCATTCAAGTCCTGCGTGATAACCCGCTTATGATTTTTGTTGATCTGAATTACAATGTATTACATTGTGGCGTAAACGTGTGTAGAGAGATTCTTCTGCAGCGTCTGCTCCCTGAAGCTTCCTGAGTGTCCCAGATTCACTCTCCCATCACAGACTCATGAAACATTTACAGCACAGACGTTTCTGCCTTCTGCCGAGGAAACACGCCAGACAATGAGTGAGTTTTCACACTAACTGTCAGTCATGGTTTCCTCAGGTCACACACACACACTCTCTAACACTGCCCACGGTCACCTCATGGTTCCCACTCACCTTTTTCTTTAGTGTTTCCACTTGTCAAATTGTTACTACTAAAATATTCTGTGTTGTGATTGTATCCTCTGGCTGACTTCTCACAACTATGTAGCTGTAGCAGGTTATTCCTAGAACAGCCAAAACATGAACCCACCCAGGGCTTGTGTAGCTCAGATACCTTTCATGTCATCATGAAGTGAAGAGAAATGCACTGCAGTTTTTGAAGCATTATAAACAGCATTTCATTAAATGGTGATCGCTGGTGAAGCAAATATATTTAATATATTTTCCATTCTTCTTGTAAAAATGTCCAGCTCATCATGCTGTTTTAGTTTTGTGTAAAAGTGTGACTTCGTGACCTTTGGTGTGCAGAGAGGTGAACTTAATTTACTTGGCTTTAAGTGTATATCAAACTAATTCAAAAGCCAGATTTCATTGTTATTAATCAGTTTGCACAAACAATACATTTGAATCTCATTTTAGAAATCTTTATATAGGGTCCATGATTGGAATTTATCATATTTACTTTGATAAAAAAAAATTAATAATAGGAAAACATATTATGCTATTTTTCACCCATCTCCATTTGTTTTCAAAAACCCCAAAACATAATATTTGAGGTTTATTTTAGCCTCTAAAAAGTCACTTTCTGCGCAGTTGTCAAAATGCCCTGTTTTGGGGCATACTTATGCATATTCATGAGTGGGCGTGTCTATAGATGCTGACTTCATGTCTTGCTCTTTTACGAGGGGGGGAATCAGTGATCACCAAAGCAAATTTATTTTCTATCCACACACTTATTGTTTTCAGCCAAAACAGCTGCACATTACAGTAAAACACATGGTTATTTAAGCGGCTATTGTTATTGTGAGTCCGTCTCAGCGCTTCAAGGTCCGTGTTTATCTCAGCAGCAGTCATTTAAACAGTCACTGGAGTGTTAAGCTGCGAAGACACTTTCTCCTCCTCTGCATTAACTAGTAATGCTAACTGTATTACTAATTAGCGGATGCAAACTAATAATGCATCCACTTTAGTAAGACACCTGTAAATTCAACTTGTTACCCACTACGAGCCAACAACCCAAAACTCCCCTTTAATTTGTGACCAAACCAGTGAGTGTGAAATACTTGGTGATTTTAGCTTTACCAATACACAATATTCTATGATGTTCTTTGTCATTTCCCCCCTTCTTTTTACTCCGAAATCAAGCCAATCTAATCAGACCTAGGAAGGTGTAAATGTGTCTGATACTGGAAAGTGCTTTGGATGTAATTTAAACACTGTATAAATCCAGTCCATTTACCTCAAACACAAGCTACGAAAACAATTGGCACAGTAATTTTTATGTTAAAAGTCCCTAATTCACAACATTTTTATTGGTTTGTACCGCCTTAGCTGTAACTCATGCCATTTTAAAACAGTCAAGTTTTTTTTAACTCTAATCCTAAATGAAACGTGCTGACCCAAATGTTCTTGCAACTGCAGGCATGGTGGGGAATAAAAACCTAAAACTGCTAATTTAGCTAGCATTAGCAAAAGTGATAGCCTACTAGCAAACAACACAGAAGTTGTTGATAACACCCACCTCATCCCCCCCATTTGCAACACCACCACAACACCTCAGTGTTTAAAAAACTTGTCAAGTCCTGTTACCATTACCAACCATCTTGAATAATACTACTTTGAAAAGAACACCCCAGAAATATTAGCAGAGGTTTGTGCAGTATCATGGTTTATTCACAATGCTACTTTTAGGCATCTGGAAAACAATTTTTTAAAAAATGACCTACTTCTAATCTACACACATGATAAAACTGTTTTTTTTTTTTTTTTTTTTTTTAATTCATTCATTAAATCGGAGACACTTTTTTTTTTTTATAAAAAAAAATGTTTGGCCCTGCAAATCACACATCTTGTCTAAGTTGGCCTTGCATTTGCCTCGAAACGACAAAGATACATCTCAAAAGAATCACATTGTAAACATATTTCAATATAAGCAAACCACAAAAACTGATTAAAAAAAGCCTATTTTGTAAAACTCTGAACAAATGTGTAAAACATTGACTCTGGACACTCACAAGTAAAGCGTAATAGTGTCTTTCCTTCACAACAGAAACAACAACAATCCTCCAAAAAAGCTTAATTACTTTGCGTCAAAGGAGCTGACCAGTGGGAATAGGAGAAGAGTGGAAACTGGCTCCAGTCTCCTGGGTTATTGCTGTAGAAGCCATGGTTTTGTGGGCCATGTTCATACTTGGAAAATGAAGGATGGATATAGCCTTGGACTGCATCCGTGTTATGGGTCACGTGAGGAAATCTGGGATACGCTGAAGGCCTGTAGACAAAAACAAAGAAAAACAATACTGTAAGAAAACTTTAGGCTTTTTTTTTTTTTTTTTACTAAATTGAAATTTCATGTCATAAAATGAGTCCCTTTGCTGTGCTTTAAACATCTGACCTGTAAAGTGGGTGTGCCACAGATGAAGGCACCAGCTGCTCCTCACAGCTGTAATCATCCTCGTGCATCTCTGGAGTGAAAGCGTCAATTCTCTCAAATGTGTCCTGCTCCAAAAGCCAAGAGGAAGGGTGGCCATCTTTGTGTGGCTGCAGAGACGAGACATGGTTCTTCTGTGTGTGCTTCATCTGACAGGGGAGAGGCGTCCTCTGTGGGCCTGAGGTGGAAATACAACATTTGGTTGCTCGAAAACAGAACTATAGCACAGCGAGGGCCACAAAAATGTTATTGTCTGATACAAGGGCAACATCAACATACGTCAGCTTTTGCAATAATGACCAATCGGAGCATTAATACAGTTTTCCTCGCTCATTTGTATGCTTTTAAGTAATATTATATTCTACGTTTTTAGAATAATTGTATGTTTTTTGTTTTGTCTTCGTGTCTTTTTAGCATCAGGGTCATGTCAACAAATGGCCCACACACTTTGGTCTCAAAATTCTGCAATTTTTTTGAAAGTGTTCCGTGATTATTCAACAGGCACACTGAATTTTTAGTTTGATCAGATGAATACTTCGAGATTTTGTCAATTTAGTGAAGGGGGTATGTCGATTTTTGTGCAATCTTATTTTTCTTCCATTTTTAGCTTCCAGGAACTAAACCACATAGGAAACTGAAATTTGGAATAGTAATACAACTTCACCTACTTTCTCAGAATATACAAAAATATCTGCTATACATTCTATCTGGTGTACATGCCAGCCCCTCAAAATTGGAAAAAAATATGTAAATAAATTGTTCAAATTTTGAATGATTAGTCAGATAAATTATGGGTTTCTTGGGTGACAGTCTCTTAAAATCCAAAAAAACATTTTTTTTTTTTTACCATTTTCATTCGCCCATAACGGCAGATTATGTTTTAATTTATAATATTAAAGGTTACTCTTTCTTGGGAATAAAAACTTATTTTTCTTTATGCGACTTCATCATCATTTTATATTTTAATTTAGTAGGTGGAGTTGTATTACTGTACCAAATTTCAGTTTCCTATGTGATGGAGTTCCTGAGATATTGGAAGCTGAAAATGACGCACAAAAAGCGACACATGCAATATCTCCCTCACTATATTGATGATATATCTCATCAACAAAACAAAAAAAAAAATGATACTGTGCCTATTGAATAATGACAGAATAACTGGTCTAAAAAAATGCTGTTTGCCAATAATTCTTGCAGCGTAGCGGACTTTGACTGTATCAGCAATACAATGATGTATGGGTTACCTGGTAAAATGTTGTCAAACCCTCTTTTCAGGGACGAGGATTTTACATCTGACTTTCTGATGGCTTGCAATCTAAAAATAGAAAAAAAAAGTTTGTTAGGAAATATATCAATTTTGGGTTGAGAATGAGTTGCTTTCTGAAAATTAAAAGCATTAAATCTGGTCCAAAGACCACCACATTACCCTCTGCCATGGGTGTGATTGCCTCCTTCCCTGAAGCCTTTAGCGAATGGATTGTGCTCGATCTTCAACTTAGTGATCTAAGGAAAACCATATTTATACAATCATATCCATAATGTGATGTATTCATGGTGCAGAGGACAGTACGGAAGCCCGTTTCCACCACAAAAAAAAATAATCACCATAGCAAGTCATAATTACGAGATACAAACTGACTGTTACCATTCTTAATGACACTTTGAATCACAGTTCATTCAAAACACAATGTTGCTGTTTATTCAGTTCTTAGAATTCAACACGGTGCAGTCCAGTGTAGAACTGTGGTTCTCAAACTTTTTTTTTGGCTCAAGTACCCCTTTTCTCTTATCTGAATCCAAGTACCCCCTTTGTCTGACTACAACATTTTGCTTAGAAAAAATTAAAAACAACTACTGTAGAGAACATAATGATGGATTGAACGAGTGATAATATACATTTTAAAGAATCTCATTTTGTAAATACGTGGAAAAAAAAAAACAAGAGAGTATTTAGTGCAGTTCCCAACCTTTTTTTTTTTGCATTGTGACCCCACATTATGATATGAAGAACTTCTGGTGACCTCAAAGAATTAGTTTTTGATCATGTCTGAGCTCAGATAAAATACTTTACTGCATTTTAGTTGAACTAGATTTATATTTCACAAAGCAAAAGTATAGAAATACAGTTTAAGTTTTCAGGCGACCTGATAGGTTGAAAAACTGATTTATTGGCTCCTGAATAGATTTATTTCTATAGATGTCTAGGGTGGGACCAAAACTGACACTTTGTTAATTTTCCACTCTCTCAAGTACCCCCCGTATTGCCATCACGTACCCTTATTTGAGAAACGCTGGTGTAGAAAATAGTGGACGTGCATATATACATCTTTATTGCAAAAAAACAAACATAATTCTCATAATTATGACTTTCTATCATAATTCTGAATTTACTAAATCATAATTATGACTTTCTATAGTGATAGTTTTTTTTCTCTTTCAGTGGCAGAAACAGGCTTCCATAGAACAGAGTTTCATACCTTTGGGTTCTGGTAGGCCGTGACTGCAGTGAAGACAGTCTCAAGGAGTCTAAAGGTCTGCAAAGAAGACCATGAAACAGTGTAGGGACCATCTGCTGGGATCACATGTATTGTTGGGCAATAGCGATGCATGGAATGCAGGACAATCTGGAGAAAAAAAATAAATAAAGAGAAACTGTGAAATTTCAGTAATTTTGAGGAAAAAAAAAAAATCTTTTCAATCTAAGATGCGTCCTACATGACCGCTTTGATTCAAAGTATTGTTGGTGAGCTTCATCTTGAGGAAGGACAGTGGCTGCTTCATCCAATGCTTCCCCAGGGCAGGAGAATCTGGGTGCTTGTATGTCCGACATGGCGGCTGTGGCTCGCCCTTTCCTGCCACTTCCCACTGATCTTGTTTCCACTACAAGTGAAAACACAGAAGCACAATGCATCAGGACGTGACTGATTGGTCTCAAAGTGAATACAAAGACGTGACGCTTTCCTCACATTTCACTTCAATGCAGACCCTTTGTTCACCCATGTTCCAAAGGAGCAACATTTTTCACAAAATTAAAAAAAAAAAAAAAGCTCTACATCAGCACTTTCTTTTGTTTACTGAAATGTGCTAAAACGTTGTTTGGCGACCCTGCAAAAAAAAACAAAAAAAAACCAGCTGCTGTGAGGCTGTTTCTCATTCACTAATTGCAAATGAGTAGAAATGCTAATTGATTGAGTTTCCAGCTGAGTGTGCACAAACAGGAAGTACTGCAAGGCCTTGATATGAGGTGGTGAACAACCTCACAGTAAGGTTAGTGAAATTACACTAATATCAGTATTTTGTGTGAGTGCAGGTTGTGCATTTGTGTTGTAATTCCACACCTTGTATTTGAATCCATCAGCAGGAATCATTTCTAACAGCACCATGTATTTGATATGAGGCTGAAGCCCAGTTAGGCTGACCCTGCACTGTGGGAACATCCTCCTGTGAGCAGAAAAAAAAAAAACACAAGTCACATCATGTATCTGTATCTTCACCAAGTCTCGAGCTCTTGGTTATGGATGGATTGTTACCTTCCATGTTTTGTGATGATCATCTCTGTTCCACTACCATGGAAGGCCTTCCACAGATTGGCGTTCTCCAGGGTCGCCTTGATGAAACTTTGCTGGGCCGAATGAGCTGACATAGGGTTCGGTGGCATGTTTGAGTCTGGAGGGGGTTATATATATATATATATATATATATACAGTATATATATCACATTCTAAGCACACATGATTCTTCAAAACCAGTTGTTTTACCTCACTTTGACCAAGAAAAACAAACCAGATTTTTTGCATCACCTTATTTCAACCATGCCCATGCATTTTCATGTTTTACCTAATTAAAGGACTCAACTTACCTGTGATGTGTTGCATGATCCTGTTTCTTTTTTTTTGTCCTCCACCAACAACCAGTAGCTGGAAGGTCTAACACTGTTGCTCCTCAGGTATGTGGCTTTGAAGCTACTGCATGCCTGCAGCCTTGAATTGTTTGTGTTTTTGGCCTTGAACACGATTGGCCAGGTACAGAAAAGGTGTGGCCTGATAAACCAATGGCTGTGCTCAGTGAATGGACAGACAGGTGAGAATGGGGCAAGTAAATTTAGTATTATACAACTCTGTTTTTTTTTATTATTATTTTATTTTTACACTATAGTAATATGAATCATTTAATTATATTAATGAAATCAGAAAGGAAGGGCAGAACATCAGAAAACAAGAGGACAAAAAGTTTTTTTTTTTCTGCTTACTGTAGTTTTAAGCCATTTAATTCTACACAAAGTGTTACAAAAGCACAAAAAACAACAACAATATTATATTTGCTGAATTAATGCTCTGCGTTAATACTAAACACTACATGAACTTTGGACCTCAGATCAGACAATCACATGTGTTGGTCCCATCTCTGATTTGAATGCTAATATTTCACAACATCTATGAATATTCACCGTGGGAGTTTCTTTCCATTGTGCATTTTTTGTTGCCCTTTTGTGTGTTTTAAAAATTATTTGATCAATTGTGTGTTTTTGTTGTCATTTGGTGTTTTTGTTAACATTTTGTGTGCTTTTGGAGTAATTTTGTGTATTTTTCTATTACTTTGTGTATCTTTGTTGCCCTTTTATGTGTTTAAGGAGTCATTTTGTCTGTTGTTGGTGTGTTGTAGTCAACAATTTGGGTGCTTTTAGAGTCATTTTGTGCATTTTTCCATCACCTAGTGTTTCTTTGTTGTCCTTTTTGTGTGTTTTAGCTTTCTTTTTGTCTATTTTTGTGTTTTTGTTGCTGTTTGGTGTTTTTGTTAACATTTTGTGTGCCTTTGGAGTAATTTTGTGTATTTGTTTTGTCATTTTGTGCATTTTTACTGTCCTTTTGGACTTAAAACTAGACCGAGGGCTTTATGTGGCCCCTGTCCGACTCAACAGAAACATTATACAAACACATGTGCATGCATAGAGATAACGTGTAGGTCTTGGTTGTGTATTGAGATCTCCAACAGTCAGACTGGGGTTCATTCCAGGTCTGCGTGGCCTCCCCTTGCATACCTCCATACACTGTTACCTCCCTACAGTCATCCACCTCCTGCTGGGAACCGTTGGCAGGTCGTTCAAACGCATACAAATGAAAAGAAAGGTTAGCATGACTTTGATTATCTAAAAAGTAAATTCTAAAGAGTCCAGAAAGTTCCAAATGCTTAACACCATCAATGACAAAGAACCGATAGGGAGGTGATGTATTTAGAATAACAAGAAGCTGAATGAATGACTGTTTCTGATCAGGATTAGACCGTGAGTTACAGAAGTTGAATTTGTAATCTGCTCCAGCTGAAGGCATGTTGAAACACTTCTCCTCTGTCCAAATCTAGTTCAGGAGAGAAATTGGAATTCAGTCACTTCCAGCTTTTGGCTTGTGTTACGTCCCCCATAATGAAACAGAGAACCTTGTTTCACAGAGGGCAGTGGAACACAAATGCTGGTAGAAGGGATGGAAATAAAACTCACACTATCTTTGCCTCCTACATCAGGGAAATATTTAATTTATACTGCACATCCTCTTTGCACTATTTATGTGATCTTGTCTTATATTACTGCTAATGTGTGTATTGTATTTAAAAGTATTTATCTAGTATATTCCATAAGGTTCTTTTTGTTATTTATACTTTTTTGTTTATAGTTTCACTGTATTACTACTATTAAATGTGGCAATAAAGTTTTAATAGTCCACAAATAGGGAAATAAGTTGCTTTCACAATTTTCTATTGTGGAACGGTGGCAGCGATTATGAAGTTTTAACGATCCTTTTTTTTTGTGAAGTTCATAGGATGAACTCTAAATGTTGCAGGGATTATTAGTAATTTCGTTACAGTGAGACAAGTGTTTTAAGTGAGGAAATTGAGAGAGAATTGCTGGAAAGTGCTTGAAAAAGATAATGAAATAAAACCATTAAATGGAAGAATTAAACAGAAACTGTGTAGGACAAAGGGAGGACGTAGAAAGAAAGGATGAGAGGAAGAAAACTCAAAAGTACAAGGTAAGCGCTTCATCATTTACTGTAGAACAAATAAATCACAAGGTAAAAACTCAGAGGACGTTTGTGCGTTGAAATACATTTTATAATTTTTTGTTTTTTAAAAATAAGTCATGAACTCCAAAGTTTGTAGGTCGCATGCAAAGACTTTAGTTTGAACACGTTTGTTTTTTTGGCCGGAGCACTCCTCATTGGCCAGTTTAGGTGACGTGATAGGTGCACCACGTGACATAAAGTTCTGTCAGTTTTATTTTAGCTCATATTTATTTTTAGCCACCCCGCTAACCCTTTTATTTTAAACCCAGAAAATACCCTAAAATGTTTATTTTTTACGTATATGTATTTTTAAAGGTGGAATTTGCCTTGTTAAATATGTTAAAATGAAAAAATATACATGACAAATGCGGTTTAGACCACTCGGCCGTCCTGATACAATGAAAAAATACAGGGACATTACGCTTATGTAGAACAGGTCCGGGAAACGCGGAAAACGTACTTTTAATGCCAGAGGCTATTGATACGTATCAATAGACACTTCATTATTTTTTGTTGCTTTGTTTACTATTGCTAGAGTGGGCTGAAGATTTTTATTTAAATGTATTAAATTTTTTTTTTTAAATTTATTGTTAGACTGTGTTTTATTATGAGAAAAAAGTTATGAACAGAACAGAATAAAAACATGATTCGCGATTAAATTGAATATACATAGCAAACTTGACATTAGCCACTTGTATTGATCAGTGCAAATAACTGGATCAGAATCAAGGCTACATGAAAACATCACATGATTACAAAAAGGTTTTTCTAATCTAGACTTATTCAATCCATATTTAAAATGTATTGAATGTATATAGTTTTACTTGTATGTATTCACACACAAGTAAGACTATGTTTTAATACTTTTTTTTGAGAAATCTACAAATACAAAAATTTCACATTAAAATAAAATCTTTTTTTTTTTCTACATAAAGAGATTAATTTGTGTCAAAAACGTCCTGAGCTTTGTTATATAAAAGTGATTTATGCAGTACCAGCAGAGGGCAGCACATGATAGACAACGCTATCATTCCATCCATCCTTTTATCAACTTTTGTACCCAATGAACTAATCAGGCCATACCTGTCAACCACTTACTAAATACAATTATGTGATTAGAATCTGATCGACCAACCTTTATTAACAATGAAATGCTGTGAACATTCCTACTTGGGCTGGTGATATGGACCAAAACTCATATCTCAATATATTTTCTCAAAATAGTGATATACGATATGAATCTTGATAATTTTATTTCAAATGAAGTCTGACCATAAAGACAACTCTGGGTAAAATTTGCTCACAGGCTCATTTATTAACAAACAGCTGCACAATATGTGCCACTTTTGGCTTTTTCACCTGTAAGGGACAGCACGTGTGAGTGAGTTCTGTAGTGTAGCTTGTTATGGGGAAATTCTGGGTTAGGACGCACTCAGAAATCTATCGAACTGAGCTGTTCTGAGAAGTAAAAGCAGCGATTCCTAAAACTAGTACTTTAATACAAAATAAGCACTGTTTTATATATCATAAATATATTGATATAAGCAATATTGTAGTTTTCTATTTCGCCAAAATAGAAAACTTGATACATCTTGAATCTCGATATATTGCCCAGCCCCAATTCCTACATTCTAAAAAAGCCTAAATAAAAACATAAATGTGTATATGAAGCACAAGTGTTAAATTTAATATACTTACTGTTCATATACAAGTCAATACATTGCATATTTAGTGTTGATTTCACGTTGCTTGTCTTTAAGTTTAACATTTACATCTTTTTATTACATGTTTTCTTTTAATGTCTCATGCTCACGCATGTGGTTCTCTGGTATTCACTAATGACTTTATAGACACGTGTTGCAGACTTTACATTCTTTAACACTTTTTTTGAAAGGAGTGTATATTTGTGGCACTTGTGATTGGTTAATTTTTCATGGTGACTTACATCGTTCCTTCTGCTGTGGGAGATGCTAAAATAATTATTACATTAAAATACGGGATATTTGCGGGGAAATACTAATATGGGACAATGGCAGGAAAGAGGGGTAAAATACAGGAGTTTCCCAGCCAAAATGGGATACTTGACAGGTATGGCTACTAAGACCTGGAGTCAAAGTAAATGCATCACTGTACTGCATTCACAGGCTGTGTTATCACTGAGTTTATCTTAGCTGTTGATAGAGCTACTATCTTTACCAGGGAGCAAATATTTATTCCTGGTTATTGTTTTCCAGAGTTTTACTGGGCTTTATTTACTGGTTATTAGTTCATATCTCCCTTCCATTCCGTGGACCAAAGTGTGTTGCTTCAAAACTACAACCAAAATAAGGGTGAAAACAGCTCTCATGTGTGGTCTTCTGTGTTGTAGCCGACAATAAAAGGTTTGTTGTGTGTTTTTCCCGATAGACGTGATACACGTTTACGTTCACCCCCTGTCCAATCAGAACCCTTGTCAAGCCCCAGACCTACTGTAAAGCAGAACTAAATAAAGCAGAATAAACCTGTTTTCCATGTAAACCTCAATTTGGAATTACAATTTCCATGTAAAGACGAAGCAAACACTTTCTTTCTGAATGATTGAATAAAAAAAAAAGTAATCATAAGTATGGGTTAATTTTTCAAATTTGGGATGCCACCTAAAATTTTTATGCCAAATTTTAGGTGTTTGTCACTTTTTTCTCATTTTTGATGCATTGCTGCATATTTATCCCTGTATAAGTATGCTCATCATATTTGCACTAGTTTTAGGGGTCTTATGATAGCCTTATCTCAAAAAAAAATTCTAAAATTTTATGCCTTACTATAGCCTTACTTCTGATTTTAGGTGTTTGTCATTTTTTCTCTTTTTTCATGCCTTATTGTATTTTTATCCCTCTATAAGTATGCTCATCATATTTGCACTAGTTTTGAGGGTCTTATGATAGCCTTATCTCAAAAAAAAATTCTAAAATTTTTCAAATTTTATGACTTACTATAGCCTTACGTCTGATTTTAGGTGTTTGTCATTTTTTCTCTTTTTTCATGCCTTAATGCATTTTTATCGCTCTATAAGTATGCTCATCATATTGGCACTAGTTTTGAGGGTCTTATGATAGCCTTATCTCAAAAAAAAAAAATCCAAAATTTTTCAAATTTTATGCCTTACTATAGCCTTACGTCTGATTTTAGGTGTTTGTCAGTTTTTTCTCATTTTTGATGCATTGCTGCATATTTATCCCTGTATAAGTATGCTCATCATATTTGCACTAGTTTTAGGGGTCTTATGATAGCCTTATCTCAAAAAAAAAATTCTAAAATTTTTCAAATTTTATGCCTTACTATAGCCTTACCTCTGATTTTAGGTGTTTGTCATTTTTTCTCTTTTTTCATGCCTTAATGCATTTTTATCCCTGTATAAGTATGCTCATCATATTTGCACTAGTTTTGAAGGTCTTATGATAGCCTTATCTCAGAAAAAAAATTCCCAAATTTTTCAAATTTTATGCCTTACTATAGCCTTACCTCTGAATTTAGGTGTTTGTCACTTTTTTCTCATTTTTGATGCATTGCTGCATATTTATCCCTGTATAAGTATGCTCATCATATTTGCACTAGTTTTAGGGGTCTTATGATAGCCTTATCTCAGAAAAAAAATTCCCAAATTTTTCAAATTTTATGCCTTACTATAGCCTTACCTCTGATTTTAGGTGTTTGTCATTTTTTCTCTATTTTCATGCCTTAATGCATATTTATCCCTGTATAAGTATGCTCATCATATTTGCACTAGTTTTGAGGGTCTTATGATAGCCTTATCTCAGAAAAAAAATTCCCAAATTTTTCAAATTTTATGCCTTACTATAGCCTTACCTCTGATTTTAGGTGTTTGTCACTTTTTTCTCATTTTTGATGCATTGCTGCATGTTTATCCCTGTATAAGTATGCTCATCATATTTGCACTAGTTTTAGGGGTCTTATGATAGCCTTATCTCAAAAAAAAAATTCTAAAATTTTTCAAATTTTATGCCTTACTATAGCCTTACCTCTGATTTTAGGTGTTTGTCATTTTTTCTCTTTTTTCATGCCTTAATGCATTTTTATCCCTGTATAAGTATGCTCATCATATTTGCACTAGTTTTGAGGGTCTTATGATAGCCTTATCTCAGAAAAAAAATTCCCAAATTTTTCAAATTTTATGCCTTACTATAGCCTTACCTCTGATTTTAGGTGTTTTTCATTTTTTCTCATTTTTGATGCCTCAATGCATTTTTATCCCTGTAAAATTATGCTCATCATATTTGCACTAGTTTTGAGGGTCTTATGATAGCCTTATCTCAGAAAAAAAATTCCCAAATTTTTCAAATTTTATGCCTTACTATAGCCTTACCTCTGATTTTAGGTGTTTGTCACTTTTTTCTCATTTTTGATGCATTGCTGCATGTTTATCCCTGTATAAGTATGCTCATCATATTTGCACTAGTTTTAGGGGTCTTATGATAGCCTTATCTCAAAAAAAAAATTCTAAAATTTTTCAAATTTTATGCCTTACTATAGCCTTACCTCTGATTTTAGGTGTTTGTCATTTTTTCTCTTTTTTCATGCCTTAATGCATTTTTATCCCTGTATAAGTATGCTCATCATATTTGCACTAGTTTTGAGGGTCTTATGATAGCCTTATCTCAAAAAAAAATTCTAAAATTTTTCAAATTTTATGCCTTACTATAGCCTTACCTCTGATTTTAGGTGTTTGTCATTTTTTCTCTTTTTTCATGCCTTAATGCATTTTTATCCCTCTATAAGTATGCTCATCATATTTGCACTAGTTTTGAGGGTCTTATGATAGCCTTATCTCAGAAAAAAAATTCTAAAATTTTTCAAATTTTATGCCTTACTATAGCCTTACCTCTGATTTTAGGTGTTTGTCATTTTTTCTCTATTTTCATGCCTTAATGCATTTTTATCCCTGTATAAGTATGCTCATCATATTTGCACTAGTTTTGAGGGTCTTATGATAGCCTTATCTCAGAAAAAAGAATTCCCAAATTTTTCAAATTTTATGCCTTATAGCCTTACCTCTCATTTTAGGTGTTTGTCACTTTTTTCTCATTTTTGATGCATTGCTGCATGTTTATCCCTGTATAAGTATGCTCATCATATTTGCACTAGTTTTAGGGGTCTTATGATAGCCTTATCTCAAAAAAAAAATTCTAAAATTTTTCAAATTTTATGCCTTACTATAGCCTTACCTCTGATTTTAGGTGTTTGTCATTTTTTCTCTTTTTTCATGCCTTAATGCATTTTTATCCCTGTATAAGTATGCTCATCATATTTGCACTAGTTTTGAAGGTCTTATGATAGCCTTATCTCAGAAAAAAAATTCCCAAATTTTTCAAATTTTATGCCTTACTATAGCCTTACCTCTCATTTTAGGTGTTTGTCACTTTTTTCTCATTTTTGATGCATTGCTGCATGTTTATCCCTGTATAAGTATGCTCATCATATTTGCACTAGTTTTAGGGGTCTTATGATAGCCTTATCTCAGAAAAAAAATTCCCAAATTTTTCAAATTTTATGCCTTACTATAGCCTTACCTCTGATTTTAGGTGTTTGTCATTTTTTCTCTATTTTCATGCCTTAATGCATTTTTATCCCTGTATAAGTATGCTCATCATATTTGCACTAGTTTTGAGGGTCTTATGATAGCCTTATCTCAGAAAAAAAATTCCCAAATTTTTCAAATTTTATGCCTTATAGCCTTACTTCTGATTTTAGGTGTTTGTCAGTTTTTTCTCATTTTTGATGCATTGCTGCATGTTTATCCCTGTATAAGTATGCTCATCATATTTGCACTAGTTTTAGGGGTCTTATGATAGCCTTATCTCAAAAAAAAAATTCTAAAATTTTTCAAATTTTATGCCTTACTATAGCCTTACCTCTGATTTTAGGTGTTTGTCATTTTTTCTCTTTTTTCATGCCTTAATGCATTTTTATCCCTGTATAAGTATGCTCATCATATTTGCACTAGTTTTGAGGGTCTTATGATAGCCTTATCTCAGAAAAAAAATTCCCAAATTTGTCAAATTTTATGCCTTACTATAGCCTTACCTCTGATTTTAGGTGTTTTTCATTTTTTCTCATTTTTGATGCCTCAATGCATTTTTATCCCTGTAAAATTATGCTCATCATATTTGCACTAGTTTTGAGAGTCTTATGATAGCCTTATCTCAGAAAAAAAATTCCCAAATTTTTCAAATTTTATGCCTTACTATAGCCTTACCTCTGATTTTAGGTGTTTGTCACTTTTTTCTCATTTTTGATGCATTGCTGCATGTTTATCCCTGTATAAGTATGCTCATCATATTTGCACTAGTTTTAGGGGTCTTATGATAGCCTTATCTCAGAAAAAAAATTCTAAAATTTTTCAAATTTTATGCCTTACTATAGCCTTACCTCTGATTTTAGGTGTTTGTAATTTTTTCTCTATTTTCATGCCTTAATGCATTTTTATCCCTGCAAAATTATGCTCATCATATTTACACTAGTTTTGAGGGTCTTATGATAGCCTTATCTCAAAAAAAAATTCTAAAATTTTTCAAATTTTATGCCTTACTATAGCCTTACCTCTGATTTTAGGTGTTTGTCATTTTTTCTCTTTTTTCATGCCTTAATGCATTTTTATCCCTCTATAAGTATGCTCATCATATTTGCACTAGTTTTGAGGGTCTTATGATAGCCTTATCTCAAAAAAAAAATTCCAAAACTTTTCAAATTTTATGCCTTACTATAGCCTTACCTCTGATTTTAGGTGTTTGTCATTTTTTCTCTATTTTCATGCCTTAATGCATTTTTATCCCTGTATAAGTATGCTCATCATATTTGCACTAGTTTTGAGGGTCTTATGATAGCCTTATCTCAGAAAAAAGAATTCCCAAATTTTTCAAATTTTATGCCTTATAGCCTTACTTCTGATTTTAGGTGTTTGTCAGTTTTTTCTCATTTTTGATGCATTGCTGCATATTTATCCCTGTATAAGTATGCTCATCATATTTGCACTAGTTTTAGGGGTCTTATGATAGCCTTATCTCAAAAAAAAAATTCTAAAATTTTTCAAATTTTATGCCTTACTATAGCCTTACCTCTGATTTTAGGTGTTTGTCATTTTTTCTCTTTTTTCATGCCTTAATGCATTTTTATCCCTGTATAAGTATGCTCATCATATTTGCACTAGTTTTGAAGGTCTTATGATAGCCTTATCTCAGAAAAAAAATTCCCAAATTTTTCAAATTTTATGCCTTACTATAGCCTTACCTCTGATTTTATGTGTTTGTCATTTTTTCTCTATTTTCATGCCTTAATGCATTTTTATCCCTGTAAAATTATGCTCATCATATTTGCACTAGTTTTGAGGGTCTTATGATAGCCTTATCTCAGAAAAAAAATTCCCAAATTTTTCAAATTTTATGCCTTATAGCCTTACTTCTGATTTTAGGTGTTTGTCACTTTTTTCTCATTTTATATGCATTGCTGCATATTTATCCCTGTATAAGTATGCTCATCATATTTGCACTAGTTTTAGGGGTCTTATGATAGCCTTATCTCAGAAAAAAAATTCCCAAATTTTTCAAATTTTATGCCTTACTATAGCCTTACCTCTGAATTTAGGTGTTTGTCATTTTTTCTCTATTTTCATGCCTTAATGCATTTTTATCCCTGTATAAGAATGCTCATCATATTTGCACTCGTTTTGAGGGTCTTATGATAGCATTATTTAAAAAAAAAAAAATTCCCAAATTTTTCAAATTTTATGCCTTACTATAGCCTTACCTCTGATTTTAGGTGTTTGTCATTTTTTCTCTTTTTTCATGCCTTATTGTATTTTTATCCCTCTATAAGTATGCTCATCATATTTGCACTAGTTTTAGGGGTCTTATGATAGCCTTATTTCAGAAAAAAAATTCCCAAATTTTTCAAATTTTATGCCTTACTATAGCCTTACCTCTGATTTTAGGTGTTTGTCATTTTTTCTCTTTTTTCATGCCTTATTTTATTTTTATCCCTGTATAAGTATGCTCATCATATTTGCACTAGTTTTGAAGGTCTTATGATAGCCTTATCTCTGAAAAAAATTCCCAAATTTTTCAAATTTTATGCCTTACCTCTGATTTTAGGTGTTTGTCACTTTTTTCTCATTTTTGATGCATTGCTGCATGTTTATCCCTGTATAAGTATGCTCATCATATTTGCACTAGTTTTGAGGGTCTTATGATAGCTTTATCTCAGAAAAAAAATTCCAAAATTTTTCAAATTTTATGACTTTGAAAAGCCTTACCTCTGATTTTAGGTGTTTGTCATTTTTTCTCTTTTTTCATGCCTTAATGCATTTTTATCCCTGTATAAGAATGCTCATCATATTTGCACTCGTTTTGAGGGTCTTATGATAGCATTATTTAAAAAAAAAAAAAATTCCCAAATTTTTCAAATTTTATGCCTTACTATAGCCTTACCTCTGATTTTAGGTGTTTGTCACTTTTTTCTCATTTTTGATGCATTGCTGCATGTTTATCCCTCTATAAGTATGCTCATCATATTTTCACTAGTTTTAGGGGTCTTATGATAGCCTTATCTCAGAAAAAAAATTCTAAAATTTTTCCAATTTTATGCCTTACTATAGCCTTACCTCTGATTTTAGGTGTTTGTCATTTTTTCTCTTTTTTCATGCCTTAATGCATTTTTATCCCTCTATAAGTATGCTCATCATATTTGCACTAGTTTTAGGTGTCTTATGATAGCCTTATTTCAGAAAAAAAATTCCCAAATTTTTTAAATTTTATGCCTTACTATAGCCTTACCT